>NC_065533.1:62894312-63494312 GCF_020184175.1 Aphis gossypii
CAACATTTGGCAGGTTTTACTCTTCTCATCTTCCTTGCAACATAACCACTTAATACAGTTAAAGCATCTTCATTTATTTGGAGAGCAGTATAGTCATGATCAGCTATTGAGATCAAATTATCGACTGGTATTTCATTAACATTGTCGAGTATGTCATCAATTTTATTTTCAAAATCAATCTTTTTATTATAATTTTCATCACCTATTACGTCCTTCAAAGTTGTAATTGTCTCTACTAGTTCTCCACCAGAGACATTACTTCCACGAGGTGGTCTTACTAGAGCATATGTTGAAAGTAATCGAAAAACTTGTATGAACAATATTGAGTCAGGATGACAACTCGATCCACACGCATCTCGTACACTTCCAAAAAAGTGCTGCAAAAATTTATTTAATATATTAATTGTATGAATTCAACCAACTAGGTAAATAATATTTTTTTAATCATGTCATGATTTAAATTATTTTATCAAAGTAATGATGTATTCACTTCTAGGGTGTCTTGATTTATTCGTCTTGTTAGCAAATATTTGAATTGAACTTTGTCACTTAAATATTTCACCAATTCAAGTGCTGTTTTAATTGTGACACGGAGGCCTAATGCAGTTGATGAAGTTAATTTCCTTTGAGATGTTGTATTCATATTATCCAGTTCATCAAGATAAATCAAGAAATCAGAGAGAACCTAATTATTAATAAGGTACATAATATTATACATAGCCACATAGGTATATATATATATTAATTAAAATGTCTTATTGTACTTAATATTCATCAAAATAAGTATGTGCATTGATTAATTATTTAATCAATGGTATGTGTCATAAATCATTAAGCTATTTACTTTGTTATGAATTGACTCAGGATCAGGCCTTAAAGCATCTTTTGGAATTTGTGAATTCATTGCATCTACAACTTGGTCTATCCTTTTTACAAATGCAATACTTGCTTCACAGTTGTTCAATTCTGGAACTTTATCTTTATAATATTCCATTGCTGCAGCCACTGATCTACTAAAAAACTTCAACAACAAATAAAATATAAAATAATAAAAAAGATTATAATACATTATTTAACAGAATTTGAAATTAATACAGAATTAAAATAGTTTTTTTATCCTAAAACATAACATTCAAAAATACAATATTACTTAATTTTAATAAGTACCTGAAATGCCATTTTAACATTCATGGTTTGAAAATGCTTTGGGCGAATGTGATCTGCTGTTAGTTTATGACATATTTTTATTTGCAATGAGGAATCTGCTTTAATTATTGATTTCCAATGAGAAACATCAACTGTACCTTCTGGAGAGTCTTAAAAAAACAAATATAAAAAGGCTAGAAAATTAATTGAAAAATTCTATATACCTATAATCTATTATATAATAATTATTTATTTTAGTTTTATAATAACTTAATAATAATAACTCAACTACAATGTAATTAAAAATAAAATAAATTCTTGTCTTTTATAACTTACATCTAATACTTTATTGTTAATTATTCTAGATTTTAAATTTTTATGAGGTGTGGAAAATCTGAAGCAAACCATAGTTGTCTCTTAGAATCTGATGGATGTATACAGCTAGAAGATTTCTGACCTATACCAAAAAGTTTCCACATACTGCGGTTCCAAGTTGCACCATCTGTAGTTACACAATCTACATGGATACCTTGATTTTCAAGCATTATTACTGCCTCTATTATAATTTTTTCCAAGGTTGTTCCAGGAACAGCACCTGCCCCCAAAAAAGCACCAATAGTTTGGAACCATTTTCCACAAAATGGCTGAAATAATATGACAAGTGCATGGTCTCCAAGCTTGTCCTGATCCTTCTCTGTGGAATATTCTCCAAGGTCTACAAATCCTTCAACCTGTAGACTAGATTTTTTAAATGAAAGTGCTTCTGATAGCTTCATTTCATCTATAAGCAAACATCCTAGGTATCATAGGAAATAAAATATTAAAAAAAAATAAAAACCTATAGTATTTTTAAACAATACCATGTTTTTCCATTTCAGTCATTTCTTTGACTTTTAATCCCATCATTTTAATAGTTGCATCAGAAAAACCATATACAGGACGGAGTTTTTTAATATATCTCTGTAAAGTGGTGTAAGATGGTAGAGTAGTAGAATGTTATCCCTGCGCATTTTACGATATAACTTTGGTGATTGATTCGCATAAGTAAACATTCATACACCCATGTTGTTGTGTAACGTCGGCCATTTGATGATTTACAGTTTGCTGCGTTAAAACATGCATTAATAGCTTCTTTTTGTTTTTCAGGTAGTTTTTCTGTATACGATGATAATTGTGTTTGAGTAAGGTCATCATACTTTTTTAGAATTGAATTGAGTTGCTGTTTTAAAGAAAGAACCTATAAAATAATAATTAACAAACATCTTACTAACAGGTATACATTTTTAATTTATATTTTATACAAATCATACTAACTTTTCTACGAAGTCTTCTATTTAGGTCACTTTTAATTTTTAATTTAGAAGCAATAACTTTGACTCTTGGTTTTTTTTTATATTTTCGTTGGTTTTTTCTTCTTAATTCGCTACAATTATTACACCTTATCTTTCTTTTAGAATTTTTTGCTAATGACAGATCTTCTTTTACATAACCAATACATTCAGAAGATAAAAAGCCGTTCTCAGTATATCCAGTGCAAGGAATTAATTCATCAATTGTTCGTACAAGTTTTTGGAGATCTAAATTACATTTTATTTCTGGAAATTCAACTAGCTTTTTTGAAATATGTACTATAGGTATACAATTGTCAGTAAATAATATGGTTTTATCACATTCTAATTTCAAATTTAAATGAGCAAGTATAGTTTTTCCTGGAGAAGTGTGAATCCCCCACATGGTTCCAGGAGAGGAATAGTTGAAGCCTCTTGGTGCAGAATAATGTAATATTATATTCTGTTTCACATTTCTCTTCATAATCTAACACAATATTTTCATCAATCTTTTCTTTTTTTATAGGATTTATCAAACGTGATTTTGGTGCTGGACGTTTTTATTGTTGTGTAGTTAAATATTTCGGAAGACCCGGAAAAATTGTAGGAACTGCATTTGTTTTTAACATTGGAGTAGTCCTTTCTAGTTTTTCTACAACTCCTTCAGTAATATTGAACTCATCATATTTAATAATACTAGTGGCCTCAAAGTGTAATTCACAAACATAATCTTTTTCACTTAATAATTTATCATCACGGGGAATATGTTTGTTCCAAACTTCCAGAGATTGATTATTCTAAAGTAAAATTAAATATTTTTATAACTTCAATGTAATTTTTTTATGATGATTTTCATTTCTATATATAATCATTTATCTTTTTTACTATTTTAACTATGGTGCTTTGTAAAAAATTATGTATAAAATCAACTTAGTTATTTTTAGTCCATAGTGCACAGTGTACACTTTTTTTTTAGGTCAGAATTTATCTATTTTATAATATAGAGAATTCAGGATATTTATATTATATAATTATACAATTATATTTACTTCATATTTTAATAGAACAAAATTAGGTTTCGTTTGCGATTGAGTTATATTTTGATCTGAGATTATAATTTATTAAAATTGTATAAATAGTTTACTTTATTAAACACATACAAATATGTATCATTAATAATGCCCTTTTAGAGGTACTTAGGTGGTAAAGAAAATTATACAAATGTTTCCCTCAAATAAATCTCTATAGTAGGTAATTAAAAATTATGACTCACCTTTGGTGCACGAAATAAAATAGGTGGTTTTTTATTTTCTACTTTTAACTTTTTGTTATAACTGGCATAGCCAGTTTTGCATCCTGGCACAAAACATTTGTTTGGCATTTTTTAACAAAATAAGAAAGTATATACAAAATATTATTAAGTAATCTACAGGGCACAGACCATTAAGGGAGTCTTAACTCTTAAGACTTGTGTAAATACAAACAATTATGTAAATTAAAATTAAAAATAGAATATTATCAATTACTTATATTAGGTTATATTATTATTTTAACTGATAATTTATTCTATTCTCTATTGTAAATATTATATTTTATATACATCATGCTTAATATTTAATTTTTTTTTGTTATTATATATCAATATCATATAGGTACCTATAATTATGATTTTTATTTGGGTGTACTTTGGTCAGTAGGTAGGTAGTAGTATATATTTTGAGCTTTTATTAACGGTTAAAACTCTTCTTTATACTTATTGTAAGTAGATATTACTAATTCCATTTTTGTACATACATGTTTCAATGAATAAATAAACATATAAATATCATAAAATAAATATGCATTTTATTTAAATCAATAAATTTGTACGATATGGCTACATAGTACATACCATATAATATTATTACAATTTTTACATAATAATTGGTACATGATTCGAAAACATTAGTTTATTTTAATAATCTATACAATATAACATAAAATATATTATGTTGGCGTGCACATTAATGACATTTGAACATTAATTAATACACATAAATAAAATTTAAATGTAAATCTCCATTACGACTTGTATAAAAGTCGGCCTTCGTGCGAATGGTAGCGCACTCTGGTGATAAATTCTGAACTACCAAACTGCCGTGATTTTTTGCGTCAATATTGTACCATTGAAAGATACGAGAGCGGTGTCACCTTATCTTCTCTACATCGTGCTTTTATATTATTATAGGATATCAGAGCACGTAGTAATATGGTGGTATACTTGGAGAGTCCCGATAAACACCAATATTACTTACAGACAGACCCAGCAACTACCGCAGAAGGCAGAAACAACTATGGCCATAACCGTGCATATACAGTTAGAAGTGGACTAGACCGTTAATAATTAAACAACACTACTAAGGTTTATATGCTCTGCTAATAAAATATTTGCAGGAACGCTAGTGAGTGAAAATTAATCGTATTTCGTTTTAGATAACAAAAGGAAATAACTGTGTAAGTCCAGAACAAGTCTAACAGCTGGAAATCAGAAATTGAGAAAAAAATCCCATCGAGCAGTACCAATTAACAAGTTCACAAGCCATTAGACAAGGAACCCCAACACATTGGAAAAGAGGAAGATCAAGACGATAAACAGAATATTAATTTATTTTTTGATACCAAACCCGTAAAATTAGCACTTCCATTTTATAATATTTTTTTTAACACGATATATCTCTATTAGGTTTTGGTAAAAATAAAAAATCAACATTGTTATATTAAAATTATGTGTGACAAACACAAATACAAACAATATTAGAAGGAGATAATATAATAATAATAGAAGGAGACCGATAACTATATAGTCGTTTATTTTCAGTTTTGGATGTTGATATTTATTTTATTTTTTTTCCCCGAAATGACGACGTCGTCGAACGCGGATAACAACAATATGGTACCTTATAAATATAATGTACTAAATTATTATTATAACTACTTCGTACTTACTATTCAATATAAAATTATTTAATAATAAAATAGAACAAAAATAAACTGAAAACGTTTCAATGTAATAAGTATAATATATTATAATATATATATAATATATATATAAGCATAACTTCAATACAATATGTTATTACTGATAAAATATGTTTATTAAACCGAATCGGAGAAAAACGGATACAGCGTAATAAGAAAATTATTATTACATTTAGAATTTATTTCCAAATTATTTTATGACGTACCTATTCTAACATATTATTATCTAGTATCTACTCAGTTGCTCTGAACACGCATTTTCTGACGTTAACGCTCTCGCCTATTAAATTTGCAATCCATAATCATATTATAAAAATCATAAATGAATGTCTATAAACTATACGTATTATACATACTTTATGTACATTGTTCAATAAATTGTTTTTCATATGATGATATTTATGTTTAAAACAACATACCTATAATAATACTTATAATAGTATTATAGTTAATTTAGATATTATATTATAATTATTATACCTAATTAATTATTCACCTTTTTTATACTTGTAACTAAGATTTTTCTATCAATTTTCTTTCGTCTATATTCTTCATATATTTTTATTTAGATTAGATTAATCTAGATCAGGCATGTGTCGGTATTATCGTACAGCTGTTGCGATATTAGTAAATTTATTAGCTGATAAATTCCAAAAATTGATGTTAAAAGTGTGGCGCAGATTGTATAATCTTTAATCTATTTCGTTTTCTGTTGTGGCATAAATTAACAAAATTAATTTTTAGATGTTGTGCAAAATACATGCTATATTCGTATAATATGGCACAAATTACATAACATGTACTAAAATAGTAAAATACAAGTAATACAATTGGTGTAAAATACTATCATCTGAGTTCCAACTCCCAATGTGCTTACTAAGAAAATAACGATGATAATTAGACGTTAAAAACTTTACCTTACGGTATCCATCACAGAGATACAGTTCACAGAGCCTTGTGCCATGTAGATTTAAAGAGGATATTGTGCATTGAAACTACATTATAATGAATATGCATGATAAGTTATAAATTATATTTTTATATTTTTTCTGTCTTCCAATAATTGTAATTTTAACACAACTCTATTTTTTTTAGACCGGAAATGTCTAAAACTACCCGTCAATGATACAAGTTTTGTTCTATTTACTTGTATATCTATATTATAAAATAGATTCACTGAAATTATTTCATAAATAATTCATTGTTATTTATAGTATATAATAATTTCTCAAAAAAATCAATAAAATATTTATAATTTTATGCACATCAAAAATTGTTACAAATATTCACAGAATTAGTCATTTCAAAGATTGTAACATACAATTAGGTAGGTTAGGTTAGTACAAAGCATTAAAAAGAAAAAAACCATTTTTATTTCATACACATATATTATAATAGTTAATAAAATATTAATATTATAAATAGACACATAATAAAATATTTTTAAAAATTATGAAACACAAAAATTCACAAAAAGTTACTTGATTCAAAAACCAAAATTCTTTAAAAAAATGAATACAATCATGTTCTTTCTACAATAAAGTAAATAACTAGTAAATTATATACTTATATACTAACTTAAATTAAAAAAAATTACGTACATTAATATCTAAATTTTTGTAGAGAGTTTTATACATTTTTAATTTACTTAAAATGTTAAAATATTAAATTAAACTTAAATAGTTTGAATAAAGTAAAGTTTAAATAGTTACATTAAATTTAGAAATTTATTTATATTGTTAGAAACATCAAATTAAAATGTGTATGCAGGTGATATTTACATTTACTTTTGCTTTTTCTTTTTTCAACAATCATTGAGTCTTTTCTCAAGTGCAGGTATTTTTTTCTGTACCTAAAATATAATAGAAATTATTATTACTGTATAAATATTTTTTTAAAAGAAAAAATTTATTAAGGATTTTATGGTATTTTAATTTATTTTATAATAAGTTGATAAAAGAAAAATTACAATACCTAAATTATTTTTTAAAATTGATAAAAGTAAAAAACAAATTTCAACAATATGCTTGACATAGAAATTTTCCAATTCTTAGTAAGTATCTATATCTTTATGAATGATTCATGAAAGATTATAATATGATGATAAAATATTAATTACCAACTGGTAGGTACTAGAAATGAATATTTAATAATTTACAGTCTTAAATAGTATTATTATAATACAAGATACCAATTTAATCCCTAATACAGTTTATATTTTCATTACTCATTATAAGTGTTAACTTGTGCCACTGACTACACACAAATCATTCAAATCATTTGAAATAAATTGAACACAGATATTTTATATACTACCTAATACTTATAGTTTATTTTCATATAACTGCATAAACCTTTTACAATATTTTTGAATGTTGTCAACATTTTTTTACAAATAATAATCCATTTAGCTCTAGCAGTTATTAAAAATATTATAATTTAATGATCTAAAATTTAAAATTTAAGGAAACTATAGTTGAATATTGATAATCATATTATGTAGGTAATAAGTTATTTGTGTAAGTGTTATGCAGGTTTGTATAGTATTATTGAAATTATTGGATTAGTGAAGACTCTAAGGAGTTTCAATAATACCAAAGTACTGTTTTTATAAATAGTTATTGTAATTAGATATCTACCTATAAAATAAATTAGAATAAGATATAAAACATTAATTTGTTTCATTTTTTTTTTTTTTTTTAATGAGAAACGTTAAAAACTTTCTCAACAATGATAATTTATAGATAGACATAAATAATCGAGATGTAATTGTATGTAAATATATAAATATGCTGATTATAATTTTAGTTAGGTACCTACCTATAAAGATTCAATACTATTAGTTTGTTGGAACATGCATATTTGTAATTACATAAGTATTTTAAATATGTAACCTAATAGTATTAAAACATACCTTTGTGATATCGAAATCGACAACTGCCATTGAGTTAACCAACTTTTTTTCAAACATCCTACGCAATAATGGAACTTCTTTTTTTTTTTAATTGCACGATTGGCACGAATCTTTGAATTTATTACTAGCAGTAATTTTTCGACAAACTTATAACTCTTCGTCATCGTTTCTTGCACTAAACAGTTGGTTGCATATTTTCATCTTATTGCCAATTTTTTATTGAAATTATTAATTTTACTAGGGAATTGTGTTGAAATATATTTCCAAGCAGTGGCGGTTTTGAGGGTGAGGCAAGTGAGGTAGTGCCTCAGCTAAAATTTTGTAGTAAATAATACTCTAAGAGTATAATGCATAGCTCACCGATAGCACACATTTCGCTAACAATTTTTGACGTATTTATAGTTTTGTTTGAAAAAAATAATCTTGTTTACGAAGTTTAATAATATGAATTATCATTTATTTTACTATTGTATAATATTATTCCGTGTTTATTACCAAAAATAGTGATAAACCGATAAGAAATGTATGAAATAATTATTACGTAATCAAACCCTCATATTTTAGCCGGCGGCAATATTCCGATGACGTCGGAGAGCACCGTTTAACGTCGTCTCTGAATTATTGTTACTTGTGTACAAGAATTACACACACACACACACACACACACACACACACACACGTAAGTACGTGAATACGCGCGACTGTTAAATAAGCAAAATTGCGTAAGTGCAATGATAATCGTGAGGCTCGTTTTTCATCGCCTCTAAGTACTAAAAATAGATGAGTAGGTAATATTATGGTCAGCCCGAAGCTGTAATTGCAGCACGATAAACAACAACACATAGATATAAATAATCATAAACTGTTTCCATTGTCACAGAGCCTAATGAAACCGATTTAAATATAAGTTTAATTTTTGTTATGAAGGGAGGGGAACGTTGCCTCACTAAAAAAATACAACCAAAACCGCCACTGTTTCCAAGACCTTGGAAAACCATTAATTTCTAAACACGCACGATACAAATTATCTGTAGATGCGTTAGCGATTGGCCCAATTAGCTCGTATAATCCATGAGTAGTTTTAATAAGATTTTTAGATACTACAAAATCTAAAAAACCAGCAAAGTAATTTTCATTTATTGTTCTGCGACGATATTTTGATAACCAAGTTCCTAAAAAAATACATAAGAAAAATTAAAAATAATTTATAAAAGGTATTAATTGTATTATATTCTAAACTGTTCAATTCATATATTATACAGATTGTGTATTATCAGATATTAAGCTAATTTATTAATTTGATCGTAAAATTCTACTCATCTTAAGAGTTAAGTTTATTAGCATTAACAATCTCTCATTAACTGTCGTTTCCAGTTACCTGCAAACTGGCCTTTTTGTTCTTCAAATTGTATTGTGTTTGATATCGGCGTAATTCCTAAAAGTTTATTGCACGTGCACCAACAATATCCAATATTCGTATTGAATCTATATCCATATCTATACTACTATATAAAATGACTATATATAGACTATAGACTAACGTTAATTAATATAGAACTGAAATTTATTAAATATTTAATTAATATTATTTTAAAATTAAAATAATTAAACCATAATCTTTATAATAATACAAATAATAATGGAAATATGTTTAAAATACATATTGTATACCTACTGCACTTACCATTTCAATAACGACCACTATTCTTTATATTAGACAAATTATATTTAAGTTACCTATTTTATTAAGTTGATTTTGGTTAAAACGATAGTTTAGTACTTTATAAATGTTATATAATAAATTATACACAAATGTCCAAAATGTAAGAGTACTTATTCTGTACATTATATAATGTAATGTAGACAAAAATATATCAACTTATTAAGGCCTCTATTTGAAATGTGAATCATATTATCTGTTTTCATCTCAGTTGTTATTTTTTAATTTGTAAGCATAAATAAACACTACATAATATTAATACAATTTATTATAACAGCTGTTCATGGAAAGACTATACTATAACACTGAAATGAATACAATTTTAATTGTATAATAAGATACGAATATTTTTTTTATTGTTTTGGGAAATTTGTTTCTAGCTTTATTATGAGCAAAATTGATAGTTATTTTTTCAATACCTATTTAATTCTTGTATTTTATTTTCAATGTTCAGTACAGCTAGCTATGTTTAATAATCGTTCTTGGTTAATAGAATTTCTCGAGTACTTTTTTATGAGTTTTAATTTCGAAAAAGAGCGCTCTACAGAAGCTAAAGTCACTGGAAATGTTAAAAAAAAATATACACGCAGTCACAATGCCCCACACACACACTGCCCTATTGTCTTAAAATAGCACTATCTTTTAATTTTTTTTCTTAATCGTTTATCAGATAACACCTTTAATAATAACACAAAGTCGAAAAATATTATTTAACAAAAAAGTGAAATTAAAAAATTGATTGTATAAAGTTTCATCTTCACAATGGTAGGTACCTAATAAATATTACCTATATAAAAAACATATTAGATGTTGAACGTAACTTGTTGGTATCGAAAAATTTCTACTATTTTCAAGTTTTCATCATGTGTTGTGAATTGGAATATAATTTTATTACCTACTGGTTTAAAATGAATATTCATATATGTCTGGAAAAGGACAATAATATATAAATGTAATAAATAATATAGGCTTTTTTGGGAGTGCGGTGCACCGCCAGCACTCTCGCTAATTGTGGCGTTGGAGCAGCCACTATTGAGTATCTCTTTTGGATGCCTATACACATATAATATAATAATTACATTTATATTTTAATTTAATTAAAAAACGCAGTAGCAGCTCGTAGATAGTGTTATGGGCTACGAGATATCTATAAGATATCTACGAGATTACAAGGCTAAGTTAGTATGACCATGCCTCGTGTCAAGGGTAATGCGGATGCTACTATGACCATGACACGTGTCGGGATAGTAAGCGCACCAATAATTACAGTGCACTAATGATGCATTTGAGATGTTATTGCACATTCTCAAATTCGTGTCCGAATTTGCAACAACAACAACAAGGACACCTGGTTTTACCCAGAAGGCGAAAACACGACGTAAACAAGAGACGCACCACAATATATAAGGGAGCCCGAAGACCAGCAACGGCAGATGTACCAAAGCTATCAACAACAGAGCACTTTCACGTCACTCAGCCACTTATTTAATTTGTTACATGTATTTTGTTTGTATGCAATAAAACATATTACGTTATTAAGTTTAACTTTCATTCAAATTAACCATTTGGATTCAAATCTGATACTGGCACGCAACAATAGGGACGATGCGGCGATCGATCCCTTCTTAAATTATCATTTATCACTAATAAATAATAAGTATTATAAATATTATTCTCTATCTTTCTTGGAATGGGTGTTTTTACTCTAAGATTACTTAAAATCATAGAAAAATAATATTTCGTAAATGCATTTTGTTGTGTGTGGGCCAGAGAGAGAAAACAAACGGTGCGCTGACATCTTCTTAAAATATATTAATTTTATTTAAGTTCATTATAAGGACGTTAAATGACGTACAGTCATTATATATTATTGTTGCGTCTTACATACATACTATATACATGTATTGCCTATCAAACTTATATCCATCAGAATTCTATAAATAAATAAAAGGGGAATGTAAAAGTGTTAAGTATTAACTAAATAAACATATCTAAGAGAATTGTTTAAAACAAAAAATCGAGTAATATTTTTAGCGATGGAAAATATTGAGTTCCTATTTATAATGACAATCCCTAGAAACCAAGTTTTAAAATAATCCTATTCAATAGGTAAGAAATATAAATAAATTTTTATTAGAGTAAACTGTTAGTTAATACTTATATGCCTACTGAATAGTAGAAAACATTCGATGCCTAATATAGTATATTGTGTGGCAAAGGCGGGAAGTGAGCCATTTCAGTCGCGGGCGTTGTGTGCGGCACGAGCCGTAGGCAAGTGCCGCATTTCGCCCAAGACTGAAATGGCCTTCCCGCGCGAGCCACACATACTATTTTTTGTCACGCCCCTGCGTTCATGAAAAAGGTTATGCAGGGATCTATGCAACAATTATAGACTATTACTAACGCATCGTTCGACGCACTTATATAGGAACAGTGCAAATTAAATATGTTTAAATGTTTATGCGTCATGCAAGGAGGTTACTATACATTTAAGATGTAACCAAAAGTTTATGTTTTGTAAGAACCGTGGTAGGTGTACATTTTAGTTTCTGGTTGTGCAGGGGATACCTACGCGCCCGGCGACCAGCACTTTTGGGGATTTCTTCTTTTCCGCCCGGCACTTTTGGGGATTTCCTCTTTTCCGCCCGGCACTTTGGGGATTTCCACTTTACCGCCCGCTGGACGGAAAAAGGACGCTTTCGAACGCTTCAACCGTGGTCGAAAACCAAACTTTCGGTGCAAGCGTGACAAAATAGTATATTGTGTGGCAAGGGCGGGAAGTGAGCCACACATACTATTTTTTGTCACGCCCCTGCGTTTATGAAAAAGGTTATGCAGGGATCTATGCAACAATTATAGACTATTACTAACGCATCGTTCGACGCACTTATATAGGAACAGTGCAAATTAAATATGTTTAAATGTTTATGCGTCATGCAAGGAGGTTACTATACATTTAAGATGTAACCAAAAGTTTATGTTTTGTAAGAACCGTGGTAGGTGTACATTTTAGTTTCTGGTTGTGCAGGGGATACCTACGCGCCCGGCGACCAGCACTTTTGGGGATTTCTTCTTTTCCGCCCGGCACTTTTGGGGATTTCCTCTTTTCCGCCCGGCACTTTTGGGGATTTCCTCTTTTCCGCCCGGCACTTTTGGGGAATTCCTCTTTTCCGCCCGGCACTTTTGGGGATTTCCTCTTTTCCGCCCGGCACTTTGGGGATTTCCACTTTACCGCCCGCTGGACGGAAAAAGGACGCTTTCGAACGCTTCAACCGTGGTCGAAAACCAAACTTTCGGTGCAGGCATGACAAAAAATTTATTTAAACATTTTCGATTATTTTAACAATCGAGATGATACTCCATTCGCTTATCACTCTGGACATCATTCTAGATAATATTTATCCGATAACGATTATATACGTTTCGAGACCAAGAATTCATTGTTTTCAAAACAAACGAGATAGGTATCATTCGATTATAATATAGGTAATTGATTTTATTTCAATAAAATACAAATATCTCGATTACGCTTGCGAACGTTTTTTTAGACTACGTTGCTAAGCTTATAATTTCTGAATATTTTAAAAAATTATTTATTTTTAACATTTATTATCTATTATTAACATTTTTTTTTTTTTTATTTTAACTACAAACTATTGGTATTAATAATACAATTAAAACATTACTCTTTGTGACAAACTAAAAATAGCATTATAAAGGTCAAAAGTAAAGTTTTCAAAAAAATCAAGAAAAAAAAAAGTGACGGAAAAACGGGAATTCTTACGCAAACCAATTTTTGACCAAATAGATGATTTTTATGGTTGTACCAATATTCGGCAAATTGAACATTAAATTAACATTTATTTTATTCCATATCGATTTATAGAGTACCAGTAGCAAGCGATATGAACTGCTAGTAAAAATGAGCTGTCTAGTCATATATTCACTGTTATTTTTACACGATTGTAATATGTATAATTTAATAATAAAAAAAATTATAAATCTATTTCAATTTATTGATATTAAATTGAAGTTACTAATTAATTATACAAATAGTGTTGTGGCAATATATGAAATCTGATTCCCATGCATAATAATGCTGATCGAATGGAGGTGCATATTATGTAAATTTTTAATAAAATTGTTAACTTAAATACAACAACATCGTCAAAAAAAAAAAGTATGTACTATTATTTAGCTGTACATGAAATTAATAAATTACATACGAATTGTGTTATAAAATATAAACATGTTTAATATTACTTAGGTATCTAATTTATTAACATAATAGGAACGCGTTTAATTTCAAAATTATATTGGTATTAAAATTATAACACACAATTTTCATTTGTTACGAATGTGTCCATTACGTGTTCAGTAGATAATAACAGTATCGAATATCGTCGTGAAATTTTATAGACTGTGATCCTAGGTAAAATCGATGGACGATGATTAAATTTTTAAGTTACATAATTTATGCAACCATGGTTCATAAAATCGTGCATTACCTATAATATAATAAATATCAATATTATTAATGACATATATCATAATAAAAAAAAAAACAATAATTAATAGATTATACTGTTTTGATTCAACATAAATATCTTTATTTTACAAGTATTGTAAAATGTGTGTATCATAATTGTCATTGTAACATTAGAAACATTCGATGCGTTAAAATTTAATTTAAACATTTTCGATTATTTTCACAATCGAGGTAATATCTCGATTTGCTTATCAATCTGGACACCATTCTAGATAATTTTTATTCAAAAGAATTATATACGTTTCGAGACCAAGAATTCATTGTTTTCAAAACAAACGAGATAGGTATTGGGGGATGAGCCGCTGTTTGCCAGTACTAGCCCCAGGCTCCACGCGAGGTCCGAGAGAAGTGCCCCTCTCGGGGTGGTCACGCGTGACCCCCAATCGGTGCTCCACGCGTTGAAGTCCCCGCACACTACGATTTTTTCTTCACCGCGCGACCTCACGTCTTCGCCCAGGTCGTCCAAAAAGCAGAAAATTCGGTCAGGGACGACCCTGGCCTCCAATAGCAACTGTAAACGAAGATGCCGCCTACCCGCATCCATGCGTAACCAACGCCTGAACCCTTGTCAGAAATGGTGTACCCGGTGCGGTTTGAAATTCCCACTGCCGCTTTCCTGTCTTGGCTAAACACCCACTTGTCTTCCCGTCCATGCCGAGCAAATGGTTCGCTAGTGATGAGCACATCACCGTCTCCTTCCACTGCAGTCTGGGCGAGCAGTTGCTCCGCCGCCCAGTTACCGTTGAGGTTAACTTGAAGGAAGTTAACCATCGCGGGGAACCATCGGACTCGACGCCATCTTTCTCGCCGAGCACGAGACGGAACCAGGCTTGTGCGGTACCTTGGTGAAACCTGACAAGTCGCAGGCCAGACAGCTATCCTCTGCCGCCTTGCACTCCTTCATGCGGTGGCCTGTATCGACGCACCTCCAGCACGCGCCAGCCCTGTGTGATTCGGTCCAGTTTCTAGCGTTGTGTCCGAACTTTTGACATCTAAAGCACCTCTCCGGGAGGACAGTCCTGGGCCGGACCCTGCACATAGTCCACCCGACCGGAATTTTCGTGATTTTCGACGCAGCATATCTCGACATTTTAGCCGAGGCTATCTGCTGGCCGGATCGGGTGGGCCAGATTCGGACGTCCTGGATGGCCTCCCTCTAGGCTTTCGTAGCTGGGTCTTCGCCTCCTGGTATGGCTGCTCTCAGGGCTTCGAGAACTTCAGCTGCTGTAGCCGCGGCGTCCAAGTCCAACACTTCGACGTCAACGTTAACTCCGAGTTGAAGCACTTTCCCCACCGTGTCCCCTAGCTTATTACTAATGGTCGATGTAATAGTTTTAGCCGCAGATCCGGAGTTAGCACTGGTGGGGAGCTCCAACAATAGACTACCGTCCCTGGTATCTCTCATTTTAACGTTAACGCCTATGTCCTTGGCAGAAAGACCACAGGAACGTACCGTGCGGACGGTGTCAGAGTACGACTGCCCTGCTAGCGGCTTGATCAGGATCGCGGAGGGCTTTTTCTGCACCGCGGCGGGTTTAGCAGACTGAGGGGGGGGGGAGACTGAGGGTTTCTGAACTGGGTCCTTTTTGGCCTTGTCTTCCGTTTCGCGACTCTTCCTACAACCTTGGATCAGACTTCCGTGTCTGTTTCCATGTTTGAATCCATCTCGGTATCCAAGGTTGGCTTGACGGGCCTAGAACACCCCTCGATGCCTTTCGGCGTTGGAATGCGCTTGGGCGCAGCCCTAGCTTCAGCGTCCCCGTCTCTGTCCCACCAGCACGGAGTGTCCGTACTGGCGTCAGCCATGGCGGGCCTCTGAATAGGCGAGTCTGCACCTTCGGTTTTCGACTTTTTCTTGGAAGGCGACGTAGGGGGAGAGACCAAGTTCCCCTCTTCCGTTATAACGACATCTAGAGTCTGGGTGAGATTCGCCAGGTGTCCCACGAGCGCGTTGAACATAGGGGCGCCGATCTCTGCCGCTCCGCGCCCGATGATTCTCTCGGCGGATTTGATAATCTCCCTCATCTTGTTGAGGATTGCCTCCAGGGTAGGGGGTACCGTGGGGGACGCCGAGGGGAGGGGGGTTTGGTCCCCCCTTTCTTTTGGCTTGTCTGTCCGGTGGTGAGTCCAGCTTACCCGTCACAAGGTAGCGACTAGTTGGTGACATCATGTCTATGTCCTGAGTCCCTTCCGAGTCGTCTTCATATGCCTGGTCCGACATCTTGGAGTGTGGGCCCGGGGAGTATTGTGTGGTAGCTGGGGGTGACCCCAGGGGGGGGGGGTTCCACCTGTCCGAACCCTGGAGGGGATGCCGTCGGCGTACCCGCTGCCAAAAATTTTTGACTCCGAACTTTGCGGAAAAGTGACCGTTTTTGAGGCCCTATATCTCAGCCCTGGATAGGGCTAGAGGGTTCGGGTTTTCGCAGGGCTATTCGTTATCTCCTGGAGAGATCACGGGTTTGATGGGGGCAAATATTTATTCCCGAAGCTCTCCGACCAAAGCTTACCGAGATATCGCGGTTTGAAACTTAACCTAGGTAACTAGACGGTTTACTCACCGGATCTGGCAGACTGCGACACCTGGTGGCGACACGTGGTCCCACGAGGGGGAGTGGTTAGCAGGCCGACTCAAAAGCGACACCGGCCTGTACGCGCACTTTTTATCACGATTACTGTTATCACGATCACTGTTATCAGTTAGTGCGAGAAAACGCCACGGGGAGCGGGCCTCGGAGATACTCGACGAGACACGTCCGTTCACTGGCAACGACTACATGCGACTAACAACGACTACACGCGACTGAACCTAACCAACCTTCGCCCACTAGCAAACTCCTTTCCGACAGCCAAGATCTGAGCATTAGGATCAGGTATTCGGGAGTACTCTTCCGCCTCAGCGCCTCGTCGACGACTGGCCACCTCAGAGAGTTGAATGCGATCTTCACGTCCAAGGTGACCAGAACACACAACTCCTTGGCTCTTCCAGCACCCACCGCTGTGCGCCTCGCCACTGACAAGACACTCTCCACCGCGTTCTCCGTGCTTATCCCCTTCCTGAACCCGAACTGGTTTGGTGCTCTCTGCATGCCGCCGCGCGCGTCGAGGTGAGCTTCCAGGCGTTGGAGCAATAGCCTCTCCAACAACTTTCCCGGCGTGTCCAATAGGCAGATAGGCCTAAAGCTAGAAGGAGAATCTATAGGTTTGCCACCACCTTTGTACAGGAGCACCAGCCTCGCCATTTTCCACTGTTGCGGGAAATGTAGAGCCGCTAAACAGTTATTATACACCTTGAGCATGGTGAGTGGCCGCATCCTCGCAAGCTGTTTGAGGGCCTCGTTAGGCACTCCCGAGGGACCCCCGGCCTTGCCCACCGATAACCTCTTGCAGGCACTTTGTAGTTCCACGATCTTGAACTGCGGTATCACTCTCTCATACCGAAGTGTGTCCGTCTTTGGGTCGAAAGCCTCAAATAAATTACATGTGGCTGGTGAGGGGGCGCGGTCTCAGTTTGTTGGCGGGGCGTTGGGAAAGAGATGATTGGCGATCTCCGATTCTCTACCCGAGGAGGCTAGCGTGAAGTTCTATCTCCAAGCTTCTTCATCACAATTTTATACGGCCTGCCCCACGGGTCCGACTCCGCCATGTCACAAAGTTCTTCCCAACTCTTGTCCTTAGCCCGTTTAATGGCTACTCTAAGCTCCTTCCTCACTACGGTGAACATTATCCTGGCTTCCGCGGAGCCCTGACCGCCCCGACGCCGGTTGGAGCGATAATGACTCCTGTGGAGGCTCAGGACCCGCCTCCTTAGTTCCGCTATGTCTTCGGACCACCAATGAACGGGTTCTTTATCACCAGGTCCTCTGTTCCTCCGCGGCATGGATGCTTCGCAAGCATCAAACAGGTATTTATCCAGTTCGCGGGAGACAGCCGTTGCGCGCTCCGGAGGGTTGCCGTTCCCAACAGCCTAAGGATGTGACTCCACATAGTTGGCGAATGCCAGCGGATTCCTTTTCTTGACGGACCAACCTGGATGGGTGTTCGGGCGCGGGAGGATTGGTAGCTGTGGATGCTGGACCGGGTGAGCCTCCGCCGAGAAGAAGAGATAACGGTGATCACTGAGAGAGTCCTCGTCTAGGATTCTCCACCCGGTGACCGACACGCTTCTGTAGTATCTGATATCGATGACGGATACCGCTTCGCCTCTGGTGAAAGTGGGGGATGAGCTCCTGTTCGCGAGGATTAACCCCAGGTTCCACGCTAAATCCGACAGGAGTAAGCCCCTCGGGTTGCTAACGCGCGACCCCCACTCCACGTTCCAAGCATTAAAGTCACCACAGACGATGACCCTGTCCCCTCCTACCGCCCCAATGCTGTCCGCAAGATTGTCCAAGAACGAGGAAAATTCGGCTAACGTCGATCCGGGTCTCCAGTAACAACTGTATATCACTATTCTGCTATTCGCACCCAGGCAAAGCCCGTGCCCGAGCCCTTCTCCGTGAACACGCAACCTAAACGGGAGGAGATGCCTATCGCAGCCCTCCTGTCCAGGCTGTAGGCCCATCTGTCATCCCTTCCACATTTTATAAAGGGTTCGCTTAGAATCAAGACGTCCGCCTCCACGTCGATTGCAGTCTGGGCCAAGAGTTGTTCCGCTGCCCAACACCCATTAAGATTGATTTGCAAGAAATTAATCATGACTGCTGTTTGAGGACCGACGAGCGCTCACTTGCAGCACCTCCTCCAACACTTTCCGTAGCCTGATTTGGAGTGCTATCCTCCAAAACTTTGGCAAACTCCTTGGCGACAGAATGCTCGGCAACGCATTGCGCGGCTCTATGATCTAAACCTCCACACCGTCTACAACATTGACCACGGTCAGGGTCTTGGCACTGTCTAGAAATGTGCCCAAAAGCAAGACACTGAAAGCACCGCGTCTTCTGTTCTCCTATTTTTATTCTGCAGTTCACCAGTCCCACACGCAACTGCCCGTGCTTCATTACATTACGACACAACTCCGATGGGACTAGTAGGAAAGCAGTTTGCGACCCGCCGTATCGCTTTTTAAGGCCGATGACCTTGATGGTGTCACGGCTAGCTCCCGTGGCTGCTGCCACTGCATCTACAACTTCTACTTCTTCGGTCCATTCGTCCATATCACGGACCTCCAGCATTGTCCGCTGTTCCAAAGTTCGCACCTTGTTGTCATCGCCCGTGGACTTGAAGATCTCCGCCCTGACCGCCTCCACGTCGCTAGAGTCACCCTTGACTTCCAGCAGGAGACGCTCAGCCTTGGTCTTCCTCATCCCGACGACCTTCTCGCCAATTATGTCAGAGTTAACCCCACTCCTGATCCTCCTGACCAGTTCCGGGAAATCACTCTGGTTGGCGACGTCTACCACTATCGCTGCTGGCCGCACCCTTGGGGTTTTTTCCCTCACACCCGCAGGCTTTGCTATGGTCACATTGCTCTTTCTTTTGACGACTTCAGTCCATTCCGAAGTCTCTGTCTCCTTTGTTGACGCCAGCTGCCCCACCATTTTACTGAGCTCGCTAACTTTGTTTTTAAGTGAGCTAATCTCTTCCACCAGATTTACGCTGGCGCCAGCAACTGGCTCTTGAGTTTTATGTGAAATGTCCGTGCGCTGTTTCTTCTGCTCGTAGAAGTGATGGACGGTCGCTCTATTTGCCTTGGCCACCTTTTCTTGAGCGATCTTGTTGGCGTCCACCGCTTCCAAAATCTCGTTAAGAGCACCTTAGACCTGCAGACTTTTTGCGTTGCTGCACTTTGTTGCTCACTTTGTTGCTCACTTTCAGAGCCTCGGACCTTTGCAACAACACCTGGAGCCCACCTTGTTCCAATCCGAGCTGCTGCTTCAGAACAATCAGCGCTGCTTCAAGTGGATCGTCACACGCCGCCGCTTGTGATCGTTGCGTGCCCGTGTGGAACGCGCGCGACTCCGCGCTAACAACGTGGGTTTTTGCCTCCGAAGTGCCCATATCGAGGGTGGTGTTTTGGGTGCCTTCAGCCATCGAGTCCGTGGCAAGGGGGAGGTCCGTTGACCCTTGCCCCCTTTGTTGCTACCACTCGCTCTTAACAACCAACCTGACCAAACCACCGGCGTTCGCGCGGTGCCGAGATTTTTGTTCCGGAGTTGGCGGAGAAAAAGCCCTTTTCGAGCCCCTACAGCTCGGCTCCAGGTGGGGCTAGAGGAATGGGGTTTTCGGGGGCTTGTCGGTGTCGGTCGTGGGAGGTCAGGCAGTTTTGGGGGGGGGGCAAATTTTTGCTCCCGAGCCTCTCCGGGCACTCCCTGCCGAGTTATAGTCAAAAGAAACTTGTTGACTTACCGGGTGTAGCGGGGTCCCACGATGCCCCACGGGGGGGTGTTTAATCAGGCCGACTCAAAATCGACACCGGCCTGAACATGAACTTTTTATAACAACGTAGATGGCGCCACTTGGCTCACTAGGTTAAGTGCACGAAACTGCCACTGGGAACGGGCCTCGGAGCGCTCGGCGCTTGAAACACTATTTACGCACTAATCTGCCACTGGGGGCGGGTTTCGGAGCAGAACTTGTCCAAAACACGTCCGTTCACTGGCAACGACTACACGCGACTGAACCTAACCTAACCTAACTTTAAATATATTGTTAGGCAATTTTTCTATTGAATCTTTATTAATATAAACAGCTCTTTTTATTTGATTTTCAAAAAGCAATCGAGCTGTGTCATTTCTACCATTAACAAAAGTCCTTAAAACGTCTTAAGTAGTAATCTTCTAGGCCAGTACAAATAAAATCCACCAGTGCAATGGCATTATATGCCTTATTTCTAGAGAGTACTATGTCTTTAAAAATCCGTACATTAACTTCACTAAAATTATTGGTCTGATTACCATGGACAGTAGCATCTCTAAAAGTTAGACACCATAATTCTTTCCTCGCCCAATAATTAGTCATATATTTCACCCATTTTTCATACTTAAGAGGTATAATTTCATCACTTATACTATTATTTATAGTGTTTATTTTGCCAATAGCAGTAGTATAGGCATTGTGAGCACTATTATAATCAGGTGCAATTAAAATACTTTGAAATAATTTAAATAACAACATTCTGTGTTTATTTTTGATATTATGTTTTACATCCCATAACCATTTCCAAACTGACTGTAATACATGGAACCTACAAAGCAAAATATTTGATTGTGGCCAAATTGATTTTAGTGCTTGTCTTTCTGCCTCGCTATCATCAATTATAAAATGTCTTGGAAAACCTTGGCCATAAAAACTATTAGGAACTGAATCTTTTAGTCTTATAGTCATCAACTGTTTGTCCTTTTGTTATAAACATTCCCAGAGGAATAGCCCCAATACCACATGATGTTAGCATAAATGTAACAGAATGACTCTGAGTATCACATGACGCAGTACTGTCTGCAAAAGCAATATCTTTAGAAAAAGCTAATTTATGAGCTCTTTGCATAATAGGAGTGACCACTAGTATAGCAAATGGATTTTCATTAAACCTTACAATAATTCCACATTTTTCATAATCGGTTTTCTTATCTTCAAGTTTCTACAAAATATTTATTTAAGAATTAAGTAATACAAAGTTTAATATCAGTTTTACAGTGTATTACTGTAGGATATAGATTATAAAAGTACATTGTCCATTGGTAATTTTAAAAATGAAATACTTTTTAAAAATTTTTTAATAAAAATTAAGTACCTAATTTAATTATTTAATGTATTTAATTAGATTCTTTTTACTTGATAACAATACAAAAAATGTTTATTTAAAAATAAGGGGTGTTATGAATTAATATGGAATTTTATGGTATTATGGTCACTTGCCCAAATTTATTTAATTAATATAAAAGGTACAACATAATAAATTATTAAGGAGACATATTAATATAAAATTATAAAGTAACTTGTATTTATTCATTTACCTATTTATATTTTTTTTATAATTTATTAAATCAGAATAATAATACATACATAATTATAATTTATAAATCCACATTCCACATGTATATTTAACATTATTAGACTTGAGAGCTAAGTAATTCTCAGTTTTATATATAATTTTATTTTATTTCTATTATTATTTTTTACCTGATCCCTTTAAGTTATTTTTATATTCAAACAATTTTAATATCAATTTATGATGTCAACAATTAGTAATATTGCTTAACCTATCCTAACCTTCAAGGAAACCTCTTAACCTTTGACACACTTTAACATACATTGTTATTTTAAATGTTATAATTTAAATTATTAATATACTATTTTACAGATCTATATTTTATTTAAAGGTTTATATAATCAAACTAATTTTTTTATTATGGCTTTTACTAGTATTAAATTGAAATTTATAATTATTATTATGCATACCTGTAATACACTAAGTTCAGTAGAAGATCCGAGGTTATTTAATTTCCAAGTGTCATACCAATGACGAACGGTCCTATACTTAGAGTTAATTGAAGCATCAGCTAGTTCTTCAGAATTCATACCATACTCTAATTCCAATTTGGTTTCATGGATACTTATAGACTCTGATATGCCTATATGCATTAATTAATATAATATACTATATACTTAAAAGTTTGTATTTTGAAAAAATAAAATAAATTTAATACATCTTTTTTTAATAATTGGTACACCATTTTCAATATCACTACAATACAGTTTTTTGGGTAATAGTTATTCATATACAAAAATGACATCCCACACAAACATCAACAAATTATACCAATATTTACCTACTTTCTTTACAACTCAAACACTCAGCTGTTTGAGAAATGTGTTAAAATTACAGTTTAAAACTAATATAAATTCAGTTATTATGTAATATGAGGCAGAGTAATTGTACATAAATTTTAGTTTTTTATTGTTTCAAAATATTTAACTAATTTTCCCTAAAATAATATAATATTATAACATGTAAAAATGTTGATTTCGTTGAATTTAATTATTAATTTTTATAGTTAAATGTTTGTAATATGTACATATTTTATATCTGAGGATATTGTATTTATTGTACTGTTAAAATATTTTATATTATATTATGTATTATTCTATTAACTTCCAGGTAAATAGCTATTATTTAATTATTATTTATTATAGAGGAGATAAATACTCACCTAAACCATCATTGAAATAATTTTCATATTTTATTCTAACTTCATTGGTAGGTCTTAAAAAAGATAAAGCTTCAGCAGAAGCTAAATTATGGTTATATTCATTCACAAGTATAACAATTGCTGGTAAGCCATCCTATTATTTCAAAATATATAAATATTTTTCTCAGTTCAGAATCTAATAACTGAATTAGGTTTTTTAATGACTTGGCAGATTGGATAAGTGAAACTTATCTACTCACTCTAATATATTTATCCTTTTTTCTTGTGTCCTTAGTATTAAGTTTAATTTTAATGTCAATTTGAGCTTTGCATTCTGTGTTTTTTGATCTCCCTTTTTTGTTGTTCTCAATACTAACTTTATTAAATCCACTATGGTGACACATATAAACTTTTCTAAAACACCATACCAATTATTTTAACTTAACAAAATAGGAAGATAAAATATAATTGTATAAATACTGCTGGTATATATATTATGTGTGTGTGTATTGACTTCTTACCTACAAACATATCTTAAACTTTCACTGTTTGACAATTTATTGTTGACACACCAGCTTGTATTGGTCTGTTTACTATGAATAATAATCCATTTACATATATCTTGTTCAGAAAACATAGGTTATTGTTAAATATAATAAATTAGTGGCAAACCACCCTAAAATTAAATTTAAGGTACCTACTTAAATGTGAAATATGGGATACAAACATTTTTTATGGATTGAGAGAACTTATTTCACTAGATATAATGTAATTATCTTTTTTTGTATGTGTTTAACTTTTATTTTAACATCAGTTTCAGATTGATCCATACGTTTTGAGTTATTTTATAATTATTTTTTTTGTTGATCTAAACATTTAAACATTTCAATTAATGTTTAACAATTCATGATTAACACGCTAGAATGTATTATTATTTGCTACTATGGATAATAATATAATATAGATATTAGATGAAGTGAATATCATATTATATTGCTAATTATTTTTATATGAATAAAAATTATTTTTCACTTAACATAATATAACTTATTTATTTACATAACTTTATTGAGTATTTTAACTTTTTTTAGTTTTTTGTACCTATGTCTCAAGTAGTCTAGAATTACAATACATAAGTATTTTTATAATATGAATAATATTAATATTAGATTATTATTTCATATAATAATATGATAAGAAAACAACCAATCAGAAGGCTAAAATGATAACCGGTGCCGAGACCGACCCTAGAATGCTAATATGCATCCCGGTCTGTGGGGGATTCGCTTGAAGCCAGCCCTGTCGCAGGCCACGCATTGCTCTGCTTCGGCGGTGCATCTGGCCTCCAGGTAGCCAGGCAATCCACATCTTCGGCAACCGTCCATGAGATCGGGGCCTTTGCACGCATCAGCAGTCTGCCCGAAGCCGTGGCACGTGTAGCACCTAGTCGCCTCGGGGTGTCGGGGCCTAAGCCTGCAGCTCGTCCATCCCACTCTCACGTGGGTTACTTCGGTTAGCTTAAGTCCCCGGGGTACCTTAACCACTGCTACTTGCTGCCCGCTCCTCAACGCCCACATGGAGGTGACCGATATGGAGGAGACAGCACCTACTATTGAATGATCGTCAACACCGTGTTTGTCCACGAGGGCCGTTACGACCGCATGTAGAACCTCGTCCTTGGTTGCGACCGAGTCGAGGTCTACTACCTCCAATTCAACCATAGTCCCGAGGTTTGAGACTGCAGCCGCGTGATCGCCGAGTTTATCTACCAGGGCCCTGCGTAACGGCTCTGCAGCCGACCGAGATTTCGCAGACTTTCCCAGGTCCACAAGGAGGTCACCGTTTTTCGTTTTCCTCATCGCTCGGACAGTTGCACCGAAGGCGGCAGGGTCGACTCCTGAGTTGCTAACACTTTTCAGAGTTTCCTCATAAGTCGTGCCCGCGGATAGCTTTATGAGCACCACAGTGCTTCGGAGCGGGGGGAGTTTCCTTTGGCTCTGCTGAGGAGTGGGCAAAGAAGGAAAGTTCTCCTTCTTGCCGCCTCCAGCGCTGCCTGCTTTGCGACCCAATACGGTAGACCAGTTTCCGTCGGCCGTACTTGTCTGGCAGTCGATTCCTTCCGAATTGATTTGGTTTGTAACGTACGTGCTTTTTTGTCGCAGACTCTTGGCGTTCTTTTCCGCTGGCTTGTTTGCCTTTGATATCGAAGCGGGCGGCCCTGCTGTCCTAGGGTACACTTCACCAAGGTCTCCCCTGACGTCAGCATCGGTATCCATTCCAGACTCTGCTTCGGTCGTTAGGGCGTGAGCCGGCAGAAGAGCGCCAGGTTTCGGGTTCCTTTTAGCCGTCCTCCGCCTGTTGCTAGATTTAGCCTCATAGATTTTGTGGCTGTCCCACCAGCTGGGGGTAAGGATGGTGTCGGTCGCGGCGTCCACCATAGCGGGTTTGGCCGTAGTCTGTCGGTTTTCCTCCTTGTGCTTCTTTGTAAAGAGGGGTTACTACTTGGGTCACCAGTTTACCCTTCTTCGAGATGAGGTTGGCGATCGTCTTCCCCACTTCGTCCAAGATGTCTAGAATTTTCGCCATTTCAGGGGCCCCCTTCTTGGCGATGCTCATTTTGGCTTGGTGCGCAGCCGACTTCACTGAAGACCTCATAAATTGCAAACCCGATTCCAACTCGCAGACCAGTAGTTTAGCATCAAGATCCATGGGAGACGCCGTGGCAGCCTTCCTCTTATTGGGCGCTTGAGCTTGTACTGCGGTTGTGGGTGAGTCCTCCGGAAGGGCGATTTCAGCGTAGTATGCTTCGTCAGCAGAATAAACTGGAGACGGGTCAAGCTCCATTCCTTGAACTGTGCTGTTGGTGGACATAATTTGGCTCTGGGGTTTCCCCCAAGCCTTACGAAGATTTTCCGGGGGGCTGCCCCACGGGGGGGGGGTTGTTTCCCTTTTTTCTAAGTGCTCCAAACTCAATGAAACTCGGTGCCTGGGGTCTCTAGAATGCTCCGAAAAAATTGGCCAGATCGGACCAGCGGTTTCCGAAATCCCTTCAGAAGGGATATAGGTGCCCCGACTATGGAGGGGACCTGTTCCCCTTGTATAACCAAAATTATTTGCGCAGGGTCTCTGACGCAAATAGCCGCGGAGATATACTTAAACCAAAATGGTGAAGCGGGGGGGGTGACTTTTAGTATGTAGTGGGGTGGGTGCCCACTACAAGCTGCAGTCGTCCGCGACGATTTTGGCCAAGTGGAACGCAAGATATGGGACTTTTTGTTAATGGCCGCATGCGCAGGTGCGTTATAGGTTTGAGCTTAATCTACAATAGTCCGGGAGACCGGAACATATTTTGCACGAGTACGTTATAACCTTAAAATGTTACTCACCTAAGTTGGGCGGCCGTGTTGTAAGATAGGGCGAAACGAAATCCGTCCCCACGGGGGGAGTATTTATGGGGCCGACTCTAAATCGACACCGACCTTTCGCGAACTTTGTTACACCTTTAACGGAAAAGATTTTACAAAAAACGGTTCACTTTAAGTGCTATTAAAGCTTAAACCGTGACTCGCCGCAGGGAACGGGCCTCGGAGCTTGACTATACGAGAAACAGCAGACTGCTCTGTGATAATACTACCGCGCGAATGAGTGAACCTAACCTAACCTTGAGCACTGTGAGTGGCCGCATCCTCGCAAGCTGTTTGAGAGCCTCGTTAGGCACTCCTGAGGAACTTCCGGCCTTGCCCGCCGAAAGCCTCTTGCAGGCGCTTTGTAGTTCCGCGATCTTGAATTATGGTATCACCCTCTCATACCGAAGTGTGTCCGTCTTTGGGTCGAAAGCCTCAAATAAATTACATGTGGCTGGTGAGGGGCGCGGTCCCAGTTTGTTGGCGGGGCGTTGGGAAAGAGATGATTGGCGATCTCCGATTCCCTACCCGAGGAGGCTAGCGTGAAGTTCTATCTCCAAGCTTCTTCATCACAATTTTATACGGCTTGCCCCACGGGTCCGACTCCGCCATCTCACAGAGTTCTTCCCAACTCTTGTCCTTAGCCCGTTTAATGGTTACTCTAAGCTCCTTCCTCGCTACGGTAAACATTATCCTGGCTTCCACGGAGCCCTGACCGCCCTGACGCCGGATGGAACGATAATAACTCCTGCGGAGACTCAGGACGCGCCTCCTTAGTTAAACTATGGCTTCGGACCACCAATGAACGGGTTTTTTATCACCAGGACCTCTGTTCCTCCGCGGCATGGATGCTTCACAAGCATCAAACAGATATTTGTCCAGTTCGCAACCTAACCTAACCTATTTGGTATTTGCTTCCTGTAAATAATAGATGTTTAAAATATGAAAATATGTATATATCAATGTATAAGAAACTTACTTAATTTCAAAGGCTACTATGATCTTCATCTGCTCGCTACAAATAGCATCTCCGATTTTTTTTTTTGATATTTTATAATATTTTGTTTTTCTTGTTTTGTTATATATTTATTATTAGAAACTATTGTTGAAATTATTGTTGATTTATGGAAAGTATAATCATTTAAAAAATTCTGTTGCTTTATCACTGAGAGGATTTTGTTGTATAATAAAGAATTTGTAAATTTTATGTTATGTTTAATATTTATTGAATTATTAATATATGCACTATTGTTTTTTAAATGTAAGATCGTGTTGATATTAAAAATTCCATTTTTTTTTTTAAATATATATTAATAAGATTTATGTCCAACAGAACATGCCCCAACTCATGCAAATCATTAATTGATTGGGATATTTGCTTTATTACTTTCTAAAGATAATATAATAATTTATTAGTTATTTGGTTTTTTTTATCCAAAGTTTATACAAACAACTTACTTCATTAAAATAGTTTTTGGATTGTTTCCGAAGAAGTCTTTTAAATTTTGTTACTCGCCAAACTGGTGGCTCGTTGTCATATGACATATATGCCTTCTCTATTGCAACCAAATTGACTAAAAAATAAGAATATATTGATTTAATATTATGTAAATAATAGGCAAATTAAAATTATATGTACAGGGTGATTTACCAAGCAAAAACCAATACTTAAGGAGAAATTAATTTTTTTATGTTTTAAAAACTTAAAAAAAAAAAATAATTTTTATTTTATCAAATTACAAGGTTACATTATTAGCAGCTAAAGTATCGTCAAGAGCCAGTTACTTAGTATTGCCCTAAAGTTAATTTTTCAATAATTATAAGGCTTCTAAACTAAGTAATTTATAGTAGCGTAGTTAATAGTTATAATAAATACGAATACAAACCTTTTTATTGTTGGCCGCCATCAGAAAAGTATCCATACATGTACAAATCGCAAATGCACTGCAAGTAAGTACATACTACATGACCAAAATTATTATTTATTATATTTCAATATTTGTCATGGGAGAACCGCTAGTTTCGACGATAACGGGCAATGAACGGCGCGAACGCGCGGTATCACACTATAAGCTATATTATAGTTAAGCAGATAACAGCGACGGAAAAAATTGTAATTTTCTATATTAATAGTAATTGTCTATAATACGGGTGGAGCGACGACGGCGGAAAGACGAACCGCTTCACGTTTTATTTTATTAGGAGAAGATAAGGAGACTATTTCCAGTTGTGATTAAAAAATTACCAATCGATAAAATCGATAGTCGATACATTTAAACATATATTCTATTCTATTACATTATATTTATATCTATAGATTCTATTAAATTAAACGCAAGTACTATTGAACGTGGATTTTATGTCAACGGATTTTGATCTGACAGAAAACGTACCTATTTTATTTCCATAATGCTGAGCTACAAAGTTTGGCGTTCGTGCTAGACTGGGATACAATAGAAAAATTCTATTCGAAATTATTAAGTGTAAGTATCGTTATTTGGTTTATATCTATAATCTATATTAGGTATAATGCAGAATGATTTACTAAGAATGTTTACCCTTATTTTTTAATTTACTAATGAATTTGTTGAAGAAATTGTTCAAATTCTGATAAGTGACATTTTTATAAGTACCTAAGCCATGTTTAAATAGGTACCTACCATATTCTAAAATTCTTGAGATTTTTGTTATGAGTACTTAAGACATACCCTGTGGCTATACAAACTACACACTTCTGTTTTTTAAATGTGAACTCTCCTTTTTACAATAAATTATTTAGCAAATCATTTTTCTGAATATGCAGATGTGTACAAAATTGAACGAACAGTTTTGGAGTTATTTAATTATGTGTGCTAGGTCCATGATACCTGGTCTGAAAGATGGAGTTTATCGTGACTTGGAAATTTTAATAATTGATATTAATCTATCAACATTTAAGATTTATAAAAATTAGTCAAATATTATAAACACTAGATCCAATATTACATTTATTTTATATACTTTTTAAATCATGTTTAAGAACTATTATCTATTATTAATGTTTTTAATGATTTGAACACTTCTCATTTAGATTTTTGAATTAAGAACAAAATAATTTACAATAAAAAAGTGGGTTCTCGCTTAAAAAATTATTGTTTTTATTTATTTAAAATACAATAATAAAATAGCTCTGAGGAAAACAAGGCCAATATTAGAGAGAGAGAGAGAAGGGTTAGTTAGATGTACATTAAATTAAATTCACAATATTTATCATAAAATTGTTTCATCTTAATTTTCGGGAAGGGGGGGTTTGAACGCCCAAAACACTTCGTCCATAGCTACTATAACTTATACATTATACATATACCTAACTGCACCACACAGCAAACAAATATATTTAAAATATTTATTAAATATTCCAATTCTAATGACAATATTTAATAATCGTTTGTTATTCATTTGGTATATAATTTAAAATATATAATAAATGTCATAAATATTTGTTTTCTTTTAAGTATTGACTTACTATTACCTGAATCTAGAACTGTATAGCAGTTTAATATTATAATATGTGTAGAAATATCATCATTAAAAAGCACATATTATTAAATTTAACGTTTCTTTTTGACATTAAAGGTTCACTGTGACTGTACTCTTTTCCACTACCTATATGATTTAAAAGTTGATGTAGTGAAGGTGTATCTTTGGATGACCACTTTTTTTTTAAATTGGGCTTTTTATTATTATCTACAATTCAAAACAATTTCATGTTTATTAATTATATGTAGCTTGTAAAGTAATTAAAATGGAACATGCTAATTTATAAATATAGTGCATTTATAACAAAATTTTTGATAAAACAATATTACATTTCAATTAAGTTAAAATAAATAATATTATCTTAAACATTTTTATCTGGACCACTATTTCTGTTTGTAGTAATTACATATACCACACCATATAAATTTAATAAATTTAGTTCTAGTAACCACTAATTATGTAACATATTACAAAAACTAATATATTATAACCTTTGCTGTTGATGTTTCTTGAAGTTCAATAAAAATAAAAATAAATGTATATATTATATTATAAACTATTTTATATTAGGTATATTATATGACCTGTGCAAATTGATTCATATAATTATATATTATATATACCTATTTAAATAATAAATTAGGTATATTTTGAATATTTTTGCTAGGCAATAAAATTAAACTATATCTAAATCAATTATTATCTAATTATTATAATAATTAAAAAGGCTGCCACTATAATCATTTAATTGTCTATAATCAATATATTATATTTTTAAACATAATAAAATGCAATAACTAACAATGGCATTATTAAATAAAATATGTATAAGCTAACATTTTTAAAATATATTAATACCATTGATTTTGTTGATTTTATAATGGAAAGTTTATTAAATATATTGTAATTGTTAAATTATAAACATATACATTTAAGTTTTTTTTTAAACTTATAGTAAATATTTAAATTGACTTACTTATATTTAATATCAAACATTTAATATATGTTTAATGATTATTAAAACTATATTCATTATTTTCAAAGTTTGCTAAATGTTGGGTAAATATACTATAGTAAATATTTAATTTACAATTACTTCTAAATATTTATTAAATTGTTTTCATTGGAATATAAATATTGCATATATATATATATATATATATATATATATATGATGTCTTATTTTTGATTTACATTTTAAAAGGTTAATTTTTTTTTTTTTTTAATTTCCATTAAAAATAATTCACATTAGATTCGAGTTAACTGTAGCAAGTTATTAATCAAAATTTTAAATATACGTAATATAGGTAGGTATAGTGCCTAACCTATAATAGATGTATATAGTATAGGTACCTACATCTAGAATATATTTTATTTTTAAATGCACGCTAATATTTATATACATTATTTTCACTTAGATTTTATGATTAGGTACAACTTAATTCAAAATTGAAAATCCCACATATTACCTCATTTATACATTTATAATATTATTTATTAAAAATGCGGGCTAGTACATTAGAACAATGAAGCAACATTCGGTACACTATAAAAAATTTAAATTGACTAGGTTTTAACATTGTATGCAAAGTAGTTATTTAAATATTTTATTTTATAATACCATTTATAATAATGAAGGAAGGAACAATAATTATTGATTTTTAAAGGTTTTTTTTTTTTAATTATTTATAAAAAAACATATATTTTACCACGCATTTCAATCAATGATTTATTTGATGTTGTTAGCTAATTTAACTTAAATGTAGGTATAATATTTGTTAAAATTAAAAAAATACATTAGTACGTACAATGTTCATTTAAAATATTTTTAGTTTATTATATTATTGGGATTAGTTTTTTACTGGAATACAGATTTCATTAATTTGATTTTTAAACTTCTTTGAAATTAATTTAAGTACCTAGTTGAGTATCTAATAAGTTAAGAAAGAATAAATACAACCAAATAATTTAACTACAGTAAAAAATACATTTACAGTTGTGTTAGGTATGTGCTATGGTGTTTAATTAACAGTAAAACAACTTCAGTGTTTTTAAACTTTGAATAACATTTAATGGTTATAACTGAATGAACAAAACTGAAAAGAAAATTTAAATATAACATATAAATAGATAATAATGCATGTATAATTTAATGTATTATTGATAAAAATTTATTTTTCTACTAATAAAATTAAGAAAACTTACCAATAAACTCTATGTACAAATGTTGTGCTTTCCAAGTCGTATAGGTATTATCAAATTTACACTTTAAAAAATAAATTTAAATAGGTACTATATTTTTGATTAAAATATCAATTAAAATACATAAATATATCACAAATTGCGACGAAAGTATAATTTAAATTTTTTAATTTAATACCATCAATGGAATTGTTGACAAACTTAATGATTCAACATCTATTGCATTAGGTATATAGTATATTGTAGAAATTAAATTGCGTGGTATACTTAATACTTATAACGGTACATAACATACAATAATTAGTCTAATAATTAATTAGGTACCTACATTATACATTTAAATCATTTAATATTTATAACTATTTACCTAAGTAATAAGTGCTATATGCTGCCCACACGGATGGCAATTTACATTTTACTTTAAACTTTAGTTACCTATTTTAAATAGTAAACTTTATTGATGATTTTAGCTTCACACTCTTATACCTAATACTATAGTTATATACAATAATGCAATCAAAAACAATTTTTGTCGAGTTATAAATATTAACATATCAATACAATTTTATAATTAAACCACTGTTCCCACAGATGCCGAGTGATGTTCTACGAGGTGAGTCATGGGCTCAAAGACTCCAGGCTTTCAGACGTCCGTGACAGGGTCGTCCAGTCGGTTTCAGTGGACTCGGACCACGTGGTCCTCATACAGTTACACCTGGCGTCAGTTTTGAAGTCCTCTGGATATGGTGTAATGTTGAAGCAGGACATGATTTCTAGCTTGTTGAAAGGTCCAGTGGCCTATTACAGGCCACTCCTGTTGAACAATTTTTGCCATTTTAGCGGTGCTCGGTGTGTTGCTAATGGCCCCGGTGCAATTACCAGTGTTCAGGCATACGACCCGGCAGAACACATTTTTAAAATGTCGGTTATGGGTTCACAATGCATCGTTGCTGTTCTGGGTAATTCATGTCCAGCAGCACTGTACGTTTTTAACCACTAATTAACATTTTTTTTCTTTTCTATTGCACAGGTCAATTCAAGTATGTCACCAACCAGAAATTAAAATGCATGAAAAAAGCGTTGGATAACCAACAAGCCGCATTTCTGCGTTATTTGAATCTGCGAAAGGAGTACCCACACGAACTCCGAATAGAGGCAGTATTTTCTTACTCGTGTTGGGAGGATGTTGTGGCAGCATCGTGGCCTGTAGACACCATGCCGACCCATGGGTCATTGTTGAGAGTATTTTTTGAATCCAAAGCTATTGTTATGATTCCAAAGACATTCTTTGATGAAGTAATGTCAGAATGCTTAAAGTGAGTTATCAATTGATTGAATAGGTGTATAAAAGGTTGGGCAATAGTTAATGATTTTTTTCTAACTCAGTTAACTCAAGTTAAATATTTTTTTACGATTGTTAATTAAAATTGTAAATTTACAATAATTATAAATACTATATTATATATATGTGTGTGTGTACTGCATATACTATAATATTTGATCAGAGCAATATAACTCACTTGCCCACTTTTTCCGTTTTAAATTTAATCCCTTAATTATTTTGAATCAACTTTTTCATTTTTAAATTTATTTCGTTTCAGTCACTTTAATAATTTGAAAAAATCCATTTTGGATTGCCCCGAGGCGATGCCGAATCTGCACGCGGTGCAACGTATATTCGATTGCGAAACAATAGTTTCATATGTGATGTACGGGAACACTAACAGGCTTTCGTACGCCAGATTAAAATGTTTGTTGTTGAACGGCTCCATCGGTCGCAGCGTGGACGTCGTGGGAATGGTGTACTTTAAGAAGTACGACCAATTTCCCAAAGCTCGACGATCAGACCTCCACGTACCGGAGCATGTTCACCTCCCTTACCCGTTCCTTTCCCGGAATATCAACAATATCATTGATTTTTTGTCCGACGATTCTCATCGAGTGGTCAATACCGAGAAAATCGTCGAAAAGATTGTGCTACTCGCCGGTAGTTTTAGCCGGATAATGTGTGGTCTGAAGATTGAACAACCACGACTGGCGGCGTCAGCGTTTTCTAGCTCGAGAATTGAAGAACTAAAGGACCAATCATTGCCTTTCCAGGCAGTGTTTGAGACAAATATGGTGTCATTTACCGACGTGAGTTCTCTTCTATTCCATTCTTATGAGAGTTATATATGTAGGTACCTATTAGTTAATGTTTTTTTCACGTTCAATGCAGGTATGCAACACATTTTTTCGACCCAAATTACTGGCCTTGCAGTTGGTCTTGTCCCACTGCATGGGGTCAGTACCCGGTTTCCGTCCGACTGGGACGAAGGGCACAATTCGTTTGTACATGTGATGCATCGGTTTGCTTTTCAATACATTGACGTATTTCCGATGTATTTCACAACGGACAATACACAAATGCGAAAAGTATGGTACGGGGTAAAGAAGAGTCACAACGCATGTCTGTGCCTCAAAGGCATTACAAATGTGCGTACAGTGACTTCTTCTTTACCAACCAACAATATGACACATGGATACGAGGAGCAGTTCACTGTGCCAGTGGCCCGGTCCGAACTTATCGAGTTGCGGTCGATGGTACATGAACTGCAAGAACAAAACAAATATTTTATTGAGCAAATGAAACGGCAACAAGTATGTATTATTGTAATAATAATTGGCAGCTTACAATGTACCATCTGACGAAAACTCGTAATATTCTCATAATATATTTCTAAATAGGTAGAAATTAATGGTTTGAAAAACTTGTCGGGTATAAACAGGCGATGGAAAATCCAGTTGCAGTTGAGCTACTGTCCGCCGTACCCTATTTTGGAGTTCGCCTCCAAAAACCGGTCTGAAGTTGGCGGTAAAAAGGTTTGGAAGGTTTTACAGGACAGTGGAGCAATACCAAATCGGACGTATGAAAGCCTTCGTACTCGTTACCATCGCTATTTAAAAAAAGATTAAAACTTAGATTGTGAGTGAAATGTTATAGTATACATTAATTAATTAGCATTTATATAGCATTTATTTGTTAATTTAAAATAGGTTAGGTTATATATATAATATCATCTAGCATTAAATTTATATTTAATTTTTTTGTGGCTGTTATTTTTAATTTAAAATGTAATTTATATTTATTTTGTTTGTAGATCTCACTGATTCTAACTGTTAGCTACGAGTATAGTGGATTAGGCCTACGGAAACACCACTTAAAAAAAACTACTGGCGTGTGGCACGGACGCCTGTCGAGTGGATTAGGCCTCTTGGGGATACCACTTTAAAAAAAACGAGCCTTGTGCTATACCTCTGTGGTGGTGTGGAAAATAGCAACATTTTTTCTTGGAAATTTTTTGAAAATAAACTTTTTTGTTAACCCATATAGCATAGATACTTTTATTAAATCGTAAATAAAGGTTGAAATTTGTACTTTTATTGTTTAATAAATGTTAAATTTAGATTAAACCACAATCATTTTAAGATTTCTTTTGCCTTGCATAAAAGTCATTTGGACAAAATATTTAGATTTATTAAACCCTTGGTTTTTATGCTTAATAAACATTATTTATAAATTTATTTTCAACTAATTCAATATTAAAATTACTATTTTAAAAACAGAATCTCACATTTGTTAAACATTAACACTACCAAATTTAAATATTTATTGGATGCTGCTCTATTTAATTAAGGGCTTGTATATTAACACTGTCTGGATATATAATTTGCAGTATTTGGATTATAGGTATAGATAATATTGATGATGTCCAAACACATTTGTAAGTATACTATATTTATGAAGTACACTAAAATTAAAATTTCAAATAAAATATTAATTTATAAATAAATAAATCATAAATACTTACAAAATATGAACGATAAGTCTTGTCACTAGCTATTTTACTTTCTATTTCAATTAATTCATCATATGTTTTGATAGTTAATTCATTATCAAATTGTGAAAATGTTGCAGTTTCTGGTTTTATTGATGATATATATATTTTTTTTTGCCAGAAGTTTCAGCCTAAAGAATGAGTTGCATACCTGCATTGAACAAGAAAAAAAACATTAACTAATAGGAATATAGTTTTAATAATCATTAAACATGTATTAAATGTTTGATATTAATTATAAGTAAGTCAATATTTATTAAAAATTAAATATTTTTAATTAAATATTTACTCTAAGTTTAAAAAAAAACTTAAATGTATATGTTTATAATTTAACGATTATAATATTATATTTAATAAACACTCCATTATAAAATCAACAAAATCAATGGTATTAATATATGTTAAAAATGTTGGCTTATACATATATTTAATAATGCTATTAATTGTTAGTTATTGTATTTTATTATGTTTAAAAATATATATTGATTATAGACAATTAAATGATTAGTGGCAGCCTTTTTAAATATTATAATAATTAGATAATAATTAATTTAAATATAGTTTAACTTTATGTGCATTCAATAAAATAATTTGAATAATAGGTATCATACATTTTTTTATTTAAGGTTGTATTTTGATCTAATTTTAAACCAAACTCAAGTTGATTTTGAAATTGAAATTAACTCCATACTTAATTGTTATTGATAATAATATGACGAATCTAATAATATTTTTTTGATCTTGATCATTGAAATAAATAAAATGTATCATCCTATATGTTTTTATTTTATAACTAAAAGAATGTAACTAATTTACTATCTTACATTGTTGGAGAAAAAAAGTAAATAGGAATTAATTCAAAAAAAAAACCTTGGCTTAATATTTGTTTTACTTGATCTTAAGTACTTTCTGATGTAAGTTGAAGAAATATTAATTTTAGTTCTGTTTTTTCCTCTCGAAGCTTAATCGTTGATTCCTGTGGTCCATGTGGTTTACCCTACGATCTTCCTTCTTCGTGTAATATTAGTCTTTCCGACATTGAGTCAGGCCTTGACAACCTACGTCTTACTAAATCAGTAGGTCCAGACGGGCTCTCAGGTTTTTCTCTCTACAACCTTAGGTCTGTTTTGTGTTTTCCACTTTTCCTCATTTTTAATAAGTCTTTATCTGAAGGTGTATTTCCTGATATTTGGAAGCTTAGCTCGGTTACCCCGATCTTTAAGTCAGGCGACATTACAGACGTCACAAATTACAGGCCAATTAGTATCATCAGTCACCTTGCCAAACTACTGGAGTCATTAGTTTTGAAGTCCATACATAGACCCATTAATAAAATCATTATCGATGAACAACACGGCTTTCGCCCTGGACGTTCTGTTACAACTTGTAATTTAATTTTTACTGAGTACGTCTTTGAGGCCTTCAGTAAGCACTCACAGGTTGATTCCATTTACTTGGACTTCGCGAAGGCCTTTGACCGCGTTGACCATCGTGCTTTAATGAGCGTTCTGTGTAATCTTGGGTTTGGTGAGCCTCTATTATCTTGGTTCAATTCATATTTGTCTGAGAGGAAACAGGTTGTCAAGATAAATGGCTTCTGTTCCAGCCCAACTAGGGTTACTTCTGGTGTACCCCAAGGTGGTCATCTATCTCCCGTTCTATTTGCACTCTTTGTTAATGGCATCAAAAATGTGATCCAGCACAGCGAACTTCTATTGTTTGCTGATGATATAAAACTCTTTCTCCGTATTTGCACAACTGATGATTGTAAACTCTTACAACATGATCTTGATTCTGTTGCTCATTGGGCCCAGGGACTTGGCTTAGAGCTTAGTATCTCTAAATGTCATACCATGACCTACACACGTTCCAATGAGCGTGTCTTGTTTGCCTACACCATAAATGGCATTGCACTAAAGCAACCAGGTGACAGTGTTATTGACCTTGGCATTACTTTTGATCGGTCGCTTACTTTTCGTACTCATATTGAGAAAGTTACCTGTAAGGCCCTGAAACTTCTCGGGTTTGTGAAAAGAATTTCGGCTGAATTTAAACTGTCCAGCTCTCTTAAGACGTTATATTGCTCTTTTGTTCGATCTGTGTTGGAGTTTGGAGTAATTATTTGGGATCCATGCACACTTGATAGTAGTAAACAACTAGAAAGAGTTCAACGTAAATTTTTGAAGTTTGCTGCTTTTGCATTACGTATTGATTGTCAACCCCATGAGTATCAACCTGTATTACAGCGCCTCCATTTGTCTACCCTATGTGACAGGAGGAAACAGGCTAATCTTGCGTTCCTCACTAAACTAATAAATGGTGAAGTGGATTCCCCTGCCCTCCTATCTAAATTAAATTTCAGAGTTTCAAGTTTTTACTCCAGATACTCCTTCCCTTTCCAAATTCCTGTTAGCCGCTGTAACTATTTAGTAAATCGTCCTATAGCTCGTATGATGAAACTAGCGAATGAGGACCCACTATTCCTGAATGTTTGGCAATAAATTATTATCTGTTGTTCTATTTTTTTTTTTTTTTAAATATTTTAATTGTATTTTGTAATTTATGTAACGTTCATAGTTATTATGTTATTATGTCTATTTGCTTTTTATCCTAATTGTACTTGTATTCTTATAATTTATGTAAATTTCCTATTTTATGTACATTCTTGTAATTGGGCACGTCCCGTATTTCAATTAATAAATAAATAAATAACATACAATAATTAGTCTAATAATTAATTAGGTACCTACATTATACATTTAAATCATTTAATATTTATAACTATTTACCTAAGTAATAAGTGCTATATGCTGCCCACACGGATGGCAATTTACATTTTACTTTAAACTTTAGTTACCTATTTTAAATAGTAAACTTTATTGATGATTTTAGCTTCACACTCTTATACCTAATACTATAGTTATATACAATAATGCAATCAAAAACAATTTTTGTCGAGTTATAAATATTAACATATCAATACAATTTTATAATTAAACCACTGTTCCCACAGATGCCGAGTGATGTTCTACGAGGTGAGTCATGGGCTCAAAGACTCCAGGCTTTCAGACGTCCGTGACAGGGTCGTCCAGTCGGTTTCAGTGGACTCGGACCACGTGGTCCTCATACAGTTACACCTGGCGTCAGTTTTGAAGTCCTCTGGATATGGTGTAATGTTGAAGCAGGACATGATTTCTAGCTTGTTGAAAGGTCCAGTGGCCTATTACAGGCCACTCCTGTTGAACAATTTTTGCCATTTTAGCGGTGCTCGGTGTGTTGCTAATGGCCCCGGTGCAATTACCAGTGTTCAGGCATACGACCCGGCAGAACACATTTTTAAAATGTCGGTTATGGGTTCACAATGCATCGTTGCTGTTCTGGGTAATTCATGTCCAGCAGCACTGTACGTTTTTAACCACTAATTAACATTTTTTTTCTTTTCTATTGCACAGGTCAATTCAAGTATGTCACCAACCAGAAATTAAAATGCATGAAAAAAGCGTTGGATAACCAACAAGCCGCATTTCTGCGTTATTTGAATCTGCGAAAGGAGTACCCACACGAACTCCGAATAGAGGCAGTATTTTCTTACTCGTGTTGGGAGGATGTTGTGGCAGCATCGTGGCCTGTAGACACCATGCCGACCCATGGGTCATTGTTGAGTATTTTTTGAATCCAAAGCTATTGTTATGATTCCAAAGACATTCTTTGATGAAGTAATGTCAGAATGCTTAAAGTGAGTTATCAATTGATTGAATAGGTGTATAAAAGGTTGGGCAATAGTTAATGATTTTTTTCTAACTCAGTTAACTCAAGTTAAATATTTTTTTACGATTGTTAATTAAAATTGTAAATTTACAATAATTATAAATACTATATTATATATATGTGTGTGTGTACTGCATATACTATAATATTTGATCAGAGCAATATAACTCACTTGCCCACTTTTTCCGTTTTAAATTTAATCCCTTAATTATTTTGAATCAACTTTTTCATTTTTAAATTTATTTCGTTTCAGTCACTTTAATAATTTGAAAAAATCCATTTTGGATTGCCCCGAGGCGATGCCGAATCTGCACGCGGTGCAACGTATATTCGATTGCGAAACAATAGTTTCATATGTGATGTACGGGAACACTAACAGGCTTTCGTACGCCAGATTAAAATGTTTGTTGTTGAACGGCTCCATCGGTCGCAGCGTGGACGTCGTGGGAATGGTGTACTTTAAGAAGTACGACCAATTTCCCAAAGCTCGACGATCAGACCTCCACGTACCGGAGCATGTTCACCTCCCTTACCCGTTCCTTTCCCGGAATATCAACAATATCATTGATTTTTTGTCCGACGATTCTCATCGAGTGGTCAATACCGAGAAAATCGTCGAAAAGATTGTGCTACTCGCCGGTAGTTTTAGCCGGATAATGTGTGGTCTGAAGATTGAACAACCACGACTGGCGGCGTCAGCGTTTTCTAGCTCGAGAATTGAAGAACTAAAGGACCAATCATTGCCTTTCCAGGCAGTGTTTGAGACAAATATGGTGTCATTTACCGACGTGAGTTCTCTTCTATTCCATTCTTATGAGAGTTATATATGTAGGTACCTATTAGTTAATGTTTTTTTCACGTTCAATGCAGGTATGCAACACATTTTTTCGACCCAAATTACTGGCCTTGCAGTTGGTCTTGTCCCACTGCATGGGGTCAGTACCCGGTTTCCGTCCGACTGGGACGAAGGGCACAATTCGTTTGTACATGTGATGCATCGGTTTGCTTTTCAATACATTGACGTATTTCCGATGTATTTCACAACGGACAATACACAAATGCGAAAAGTATGGTACGGGGTAAAGAAGAGTCACAACGCATGTCTGTGCCTCAAAGGCATTACAAATGTGCGTACAGTGACTTCTTCTTTACCAACCAACAATATGACACATGGATACGAGGAGCAGTTCACTGTGCCAGTGGCCCGGTCCGAACTTATCGAGTTGCGGTCGATGGTACATGAACTGCAAGAACAAAACAAATATTTTATTGAGCAAATGAAACGGCAACAAGTATGTATTATTGTAATAATAATTGGCAGCTTACAATGTACCATCTGACGAAAACTCGTAATATTCTCATAATATATTTCTAAATAGGTAGAAATTAATGATTTGAAAATGCTTGTCGGGTATAAACAGGCGATGGAAAATCCAGTTGCAGTTGAGCTACTGTCCGCCGTACCCTATTTTGGAGTTCGCCTCCAAAAACCGGTCTGAAGTTGGCGGTAAAAAGGTTTGGAAGGTTTTACAGGACAGTGGAGCAATACCAAATCTAGGGTTGCCAGACGTCCCGTATAATACGGGAATGTCCCTTTTTTTAACCCTTTTTTAATAAAATAATTTGAATAATATCATTAATTTTTTTATTTAAGGTTGTATTTTGGTCTAATTTTTAACCAAACTCAAGTTGATTTTGAAATTGAAATTAACTCCATACTTAATTGTTATTGATAATAATATGACGAATCTAATAATATTTTTTTGATCTTGATCATTGAAATAAATAAAATGTATCATCCTATATGTTTTTATATTATAACTAAAAGAATGTAACTAATTTACTATCTTACATTGTTGGAGAAAAAAGGTAAATAGGAATTAATTCAAAAAAAAAACCTTGGCTTAATATTTGTTTTACTTGATCTTAAGTACTTTCTGATGTAAGTTGAAGAATCAAGAAATAGTATTATTAATCAAATAATATGTGCAGTAAAATGCATTAAAAATGTGGACATTTTCCTTAAAAAACATATAGACAACATTAACTAGGTAATCTAATGTAGAGAATTCAATTAGATATTTATTTCATGTGTGATTAGAGATCAGCCTGTTTGAGTCCAATAGATAAATAAGTCTATTAACCACAAAAACTAGTAGCAATTACTGTAGAATAATGTACATATTCAGTTTCTTTTTTCAAAATATTTGCTGCAAGGACAAGAGTATTAAGCGAATTTGAAGGTGTTATATCTGCTGATGATAAACTGTTAATATGTTTAACTAAATCCCATGTCACTATACCTAAGCTAGTAACTATTTCTATATTGTCATAACCTCCTTTGTATGAAAGATGGTTATTTGTATGAGAGGATCCAAACAATATTAATGCTAAACAATCTTTACTTTCAGAAAATATCTAAAACATAATAAGTAATATAGGTTATAAATTACTTTTCTCTTTGAAATCATAGAAACACAAAATTTAGATTTTTCAAAGTATGTTTTTCCATCTGAATCCAGTTGTGAGGAACTTTTTCCTATATCAATCGCAAGTACTATTGCTCCCTAGGGTATAAAATAATTATAAATATATAATAACAAACATGGATATATTTATACATAATAATACCTTATTTATATACAATTTTTGTACTAGATAAATAATGCTAGGTATTTATTATTGAAATTAAACATGAACTAACAGACAATTTTATAAATACATGTTATTTATAAAATGTTTAAGAAAAATCATGATTAAACTTATTACCAGTCTCCACTCAAACATAAACATTTACATATTACTTTCTTCTCATTTATAAATTGTCTTTCAATAAATTCATCCTCGCTCCTCAATACCTTTCACAAAATATACACTATTAGACCTGTGGAATTCATTTTCTTTGTTATTCGATATTCAATCAATATTTGTTTAATTCATTTAATTTTAGTTCAATTCATAATTTTTACCATTATTAACCACTTCTTAGTAAGATTTACCCGTACTGTGTGGATTCCAAAGAACAGTACCATTCTCTATAATAGGACTGACAAGTGAACATAAAATAATCTTTAAAGATTATGTAGCTTATGTTCGTAACCTAATTTTTTTATGAAGTCAAGCATCTTGTTCTTGTAAGCTTTACAAAACATCATATTTATATGCGGTCCAGGATAAAGAGAAATATTGAACTTAAAACATACCTAAACCGACTATCGTTTCAACACGCGAAATTTCAGCATTATTTATTAAAATAATTACAAAATGTTTCTTAGTGAATGACGTAATATGACACTTATTAAAATTCAGAGTTAAGCCTAGTGTTTGAAACCATTTGAAAAAATTGTTTAAATCGGCTTGAAGTTTAAGGCAATTGTCAAAAGAATTGATTTGAAAAAATAGTTTCATGTCATCAACAAAACAAAGTATAGTTTACAATGATTTAAAACTCTGTTGCCATTATTAACAAATAGGCAACAAAAAGAGGATAAAATATATTTAAATATAAATAATTAATAAAACTTTAGTGTTAATATTAGTGTTATAAGTTAATCAATACTATTGCATATCTAGAAAATTAAATAAACTATCAACAATAGGTACCTATAAAGAATTTTATATATTATTAATAATTATTATGTTTATTTATAGGAGCTCCATGTACTTATTCAAGCTTAGCTAGTATACGTACCAGCTCTTATTATAATAATCGTAATAATCGTATTATAATTGAATGATGCTGAAATAAATAAATAAAGCTTTTTCTGGGCCATAATATACGTATAGATAGGTACCGTAAAATTTTTTTTTTAAATCTATTTGATATGTTATGATTACTTAATATGTGTAGCTTTTATTGTTGGCCGCCATGGCCCATGGGAAAAGTATTCTACGTAATTTACTTTTCTTATAAAGTTTCCTTGTACACGTGCAAATCGCAAATGCAGTCTGCAGTACATGACCAATGGTCCAATACGTATTATTATATTATATTTGTCATGGGAGAACCGATCGTTTCGACGATAAAAGCGCGACGCCGCAGATAACAGCGGCGGGAAAAAATTGTAATTTTCTATATTAATATTATTAATAGTAATTGTCTATAATACGGGTGGAGCGGCGATGGCAAAAAAACCAACTGCTTCACGTTTTATTATATAAGAAGAAAGATAAGGAGACTATTTAGACATTTAGTATTCGAATTATTTTGAACTGCGAACGAGTGAACGACCCATCTCTAATTTCCAGTGATTCAATAATTACCGACCGATAGAATCGATATTTAAATATAATATATTCTATTCTATTACATTATATTTCAATCTATACCTAGATTCTGTTAATGAAGAATTTGGTTTAAACCGAAAAGGGGTCGGATCAGTTAAACCACGGGTCAGGATTCTGGTTCACGGTATAGATATATAAATTACTAGAGTATTCGACGTTTATTACAAACACATTATTGGTATAAAACAAACAAATTACTTAACGATATAAACAATAAACGAATTAAAAATTAACGTGCGGTCACTACAGTCGTCGGGGACGCGGGACAGGAGGCGGTGTCACCGGTCGCTACGAGGGTAAACGAGAAGACTGACAGTGTCTGACACTGATTAGTGACTAGTATAGACTACACCGACGTACCGCCGCCGCAGTCGTCCGTACGACCGTACCGGCTTGGGCACGAGGCGCAGTGTGACCATTCCAGGGCACACAGTGCCTCCGCCCTTACAATCGTCGGACCTAACAATAAAAAAATTAAATTGCCGCTAACAATTCTATTAAATTAAACGTAAGTACCATTGAACATGGATTTTATGTCAACGGATTTTGATCTGGCAGAAAACGTATTTTATTTCCACAATGCTGAGATACAAAGTTTGGCGTTCGTGCTAGACTGGGATACAAAAGAAAAATTCTATTCGGAATTATTAAGTGTAAGTATCGTTTTTTGGTTTATATCTATAATCTATATTAGGTATAATGCAGAATGATTTACTAAGAATGTTCAACCCGAGTTCAACCCTATTTTTTCATTTACTAATGAATTTGTTGAAGAAATTGTTCAAATTCTGATTATTGACATTTTAATAAGTAAGCCATACTTAAATAGGTACCATATTTTAAAATTCTTGAGATTTTTGTTATGAGTACTTAAGGCATACCATATGTGGCTTTACAAACTACAAACTTCTGTTTTTTAAATGTGAACTCTCCTTATTACAATAAATTTTTTATCAAATCATTTTTCTGAATATGTAGATGTGTACAAAATTGAACGAACAGTTTTGGAGTTACCTATTTAATTTTGTGTGCTAGGTCCATGATAACGGGTCTGAAAGATGGATAATTAAATAAATGAATAATTGATATTAATTTATCAATATTTATAATTTATAAAAATTAATCAAATATTATAAACACTAGATCCAATATTACATTTATTTTATATATTTTCTAAATCATTTTTAAGGACTATTATCTATTATTAACATTTTTAATGGTTTGAACACTACTCATTTAGATTTTTGAATTAAGAACGAAATAATTTACAATAAAAAAGTGGGTTCTCATTTAAAAAATTATTGTTTTTATTTGAAATACAATAATAAAATAGCTCTGAGGAAAACAAGGCTCAATATTAGAGAGAGAGAGAGAAGGATCAGTATTTGCAATGCGCATAAGATGGATGTTCGGTATGTTAAAATGGTAATTAAAGGAAGAAAAGGGTATTATTACTTTATATTCTTTAAAAGGATGCTACATCTTCATGTTTTGCCAGACTTATTGATATTATCATTTTTAAGTGAGTTATATTGCTACATATGTAAAATTTTAATATTTTAATATCAATAAAACTCTTAGATAATATTCTCACCTTTAAGTTTCATAATAGTTAAATTTACTAAAGCTAAAAATATAAAATAGATTCTGTTGAATACAAATTTACTATTTTATATTTATGTAAGATGGAGACATAATCACATATTTGCTTGTCTCTTAAAAGGTAAAAACAATTTCAAGAATTTGAATATACCTACAGTGATTAAGATTATTTAAAAATTCCAAAGATCTGAGTTTGAATAAATTCATTAAGTACTAAATAAAAAATATTATTGAACATGCATGGTAATCATATTTTACATGTATATATTACACATAATATTTATATACAGTATGTGTTAGAATATCCATTTCATCATTAATTATGTTAATTATATTTCATATTATTATATAATTATAATATGATTATATTTTTGATAAAACAATATATTTTAATGCTTTTTTATTATTATTGAAAAAAAATTCAAATTGTATTCAAATTATTCAATTAAATAATAATAATACCTAGTACATGTTAAAATTGTTTTCTGTTGCATTTTAGTTTTTTAAAAACATTAATAAGAAGTTATTAAAGTTCGATGACATTATCATTGTGAAAATACTCTGTAGTGAATAGTGATTATTAATTACTAATAGCACTTGCTGTTAGAATTTTGTAAAAACACACAAAACATACTTAATTAATTTCGAGAACAGTATAGAAAGTTATTAGGAATTTCGTATTACATTTTAGATTCTGAGCGGAGTGATAAATGTATTGATTATACAATGATGTGTGTTTTTTATACATATAAATTTTTTTTGTGTCTGTGTACACGATAAGTTGTCGAAATAATACTTAGATTTTCAACTTTTGTAGTTTTTCCGGTTGGAAAGTGAATCTAGTTGGTGAATTGGGGAGGTCTAATTTCGAAATTTCCAATAGTTTTCAAAAGTAACAAAAAAAAATTAAGTAAAAAATAGGAATTTTTACTCAAAATCAATTTTAGAGTATATTGATTTTAAATATTGGTGTAACTCTAAAACAAATTACCATAAACGATTGAAATTTTTACTGCATGTTAACACTGCCATTTTCTATATTTGATTAAATTTTCAAAATATTTTAAATCTTTTTAAATTATTTTTTATAAATTACAGTAAAATTTTATTCGTTTGGTAAAAACGCTTCAAAATTTAATACAAGTCTCCTAATATATAACTTCAACAACAGTTAAAAAATATTATAAACACAATATAGTCACAATTTTTAATAAGCATTTAAAGTACGAATTTTGATATAACACTATTACTATTACTACAGTTAGAAATTCATAAAAATTTATTTTTTTAAATCTAAGATATGAAAATTCCATACAAGATTCCTCATAAGTTTGTCTACTGTTATCAAATAAAAAATGTTTACCGGAAATTCAAATTAAATTTTTATGAGCATTTGAATTACAACATTGGATGTACACTCAATTTCTAGTGTACTGATATTCTTATTTTAATGTTATTATCAAAAACAAATAACTCTAGAAACCTGAAATTTACACCATATATTTATTTTATTAATCTTGCACCTGATAAAATTTCAAAATATTTCAACAATTTTTAAGTTATTTATAGACATTTGAAATTTTTTGTTTTAAATTCTGAACGGATGAGTGATGAATGTAAGTATTGACTCTACAATGATGTTTTTATTTTGCGTCTGTACATCATAACTAGTCAATATAATGCTTCAATTCAAACTTCGGGGGTGGTTTCCGATGTCAAAGTGAATATTCTTGGTGCATTATAAAGGTCAAAAACATTTACCAACAGTTTTCAAAAAAAATCGAGAAAAACAAAAAAAAATTAAGGAAAAAAGGGAATTTTATGCAACACCAGTTTTCGACCAAATCAATTTTTTTATAATATGGTTATTACTCAAAAACTAATCACTGTAAATACTTAAAATTTTCACCCAATGTATAAATTAGTGTTATCTATATAGAGTTAAATTTTCCAAATACTCGTATTTTGACTTTTTTTGATCCCCGCGGCACCTAATGTACGGCAGAGCGGTACTTACCCGTTTTTTATTCTATAAATATTAATAAAATTTTATCCGTTGTGTCAAAAAACTTGAAAATTTAATACAAGGTTCCCCATAAAATTATTTAATAGCTGTTTGAAAATATTAAAAATACATAGGCTCATTTTTTTTTTTCATATAAGCATTTAAAGTTCAAATTTTGACAAAATTTAAATAATTGAAAATTTACAAATTCTTCAGTTGTTAAACATTTAAGTTATAAGTTAGCTAAGGATTGAAAATTTAAAACAAGGTTTCACATTATAAGTTAAATTCTGCTGCAAAAAGAAATCTAAAAACACAGTTTTTTTTTTTCAAAGTTTTTATAAGTTCAAATTTGGATGAAATAACCAATTAAATAAAAACCAAAAATAACAGTTTTAGCTATATTATTGTAATTTAAAAATATTATTCGTGGGTACTTAAAATTTTATATACCTTCTATGAATGACTGAGTGAGTTGGGTTATTATGTACATAATGAATCTGATTTGATTATTTTGGAATTTATTTTATAGGGATCTTGATTTCTTTTTTTTTTAAATAATAACAACATTATTAATATAGTATATTATATTCTAAACCAGAATTCTAGATTCTGTAAATTTGGTTAATTTTGATAAGTTATGTATGTCACTATAGGAACACCCTTAGAAACTCCTCACTTCCACTTTTTCATGAACTTATAATTATTGTAATGCTTATTTTTATTATTTACTGGATAGTGTAAAGTTCGCCCGGTTAAGTAGTCTTATACTGCAGAATTTTTGTTACAAAAATGTTAAATTCAATATACAAGTTATTTATATAATACTTTTCTAAATAATACTTATAATTTATACAATACTTTTATAACTTTACACAATATTAGAAAGTGTAATTACATTGATTTCTAGAATACAAAATTTTAAAATTAACTTGTTTTAAGTATTATGTAAATTAGCTACATAAAAAATAAACATAGATATGAACCATAGAAAAAAAAATTATACATATTTGTAATGGTACTTATTTTACAAGCACATACTTAAAATGTTAATAGTTAATATTTTACATGGAATTATTTTATACTATTTACATACTATACCTACTCTACTACACTATATTATATTACATTATACTAGTATACTATACTATACTATACTATACTATACTATTTAATATTTATTCAGCAAATTACAGAATATCTAAAAAATCAAAATGTGATGTTACTGTTGTTATTTGAAATTGCATCCATTTTTAAATCAATAATTATAAAATAAAATAAATATATTTATAATTAAAATATTAATCAAATTTAAAAAATATTAATTTATATTAATGTCATAAATTAAAAAAAACATGTGCGATGTGCCCAATAACTAAAAAATCGCGGAATATAATTCTATAACTTTTATCATAATAATATAATTTTTATCAATATAAATACGTCTTGTGGTACACTCCCAAGGTTTATAGCATGTTTAAAATAAGTATAGATAAGATAAGTATTATCTTAAATCATGGTTTATGGATCAGCTACATCTGATATTATGGCATAATCGTGGTCCGTTTTAATTTTTATTAGATAGGTAAATTAAATTCATTACTTGTTGACCATTAATTATTTGACGAGTTTCCCTTCGTACACGATTTTCTACAGAACGCAGCCTATCTATAATAATCAAATTATATATGGAATTGTGATTAATATACATATCTATAATTTAAGTTTAAATAAGATAGAGTTAATGAAAAAAAAAATCACCCCAAAAAGTCCAAACTGGAGGATGTTGGCCAATAGAGGTTTTCAACATACTGTAGAAACTCTCAATAAAATTATTGGTCCGGATATTCAATCCAAAAACAGAAAATCCATCTGGATGAATAATATTCAACCAAAAATTTTGTATACAAAAATATCTGTCAGATGTAAAGATACATCCATGCTTCTTGCTAATTCTTGAATGGCCAAAAAACCTCCAACAATGTGGAAATTGTTTGGAAGGTCTGGATTTATTTCTGATGGCAAATGAAGTAATGTTATAACCTGTGAAAAAAAAATATATATATATTTTTATTTATTTCACAGACTTAAAAATGTTTAAAAAATTTCAATCACCATTCTAATAATAGTAGCAATATTGCTATTATTGCGGACTAACTGAATCATGTTATGATTTTGAATAAATCGTACTATACTCTGTAATCAAGTAAATTAATTAATTTAAAATATAATTTTACAGGATATTATATACAGACCTGACTAAAATGGAACCAACATCCAATCAGTCTGCATTCAGGTACAATTCTCCTTACTTCATTACGCATTGCGGTTTCAAAGTCTGTAATAATTTGTAAATTTTCCCAATCAAAAATATCGAATGGCAAATCTCTTCTCAAGAATTGCCATAACCGAATACATACATTTTCTGTTCTGCGATTCAGAATGGCATATAATACAGGAACAGACTATAAGTATGAATGTATGATAAAAATAATATACTTTATTATTATAATAATATTCAGCTACTAAACATAACTATATTTACAATGTTGTCTAATATCACATGAATAGTGACAAACTGCTCCATATCGGCTGGGTAACGAGGAAAAACACTAAATGTCCCATCTACTGCTACAACTCGAGCTTGGCGAAAATATGGTGCATAGTGTTGAAGAAATGCCACATTAGCAAATATTAAACCACCAAACACAACTGCATTATTATCAAGGTATTCAAGATTACCTTGATAGAATGGGACATTGTTAATATCATCCAATACGTTTAAGAGACGTCCATGCCATCTTAAAGACATAATAGTCTCTCTCATAGCCCTCAAAGTATTCGGTACTTGTGGACTAAATCTACGCTGAACATGGCGTATTGCTCTAAGTGCATGTTCTCTTGACACCTCTATTGCTGCATTGGGATATCTGAAAACGGTTAAATTACATTTTAATATAACTAATTACACAATATTTTGTAGTAATATATTTATTTACCTTCTAGAAACATCTTCATAAATAGCTCTTGCTGGTATACCCTCGTTTGAAGCCCTCAGTCTTAATGTTGCTAAAAAATAGCCAATTTCAATATCATGACCTGGTCCATGGTTATGTGGCTGGTACATAATAATTGGATCATTTTCGGGGATCAATGACATGGACGCAGTTGATCCACAACCTTGTTTGTATCTTGAACATCTTAACTGCCTAGAGCCATAATATTTTTATATATAATTTTTCATGTATATTTATTATTTTATTTAAATAAACCTTCGATTGGTGGATACATTATTTTGAATATAAGTATAATCTTGTGTATCTGCATATATTAAATTGCCTCTAATACCTGGAACTCTTCTAGATTGCAAGTTATTGTCTTCAACATTTCCAAAAACATGAGCAATGTTAAAGACAATTGGAGATCGAGATCTAGAATGTGGTGTTGGATCATCTTGTGAATCTAAATTATTTAAATTAATACAATTGAATAAATATCTTTAATGCCAAAAGTATAATTTTATTTTATGTAGTTATTGCTGTGAATTTTACTGTTTTCTGTTTCTTAAATACATGTAAATTTTAAAATAATTGATGTATAAAATTTGAAACCAATTTTTAAACTATTAATCAGTACAAATGTAAAAATATATTTATATAATAATAGTCCTACCTGTCATGTTGAATAATTTAGAAACTTTTTTTAAAAGAGCATAAATGTACCATAGAATAAGAATTTCAAATTGGCATTCGCGAACTATGTCTGTGGAATGAGTTCAAATAGTTCAATCAAGAAGGAATCTAATGTAGCGACTAATGGGTTGATTAGGGAGAATATTAATATTAAAACTTATTAGTAGATTTCTAGGAATATGTTTGAGACACATTGTAAGATTAAGTTAATAATTAATAGTTAATTTAATTAAACACTGCAATCTTAAGTTTGTATGCTGGTACCTATACTATATAGTAATTATACCTACCTGTATCTACTAAGTTTCTGGAGATAGGAAATTTAAAAATGATTAAATAATTGCAATATTAGAATTTTTACATAATAATTTACTTTGTAAATTTGTAATTTGGTCATTTGGAATGAATTGAATCAAAATATTATTTTCAAGCAAAACAAAATCTAGTGTGCAACCTACTTCCCGATTCTATATTAGACCATCATTACCTATATTTTATTTGTCGCTTAGTTATTTTAGATTTAATTTGATAAATAATAATATATTGTATAGGTAATAATTATTTTTGAAATTAATAAATATTATAGGTACTGTCATAGGCGTAACTAGATCTTAGAGTTAGGGGGGGAGGGGCTTCAGCCCTAGAATTGTTATAAAAAGTAAATTAGGTGGGGAGCTCCGCCCCCACACCCCCAAACACATTACATTCATTCATTAGACATGTAACATAAATGAAAATTAATATTTTATTATATTATTATAAAACAAATAAGAAATAAAGTGGTATTGAGGTTAAATATTTGTATATTAACATATTATTAAGTATTATTTTAGATACTTCTATAGAATTAAAAGATTTTTATGTACAAAATTATTCCAATTTACAGCTTAAGCCTCCGCTCAGTATTGGAAAATTTATTTAAAACCAAAAATATTAAAAATTTTCCAAGATATTAATAAAAAATATAAAACGATATTTTAAATTTAAGTTTAAAAATGTTAATATTATTGACGAGAGTGTGGGTCGTGGGACTAGGAATTTTGACGGGGGGGGGGGCTAAAATTAATGTTGGGGAGACTAAACCCCCACAAGCCCCCCTAGTTACGCCTATGGTTACCGTATTCCTATTATGTATTATACAGTTACTTAAGACTCATTGGTAAGGGGCAATATACCTATATTCATTATTATTAAAATGAATAACAAGTAGTTCTAAATTCTAATCCAATAGAAAAATAATTTAGTTACCTATATTTTAGATACTGAACGAAGTGATGAATGTATTGATTTTACAATGATGTGTGTTTTTTTAGATTCTGAACGAAGTGATGAATGTATTGATTTTACAATGGTGTGTGTTTATTTTTTTTTTTTTTTTTGTTTTTGTGTCTGTGTACAGCATAACTAGTCGAAATAATGCTCCAATTTCAAACAATGGGGGTGGTTTCCGATGTAAAAGTGAATATCCTTGGTGCATTATAGAAGTAAAAAGTTAACATTTTCCAACAGTTTTCAAAAAATTCGAGAAAAACAAAAAAAAAATTACGGAAAAACGGCAATTTTTACGCAAAACCAGTTTTTGACCAAATCGATTTTTTTTTATGGTTGTAATTCAAAAACTAATCACTGAAAATACTTGAAATTTTCACCAAATGTTAATGTCAGTGGTATCTGTATATAGTTAAATTTTAAAAAAATTTTGACTATTTTGAGTTATTTATAGATCACTGAAATTTTCGATTTTTTTGAGAAATTTTTTTTAAAGTATCGATAAAAAATTTTTGGATGACCAAAAAGTTTTGAAAATTTAATACAAGGTTCCTTATAAGTTGTTTTTATTGTAACTAAAAAAAATTAAAAATCGTTAGTCACAATTTTATTTTTTAAACGTTTATAGTTCAAAATTTTACGACATCTGTCGAAAACGCGAAAATTTGTAAGTAATTTTGAAGTTGAAAAATCATAAAATTTTTTTCTTTTATAACTAAGTTTTGAAAATTTGGTACAAGGTTCTCCATACATTTTTCTTCAAATATCTGTAAAAAAAACTCTACCGGATTCAGATAAAACATTTTTATGAGTGTTTGAAATTTAAATTTTTACAAAAACCGCGTTAAATAACAGTTTAGCCTCAAACGATTTTTGATATTTGTTATTATTCAAAAAGTATAAGTCGTAGATACTTGAAAATTTTACCAGTTATTAAGATTCGCGTTTTATTTACGTGATTTAAATTTCAAAATATTTTGACTTTTTTTGAGCTATTTATAGACAACTGAAATTTTCAATTTTTCTGAAAATTTTTTTTTGAAGGGTCGATAAAATGTTTTTGGCCCTATCAAAATACTTGAAAAATTTATACAAAGTTCCTCATATGTTATTCTTATAGTGATTAAAAAATTATAAGAATACATAGGCACATTTTTTTTTATTAGCATTTGAAGTTCAAATATTGATAAAAATTCGTCAAAATCATGAATATTTGTAAATTATTTTGTAGGTATAAAATTCATAAGAAATTTTTGCATAAGTAGCTAAGAGTTGAAAATTTAATACAAGGTTTTTCATAAGTTTAACTTACAATTATTATAAAAGAACTTAAATTTTGTTGTATTCAGGCCATTAAAACATAAGCCACCTTTTTCACCAACCACTAGAAATTATATCCTAGGCTGACAAATCATCTTCGTTCAGAATCGTTTTTCGTCTACAATGATAACTATCATTGGATTCAAATTTAACACTCCTATAATATATAATAATGATCCATACGGCACCTAATGTACAGCAGAGCGGTACTCACTTGCCCGCTTTTTTATTATTAACATTATCGTAGGCCCCTAGCTCCTGCAGGGCCATTGTCAAGTATTTAAATTATTAAGAAACCTTCTCAATGGGAGAAAAAGTGTGAAATCTCTGTGTTAAGCTTTTAAAAAGAAAAATAGGCATTTACAGCATAAAAATCAAATTTAAACTTTTACAACTTTTCATATAGAAAACAGTTTTAGCAAATCCTAAAAACAATTCATTTTACTCCAATATATATATAATTAAATTTGCAAAAAGTATAAAACAAAACCATCCTCTATTATACTATTATGCTCGTTTTACAATAAAACCATAGCCATAATTTTTCGTAGGCCCTAGGCACAGTGCCTAAAGTGCCTATGCGCTAATACGGCCCTTAATATACAGTAAAACCTCGATAAGACGGAATCGCTTGGGACCATGCAATTTTTCCGTTTTAACGGGGTTTCCGTCTTGACGGGGTTCAAAAAATTAATTGAGTTAAAATAAAAATTATTTAACCAATTATATATTAAACCAATATATACATAATACATTTTATATTTATATTTATTTATTTATTATTTAATCTATATTTTTAATCAGTATATATACGTTAATAATTATTATATTTTTTGAATAAAATCGGTTATTGGTGTTTGTTTTTTATTCCGTAAGGCGCCTCACGTTTCACACACTCTTTGGCTATCGAAGTCAAATCCAAAAGCTCAAAATGTTTTACTGTTTTGACACTAAATTTTGTTACTATAATACTGCAGTGGTTTAACTTGACATTAATTAATAATTAATTGATTTTACTAAATACGCATCTATTAATTTTATAAATAATAATAGATTGTTTTAAAAGTTAATACACATTTAGTTTTATTACTAAAAAGCTGGTAAGTAGGTACCGCTCTGCTGTACATTAGGTACCGTGTGGAACACTATTATATATTATTGGAGTGTTAATTTTGAATCCAATGATAGTTATCATTGTATACGAAAAACGATTCTGAACGAAGATGATTTGTCAGCCTAGGATATAATTTCTAGTGGTTGGTAAAAAAGGTGGTTTAAAAAAACCAGCTTATATTAAAAAATATTTTGAAAATTAAATCACGTAAAGAAAACGCGAATCTTAATAACTGGTAAAATTTTCAAGTATCTACGACTTATACTTTTTGAATAATAACAAATATCAAAAATCGTTTGAGGCTATAAACTGTTATTTAACGCGGTTTTGTAAAAATTTAAATTTCAAACACTCATAAAAATTTTTTGTCTGAATCCGGTAGAGTTTTTTTTACAGATATTTGAAGAAAAATGTATGGAGAACCTTGTACCAAATTTTCAAAACTTAGTTATAAAAGAAAAAAATTTTATGATTTTTCAACTTCAAAATTACTTACAATTTTCGCGTTTTCGACAGATTTCGTAAAAATTTGAACTATAAACGCTTATAAAAAAAATTGTGACTAACGATTTTTAATTTTTTTTAACTACAATAAAAACAACTCATAAGGAACCTTGTATTAAATTTTCAAAACTTTTTGGTCATCCAAAAATTTTTTATCGACACTTAAAAAAAATTTCTCAAAAAAAACGAAAATTTCAGTGATCTATAAATAACTCAAAAAAAGTCAAAATTTTTTGAAAATTTAACTATATACAGATACTACTGACATTAACATTTGGTAAAAATTTCAAGTATTTTCAGTGATTAGTTTTTGAATTACAACAATAAAAAAAAATCGATTTGGTCGAAAACTGGTTTTGCGTAAAAATTGCCGTTTTTCAGTCATTTTTTTTTGTTTTTCTCAATTTTTTTGAAAACTATTGGAAAATGTTAACTTTTTACCTCTATAATGCACCAAGGATATTCACTTTTACATCGGAAACCACCCCCATAGTTTGAAATTGGAGCATTATTTCGACTAGTTATGCTGTACACAGACACAAAAAAAAAAAAAACAAAAAAAAAAAAAAAAAAAAAAAACATACATCATTGTAAAATCAATACATTCTTCACTCCGTTCAGAATCTAAAATGATATTATCTGCACTTCATAAGTTTACGGATTATTAAGAGAGTACTTTAGGGTTTTTAAATCATCCTCTAAAAATCCACTCATTTTTAATAATTTACATAAGTTTATAATTATTACTTTTTCAAAAATCCATAAATTGTTTTAAGTGTGTTGCCATTGTGGCATTGTTCATGTTGTATTTATGTAAGTTTTTTTAAAAGTGGCGTTCTTTAAGTTAAAAATATGTACATAGTAAATTGTAAGCATATTGATATTTTATTATACAATTTTATAAATTATAAAAACATGCAATGTAATTTTAATTAACAACAAACTTCTGTATTGAGTTAGTTAGGTAATTAAATTGTCTACAACCATACATATTATATACATTGTACTATGTAAATGAAATTATATTACAAGATCTACTTAAACAGTAAATGGTTTTCAAAGAAAATATAAATGTATTTCAATGAACAATGTTACAATCAGAATTTGTTAATTTGATAGTCGGACTATAGTTTCAAAATTAAAACTTTTTGAAGTTTGCAATTTTCAGCATTTTACGCTTACGCAAATTATTCTTTGAACACTTTAATGTAGGTACTTACCTAAAACTTTATTAAATAGGTATAGTATGACGTACCTAATTATTTATTTTAATACTTGCATACGTTACCTAATAGTTCATACATGTAACACGTACCTACTTAGGTAGGTAAGTACATACAAATCACAATTAATAAGAGGTTTTTATGATATAAACCAATTTTTTTTTTGTGGAGGGTTGATAAATGTTTTAATCCACCCCCTAAAAATATGACACTAAGCCACTAAGGCTGATAGACTGTATTCGCTTCCTCATTTTTTTGTGATTGAATGATTTTGTATCATTGAATTCAAATTTAACACATCCAGTGAATGTCAGACTGTGACTCCTCTAGACATTATTCTATAATTGTACAGCACTAGGACTAGGTTCACTATAGGTACAGCAACAGCATAGCGTTATCTACTTGGCTATACTTGCCAACTTTAACTTTTTTTAATAGATTTTAAGTTTTAACGAAAAGTTATTAATTGGGTATTTGTAAGTACAAACTAATACAAAGTAAGTAGGTAGGTTAGAATTAAAATATTTTTCTCAACTAGGTATTACAAAAATTGAAAAATGTTATTATCAGAACAACCAAATTACTCATAGGTATGTAAAATACTAAAATGTAATATTGGTATATTATTAATAATTAGTCATTAAATAATAATTATTAATTAATAATACCAAACGAAAAATTTAGTAAAGAATGCTTTTAGCTTAGCTCGTAAATTATATAGGTAATATTATACCTAGTGTTAACTGTTAAGATTAAAATCGAAAGCCTGAAATTGTACAATATATTGTATACAAATCATACCTACTTAAACAACTTTATATAAATTTAACTTAATGTTATACATAATTTTGAAATTTGGAGTCATCTCACGATTCTCACGTCAGATCAATATTTTCGGAGTAGTTGTACATCGTAACAATTTTTAATAAGTAATAATAATTTATATAGAATTTCGGTGTAATAGAATATCGGTGTAGTTTTAGTCGTGGCATTATATGTTCGAAGTAATAAATTCGGAGTATTATTAAATCGGAGCAGATGATTCTCGAGGTAGTTGTAGCAACCCTAAACCTTTGTGGTACTGCTTTTATACTGCTTATCATTATTCGGGCAAGTGCTTATCACTTCTCTTTTAGGCGCGTATTTTACGTTTTTGTTATCTATTATATGTAGTTTGCACAAAGTGATGGATTTTATATTAATATATTATATTATAGTATATCTATGTATCATCATATTTTGTTCACAGTGTATTTACTCATAACTATTTTACATTTTTATACTCAATACTTGCAATTTACCATTTGTTACTCTAGTCACAATTACTTGCCAGTTGACCAGACCACAGAATCTGAGTCTAGACGTTTATATCGTATTAGTAGTTATATTATAGTATACTATATTAGTTTATTATTGTGTAGTATAATACATATAATTACTAGCACAGTCAACAGTCGCTACATTGTACTTACACCTCTATTTATAAAATATTTATTATGTATATGTATATTTCAAGACGAAATACTGAAGTATATTGGTCATTGTTGTTGACAGGTATCTGTTTTACTTAACACGTGTACAAGTAAACAAGTATAAGTAATATCTTCTAGTATATTACAATTATATACATAGAATACTTTTCTGATGGCGGCCATCAATAAAAAGGTTTGTATTCATATTTATTATAAATTACTTAACACGTTGACCGCCGGTGGCCATTCAATTAGTATTTGTTATACGCCAAGCATATTTTTCAATGTATTCCAAATTTATATACTTTAAATATTTGAAAAATAGAAAAATGGGGAAAAAAACATATTATATCAAAAAAATTGCAATGATTCCTGCTACGCCATGGTCCTTATTTTAGTGTATTATTATAGCACCAAAGAAAAGTTAATAGTATAAAACCAAATACATTTACAGCCGCCTTCAGTCGTATGGCATGATATTAATGATAAACTATGGGCGCCGGTGGTCAATGTGTTAATTTAAAACTTAAGAAGCCTTATAATTTTTGAAAAATTAATTTTAGGGCACTTCTGCAGTGTTTAAAAACTTAACATACTGACTTAGGTAACCATACGGTTGTAAGCTACATATTTAGCAATGATAACATATCAAATAGAATACAAACATTACAAATATTTTTAAGGTATATTGATTAACAGTGAGAATTTTACGAAGAATATAAATTCTAAAAAAGAGAAATTTATTCAAAAAAAGATTTTAAATGAGAAGAAAGTAAGATGTAAATGTTTATGTTTGAGTGGAAATGGTAATAAGTTTAAACATTACTTTTTCTAATGAACTAAGATATTGTTATAATTTATAATATAAATATATTAAATACAACATTAATATTATAACATATACTTATAAAATACAATTTTCTGTTCGTTCATGTTTCATTTCAGTAATAAATACCTAGCATTATTTTATATTTAACTAGTACATCAGTTGTATATAAATAAGATATGATTATATATAAATATATTCAGTTTGTTATTATATATTTATAATTATTATATTTTATACCCTAGGAAGCAATAGTACTTGCAATTGATGTAGGAAAAAGTTCCTTACAACATGATTCAGATGGAAAAACATATTTTGAAAAATCTAAATTTTGTGTTTCTATGATTTTAAAGAGAAAAGTAAATTATAACCTATATTACTATTTTTTTTCCATATAAATTATAATATATTTATTTTAATGTTTATATTACTTATTATGTTTTAGATATTTGCTGAAAGTAAAGATTATTTAGCATTAATATTGTTTGGATCCTCTCATACAAATAACCATCTTTCACTCAAAGGATGTTACGACAATATAGAAATAGTTACTAGCTTAGGGATAGTGACATGGGATTTAGTTAAACATATTAACAGTTTATCATCAGCAGATATAACACCTTCAAATTGGCTTAATACTCTTGTCCTTGCAGCAGATATTTTGAAAAAAGAAACTGAGTATGTACATTATTCTACAGTAATTGCTACTAGTTTTCGTGGTTAATGGATTTATTTGTCTATTGGACTCAAACAGACTGGTCTCGATTAAAATATCTAATTGAATTCTCTATATAGATTGGATTTTCTAGTTAATGTTGTCAATATGTTTTTTAAGGAAAATGTCCACATTTTTAATGCATTTTACTGCACATATTATTTGATTAATAATACTATTTCTTCAACTTATATCAGAAAGTACTTAAGATCAAGTAAAACAAATATTAAGCCAAGGTTTTTTTTTGAATTAATTCCAATTTACCTTTTTGCTCCAACAATGTTAGATAGTAAATGAGTCACATTCTTTTAGTTATAAAATAAAAACTTATAGGATGATACATTTTATTTATTTCAATGATCAAGATCAAAAAAATATTATTAGATTTGTCATATTCTCAATAACAAAAGTATGGAGTTAATTTCAATTTCAAAATCAACTTGAGTTTTGTTTAAAATTAGATTAAAATACAACCTTAAATAAATAAATATTTGATATTATTCAAATTATTTTATTGAATGCACACAATAATAAATGAAAATTTTAATCATAACAAATTCTATAATACCTACTAATTTATTTTTGAGCTATTAATATTAATTATATAACATATTAAGCATATTATTTTTTAATTTTACAGAGAGAAAATATTTAAGGAACTCCAGATTGTTATGTTTTCAAATCTTGAAGCTGATGTTTCATTTGATAAATTAAATATTATTGCAAGCTGTTTAAAAACTCAAAATATTAATTTAACCATAGTGTAAGTTAATTTAAAATATATAAGTTGCATATTAAACTAAAGTATTACATTATTTTAAATTTAAATCTAGTTTTATGATGTTTAATTAATACAATTATTTATTCATTATTGTAATTTAAAATTCCATGATTTTATTTGAATATTCTTTTGAATAGTAATAAAGAAAATGTCTAATCTAACCTATGAATTGATCTTCATTATTGAGATAATTCTGGTACAAAATTGAATTTAGTTTAAACTATTTATAAAACATCTAAGTTTTTATTTAAATTTTTGTTTGTTTTCTTCCTAATTCTATGATAATTTATTATTTTCTTGTTGTTACTGGAGATTTGATATTTTTATTTTCAATGTGCATTCAAAAAATTCTGTGTTTCTATTTTTCGTGTATTGTTTGATGCCATTCTTATTAAGAGTAAAAACATCTTAAAAATGTAATTAAATGTCCTACCTAACTTTTAAGTTAGTCTTGCAATACTCAATAAATATCAAAAATACATAGTAACAATTTTTTTTTATAGATATTTCAAATTTTAGTTTTAATAAAATTTAATATTTAAACAAAAAATATAAAATTGTAATTGTACAACTTTGCTAAATATGTTATATTCTAAAAATATTGATACAAAGAATATGAAACAATCTAAAATTACGTGTATTGTTATTTTCTATAAAAATTAACTTTTCAAAATATTTAGACTAATTTATGAATATTGTTGTTGATAATGTTATGGTTTGTAGATTGCTTATTTTATTAATAAAAATATAATACTGTATTTTTCGTTTTGTAGATTATGAAATACAAATCAATGTAATACTGTTTGAAACAATACTGTTTATATATTGAAATATTATTATTTATAGTTTAAAATAAATTTTATGGTTTCAGAGGTAAAGATTGTGAAGTTCTATCACTCAATCCTAAGTTAGAAACATTTATCATAGAAACTGAGGTAAGAAAATAATATTAAGTATATTGCATATGATTTTGATTCAAGAAGTAACTTATTTCTTGTGAAACATCTAAAATATCATGTCTTATTTATTTTTTTTTTATTAATAAATGACTAAATTTATTAGTTATTATAATATTGTCTTAGTTTATTAAGAATTGTTATTATGTTATTGTTATATATGTATTATATATTTTGTTTTTTTTCTAAACGTTCTTGTGTTATATACTCATACAAAAAAATAACCAAACATAATAGGATAATTAGGATAATTTATAAAGCAGCGGGTTTAAATAGTATTTAATATTATACTTTTAATGTCAAAGTAGTTGTTCCATGTGGAAATAAATTTAAATGAACTAATTTAATTGTATAAATAATAATTTTCATTTTTATTTTAGAAATCTTAGTATACCTTAACCTATCCTATTATCAATTATCTATAGTTATAATCTATCTCTTGACAATGTTTAAAATTAAAAAACTTAAGATATTTTGAAGTATAAGAAACTAGTATTAATTTTAATTAACTAAAATAAACACCTAACTTAATCTTTAGTTTAGAAAATATCTATACACTTGAACATTTTTCTTAGAACAAATAATCCTAACCATGTATTTTATAATTAATTGTGTTATTCTTAGGCAACTGCTGTTAATTTTGATTCAGTTCTGCCTAAATTAAGTCATTATAAACAAAAAGAAGTAACTCCAAGAGCTTGGAATATCCCTTTGAGCTTTGGAAATGTTTTCAATATTAGAGTTTGCGGTTATAAGAAGGTATTTACTAAATTAATTTATGTGTTTGTTGTAGGCCTTTAGTAAAACCAGATATTTAACTAAATGCTTATTTCAAATCAGGCAAGTAATAAAAAATGTAGGTATATGAAATATGTTTAATTTTGTGCCCATGGGTTTTGTTTTAAAACTTCAATCATAAATATATTAGGTACCTAGGTAATTACTAATTAGATGTGATAGTACAAATATAAGAAAGAAATAAAAAAGTTATATTATAATTACAAATGTTTGTTAATTTTTAGTTATTACAAGTTATAATTGTTTGATGGTATTTGCTAGAACATTTAACTTTTTTTTTTAAATACATAACTCACAACTCAATATAAATAACTTATCTCATACAACCAAATACCTACATTAATTTTCCAAGGTAAAAACTAATGCAACTTTTATTTTTATTTAATAAGAATATAATATATTACTCATTACTTGCAATATACACTATAGCAGGGGTGGCCAAACAGTCGATCGCGGACAATTTCAAAGTTGATCATGTTCGAATTTATTTTTACGGCTACATGCCCTATATGTTTCTTAATAATTATATTTATTCAATAATAAAAAAAAATTTCTCTGGAAGTCGATCCTCAAAGGTGAAGTATAGTTTTAGTAGATTGTGACTAAAAAAGTTTGGCTACCCTTAGGTTAGGTATGTACCTTCACAATTTAAATTTTAAAATAATGGTACCGATGGACATGAAACTAAACATATTTCATATTCCTATGTGTTTTACATATTAATTAATAGAAAATATTGTTAAATTTTTTAAATAATACAAAATGTTTCATTTTTATTATTTTCCTGACTGGAACTAGGCATTTAACTAAATGTCTAGGCGGATAATATAATTGCATAAAAATCAAATTCTTTGACTATATGCTTATGACATTCATAAAATATTTAATTTTGTTGATTATTATTATCTTGAGATAATAAACTTAGACAATAATTATTCAAATGTTTAATTATGAATAATAGATAGATGAGTCAGCTAAAAGCTTAAAGTGGTTATTATGTAAGAATTATGATACAGAAGATTCAATTACAGCAATGAAGAAACACACTACATACTTTTACATTGAAAATAGTGAACAAATACAAGTTGATCGTGAGGATATAATAGATGGATTTCGTTTTGGTGATACAATTATACCCGTCTCCAGTAAGTGCTTCAAAAACACTATTCAAATTTGACTAAATTATGAATTATGTAATATATATATAATTTTTTTATATACATAGATTTGGATACAGATGCATATAGTTATAAATCTGGTCCAAGATGTTTACAAGTATTGGGGTTTACAAAAGCTAAAAATATACAGAGATCATTTTTAATGGACGGAGGATCATATATTTTTAAACCTCACAAAGTAAATTAAGATTTTATTGTTATTTATTATTTAATTTTTTTATTTTATAGTGTTATCTTCTAATATGATAAAAAATAAATTTCAAATTGATGATTGTCAAAAAACTATTTAAGAACTACATAATATTATAAATATATATTATTGTCGTCATATAAATTGAAATGTAATTTTTCTGCATTACAAATAAATGGTTTGATTTCAGTAAATAGGCTAAAATTATAACTATACAAATATGTTAACAATGTAGGAGTTGAGAAGGACCATTGTTCAATTAAAAAAAAACATTATTAATAATTATCATTTATCAACATGTTTTGATGTTTAATTTATTGTTATTATTAACTCATATAGCTATATGTTATATACTGAGTGACAATTTTATCAATCAACACTCATTAATTCCTATTAACGTTTATTAACATTTTTTTTTTTTTAATAACCTCCAGTCTAAATAAAATAATATTTTTTTAAAGAAAAATATATTTTTTATTTTTTGAACTTTTTACTTCTTTAAATGATAGCGTGCATTTTTGATTTCATGTTTTCTAAAGCAGAATATTTTTCTGAGTATTACAATACATAAAAATCAAAATTTAGAAGAGTGGTTCATGAGTTATAACTTATAAGTATTTAAAATGGAGTGATATGGTGATACTCAGCAAAATGATAATATACTATTTATTTATTCCTTAGTTATTCCATACAATTGTTTTGTTTATTGTAATAACTAATAATTAATTTAATATATTTATAATTCATTATAGGAAGATGTTGTTGCATTTAAAGCTGTTTTCAATGCTATGGTTGAAAGAGAAGAATTAATGATTGTTAGAAAAGTTTATTTAAATAATTGTTTACCAACCATTTGTGTAATGTTTCCTCAGAGAGAAGATACTGAAAATGTATGTATGCTTTGATGTAAATCTATATTATAGTTAAATTAATTATTTCTTTAGATTGAACATACACTAAATGTGTTCTGCATGTATTTTTATTTTATGCCATAGTTTGTATATACATTTATTATTTTCTTGTAATTATTATAATAAACATTAAACATTACTGTTATAGTATTTTATTTGTGTTAATCTGCCATTTGCTGAAGATGAGCATTTATTTAAACTTCCATCATTAAAATCATTTAAGCCAAATTATGAAGAAAATAATGCTGTCCGTAACCTTATAGATGCAATGGACTTGGATAAAGATGGGTAAATATAAATAGTATTTACTATCATACATTTTTGTTCATTTTACTAATTATTGTTATTTAAGAAATGAATTGTTCATGCCAGAAAATACACATGACCCTGAATTACAATATGTGTATGATTGTATTGCTCAAAAAGCTATTAATCCAAACAAATTATTAACAAAAGCAATTCCAGAGCCTATCCAAAGTTTACTAAACCCTCCTAAAAGAATTATGGAAAAGAGTAAACAAACTATAAATGAAATTATAAAAATATTTTCACTTCAACAAGAAAAATATGAAAAGTATGTATTTAATATTAATTCTGAAAATAAAGTCAATGAATATTGGAAATAATAAATTTATTATATTTGTTTAATAGGTGTTTAGTTGAAGATAATAATATTTTACAGTTTGATTGTGATGAAGAAACAGACTTTTCAAAACAATGTGTAATTACAGCATTTAGCCCAATAGAAGATTTTAATAAACTTTTAAAAAACGGATTTAATTCTGTGATAGGTATTGCTATATTTAGTTTTAGTTATAGATATTTATATACATTTTACTTATCAATTTATTTATTAAATGATTCTAAAAAGTTATAAAGATGAAATTCAATATTTTAAATGAATTTATTTTAAAAGTTTAAATCATAAAGTAGCTTTTTTTTTTTTTGCATAACTATTTTAAATATTTTTCATCAATTTGTATTAATTATTATTACAGTTTGCGAAAATATGAAACACATAACTCTAGACTTAATAGAATCTAGTACAAGTATGGAAGACTTAGAAAAACCAGCATTAAATTTGAAAGTTTTAAGAGAATTTTATATAAATAATAATGATATTAAGTCATATAATAATTTGATGTATCTTGTAAAAGATTCAGTTCTCATATCTGGTAAAGAAGGAATGTGGTCACAGTTTGTTGATAGTAAGTATTCTATGAATGTTGATAAATTAAATAATATAATAGATTTATAATAAGGTTCAATTAGTCTAAACTAACAAAATAATTGATTTATTTTGAATATTACTTAATTTTTCTTTACGAGTATTCAATTAAACAGTAAGCAAGTACTTTCAATAGAGTAGAAAAATGTTGGTGAAATAGAACTTATAATGAATATTTTAATTTAATAAATGATTTAAATTTCTATCAATTTTCAATGTTTTACAATATTATTATATTTTTACTTGAAAAATATTTTGATTAAAAACCAAACAAGTTAAATTATTAAGCTAATGACTATTTTTATCTTGAACAGCTAATTCTCTATTAGATTTTAATTAATCATTTTTAATTCTAATCCAATTGGATAATCCAAAAATGATAAAAAATATTTACAATGAACACCAATATACTTAAAAGTTTTATATATTTAATAAAACTAATGTACTTTGTGTATAATTTATAGGTATTATATGATAAAATAAATAATAAATATATTTTTAAACTAACTTAATGATAGTCATACAATTTTTCACTAATTATTAAATATTTTATAAATTCTGAATGGAGTGAGAAATGTATTGATTTTACAATGGCGTGTGTTTTTTTTTGTGTCTGCGTACACCATAACTTGTCAAAATAATACTTCAATTTAAAACTTCAGGTGGTTTCCAGTGGCAAACTAAATATCATTGATGCATTATAGAGGTTAAAAGTAAAGTTACCAACAATTTAAAAAAAAAATCAGGAAAAACCACAAAAAAGTAACAGAAAACCCGAATTTTTTTTTACGAGAAATCAGTTTTCGATAAAATCAATTTTATAAATAGTTATACTCAAAAACTAATCACTGTAAATTCTTTAAATTTTCACCAAATTTTTATACTATCGTTATCTATATACGGTTAAATAACTAAACTTTTGATTTTACTAGGTATTTTTTTTTGAAAAAAAAACATAATGAAATTGAATACATTTCTTATAAAATGTTCTTACAATTGTGAAAAAAAAATCAAAAATCTTTGGTCTCAATATTTTTTTTTTTTTTTTGTGAATGTCAAAAGTTAAAATTTTACGAAATATGTGAAAATCGCGAAAATTTGCGAGTAATTTTGTAGTTAAAAATGTATAAAATATTTTGTAGCTAAGAGTTAAAAAAGTAGGTAGGTCAGCGCATTTCGGTGGTGAATGTTTGTCCATCGTCCCTTCGGTCCTCGTATAGGATAGTGTAATTTTACTGTAGGTATTCGATTTGAATGCAATATGATTGCATTCAATTAATACGATTCTGAGCGGATGAGGGGATCTTTTTTATTTAATTTTATTCGTTTCTATATTGATCAACAAAGCCGTAATTATTTTATATTACATAATCGTGAAGTTGTACATTTTTTCTCCTTTAACCGCTTTTATTTCGAGTATCATTTCGAAAATCGAAAAATGACCTCTTTAAAGTACCAGCTCAAGAACATTATCTTTCAGAAAATATGCTACACTTGTACTTTTGAGCAAGTTTAGGGGAGAAAAAGTGTTTACTGAATTAAAAAGAAATAAACATCATTGTAAAACCAATATATTTCTAGCTCCGCTCAGAATTTAAAATTTATTACAAGATTTTCCATAAGTTTGGCTTATAATAATAGTTATAAAAAGTTTAGCGTTGTCCAATCAAAAAAATTTTAATTTTAAATTGGAAAATATATTAAGCTGACAAATCATCTCTGTTCAAAATCGTTTTTCATTTATAATAATACCTATCATGGCATCAAATCTAACACATCCATTACAGCGACCTACTCTATGTCCATTCTATACCTACTGCACAGCAGAAAGTTACCCACTTGACCATTCTTTTATTTTTAGCTTGAATTGTATTCTATTCGTTAACTACTAATTATATGACCTATTAATTGCGATATAAAAATGATTGATAACATATTTTTCTAAATTCATAAAATATAAACATTATTACAATTATATTTTTTAATATTGAAATAAAACAATTTTTACCATATTATGTTCTTTAGACATATTGTTGATGTAAGAATTAATTAACCTATGGTATTTACTTATCCTATTATACTTTCTAATTTTGTATTGTTAAAACTAAACATTTGTATATAATTTATAAAATAATTTAATAGGTTTATACTTCTAACTATACATGTAGAATTAAAATACCAATTTGTATTTAGGTGGAATAGGACTTATTACGAATCAAGAGATAGAAATAAGTGATATATCACAAGAATTATCTGAACAATTTATGAAACATGAAGTTTTACAAGATGTTGCAGCAGAGTTTATAATTGATGATGACGATCCAGTAAGTTGATTTATTTTTAAATGAATATACAGTGTTTAAAAAAATACAGTAAAATATATTTGAAACCCGATATTCATCTCTTACCTTCTATGTTAAATAACTATGGCTGTAAAATGATAAGCTTTCAATATTATCGATATTAGTGAAATACTGTAATGGCAGTATAAACATTTACAAGTGGAATCCTGGCAGGTTGTTCAAATACATACTATTTTAATTGTTTTTTTTTTTTTTTTTTTTGTTTCAGCTGAAAGAATTTTTATAAATATAAACAAGAAATATAATTATATATTTTATATTATTTATTATTTACTTATAATTAAAACAAATCATCTGATTAATAGTGTGATTCATTTTATTATTATTTATATGTATATATATTTTTTTTTTTTATTAAAATCAAAAAGTTTATTGGGCCTCACTGGGGCTTGTGAGATCTCGTGTGGAGGCCCAGTGTTATCTAAGTATACAGTATTCTTAATAGTATATTACACATCTGAAATAAAAGACTCAATGAAATAGAATAGAACATAATAGAATAACATAATATTAGATTATAAAATATGATTTGAATATTTTATATATTTTAAATTTTACTCGCATTATATTCATATTGGAGCCAAAGGAAAATATGCTTTTTAAAAAAAGGTAAAGGCATATTAACTATATGAATAGGTAACAAGTTATTTATCTGAGTTCCCCAAAATTGGTATACTTTTTAACATCCGGGTTTTTTTGGCCAGTTAATAGTAGAAAATGTATTGGTTACACGTCTGGTGTTAACTTCATAGCTAATAGGAAATAATTGGTTATGTTTTTTTAAGTATATGGTAATAATTTTTATGTATTAATTGTTTATACCAAGAACGTTAAAATCTTCATATAGTTTTTTTATTGAATATCTCTGATCTTTTTTGCTCGCAATCCTAATAATTGTGTTTTGGCATTTTTGAAGCTGCACTAATACATTATCATATGCCCCTCCCCAACCTATTATACTGTATGTAATTATTGATTCCAATAGTGTTTGATATATATTTTTTATTTCCTTCATTAGTAATATCTCACGTAATTGTTTAATAATATATATTATTTTTCTTAATTTACTAGACATAGAATTTATTTGTATTTTCCATTTAATTTTGGATCACATTTCAATACCTAAGTATTTATTGTTTTTAACTATGATAACTGATTTACAAGAACACGAGTCTTTTATTTTACATTGATTTTCATGGATTTTTATATTTTTTATTGGTGGTAATGTATGTTTAAATAAGAAGTGTGGTATGATAATTGATTTGTTGAAGTTAAGGAATAAATTATTATTACATAGCCAGTTATCAATGTATCTTAGGCCTTAGCACTTCATTCCCGGTGTTACCTATACAGATCAGTACAGTATCATCAGCATAACATTTTATACACCTTTTTAGATATCATAATTTAATGTCGTTCAATTGAATATTAAATAGAACTGGCTATAACAATGTGAATTGTGGTATACCACATTTTATTAATTGTTCATTATTTTTATCAATTGTTTCCTATTAAAAATATTTTTCCTATTTAAAAAAATAAGAATCAAATAGGGTGTTAAATACTAAGTTACCCAAAGATTTATATAATAAGATATTGTGTAGTATATTATGTTGTGTAGTGAATTATAGTGATGACAGCTAGTGTCATCAGCTTCATAATGTGATTATTGTAAAGTATAATTTGAATTCAGTGTTGTTAATTGGGATTTGTGTGCTTTGTATGTGTTGTCGTTGAGGGCAACACTGTGTTATTTGTTAATCTTCGTGATAACCGGCACTCACAGATGAATAAGGCAGTCAGCACTTGGACTGTTCCTTTTTGACCATTCTAGGATGAGTTTCGAATATCCGGTCTCTTTTTTTTATGTATCCATTGTGCACGACACACAAGTCCGAGCCACCATTGCAGCTGTGTTCGTAATTATTGTTAATGTCTGTATATTTGCAAACGATATCTTGTTTTTCCTCTGGTGAGTATCGTTCGGAGACAATTTAGTGGCCTTGTTTTAATTATTTTTCCTCTGTAGACAGCCAGCAACGACATAAATACTAATCGTCGCACACGTGGTTGGTGAAGGTTATTGTCCATGTTTATTCGGTGTTTGTTGGTAAATCAGTGAGTATCATAGTCCGACGGGCTCTATTTGTTAATATTATTATTTATATTTTATAAACTATTGGTTGTGCCGTTTATGGCCAACACATTATTGATATAGTTATTATAGAGTCTATTTGTTAATGTTACTTCTTATTAAACGTTATTTAGTTATTTACAGCACATTGTGTTTATTATTGTAAACTATTGCAACTGGTTCCTAATAGAGTTTTAAGTATACAGCCCACCACATATTCTAATTTATTGTATTTAAAGTAGGGCAAGGAAATTAATTATTCAGAATAATTAACCTTTTTTCCTACATAGGGATAAAACGAAATTTGTTATACCTATTTTTTGCATTTTATATAATAGTTTATCATGGTTTACTGTATCAAAATCTTTGAAAAGATCTAAACAATTTGTTGCACACTTTTTATGTTTTTCTAGTGCAATGTAGACCATTTTTGTCACATTAGCAATTGCTTGATCAGTGCTTTTATTAGGTCTAAAACCAAATTGATTTGTAAAAAGTATATTTTTTGATTACAAATAAAATATCAATCTTATTTTTATAATTTTTTTCAAATATTTTAGGTATGTTTGATATAACCGATGTAGGGCGAAAATTATGTATAGAAGAGATAGCGCCTTTTTTATGTATAGGTGTTATTAATGCTACTTTAAATGCATCTGGTACTATATTTTCGGATAAACATAAGTTGAAAATGTGACAGTGGCCTACATAAAATTATATTATATTTTTTTAATAGATCGGATGATATTCTGTCGATACCGGGAGATGAACCATATTTTAGTTTAGAAGTGACATTTATGATATCATTAGTTGTTATGGACTCACATTTCCTTAAAGATATCTTATTTGATGATAAAATTTCATAGAATATACCATAATTATATCAAAATGTGTGTTGTAACTAGTATTTATTATGTTTAATATAAAATATTTAGGTTAATAAATAAATTTTTTTCATCAGTGCTTGGTCAGTTAACCTCACTTTACCCCTCCCCCTATGACGTTTGGCCACTGGACGTCAAACCATCGAAAGTGATAGGTTTCAAGTGCTCACTAAAATTAAATTCATCTCATAAAATCATCTACACCCGGTAAATGGATAAGAAATCATTAGAGCAAACCACCTTGAAGAAATAGCGCATAATAGAGCTACCTACATGTTAAACCTACTTCCAACAAAATTGACCAGAATCTCTTATAAAATCCCTCATTAGTATAAACTTTCATTCAGCTAGCACATCCTTAAAAAAAATAAACTGAATACCTACCTATCTCAATAGCCTCGCACTTTTCCTCTTATGGAAGGTCTACCCTACACCCGAAATAACCAATAATTTAAAACTAAAACAGTTTTTACTTTTAAGATCATAGTAATCATTGGTTAGGTTAAGTTAATAACTCTAATATGTCTAATATTCTTCTAAAAGTGATATAAGTAAAATCTAAGTAATTATAGTGTTTGAAGTATCTACGACTTATACTTTTTGAATTATAACAAATATTGAAAATCTTTTATATATATAAATCCATACTATTTTGGTCACTGTACCTTGTGGACAGGGTGGGTGGAAAAATGATTAAAGGTGGAATAAATTGTCTCAAATATATATTTTCAAAAGGGCGAGCTTGTGGCAAAGGATGTTGTAGTAACGGTGTTAGTAAGATGTTGTCGTAGTACGGTTTGGAGTTGTGCATATTGTTTGGATATAGCCGATATTTCAGTAAAAGGTAGAGGTGTATGATATTGAAGTATATATTTGTGAAGGTTTCTTCGTACGTTTAATAAATAATAATATTGAGTATTTCACAGCGAAAGTCTAATTCCTGGTCTTTGGTGAAATCAGATATAGATGGCAGAAACCTTTCGAAAATGAACGGACTAGATGCAGTTTGTGTAGGAATTGGAGTGTTCATAAAATCAATTAAAGAGCCCTTTGTATCCAATTTGCGTTTTTTTGTAAAACGTTGGTTACAGGGAGGCGGTTATTTCGACTCCTCTGGCTGGGTTAGTTCTCCCTCTATTTCGTCGTTACCAAAGCTAGATTACGTTTCTGTAGTAGCATCTGCAGTTTGTTAGAACGATAATTGCTGAGCACAAATGTAATTTCTTCCAGATCTAGTGGTCTGTCCAGATATTGTTTTGTTTAAACTTTTTTAAAATTGCCCTTGACATTTCGCCATTTTTTTTATACAAGAGGTGCCTGAAAATACAATAATTGTTTAATACTATTTTTAGTTTTGGTTGTTAAAAATCGAGTATTTAAATATATTTTTTTATATACATGTACATTGTACTTAAGTTAGTAGGAGGGACCTTTTCCTCGACCGATTTGAAGAACACGTCCTCGAGACCACAGAAAAAGTGGTGATAAAAGCCAACGGCAGTTAACAATCGCCAAGTCAACAGGCGCTCCACCTGCTAAATTTAATAAGTGTCCTGATTGTTATGGGCTTATCATTTGAGCATTTGTCTCGTCTTCAAAGAGCGGATGATGGACGGTAGATATGATGTAGTTTCAAAACATGGACTATGTATGTCATATTTTAGCAGCATATATTGGTCAAATAAATGCAAGGAAAGATTAGGTTAAGTTAAATGTTCAGACCGGTTGAGTCTTTGGCTGTCAAGATGGACTGCTTCAATGACAGGGCTCTCTGGTCATTGTTCCAGATGTATTAGGAACCGTAGATTTAACTGTTAGTCCTCGTCATGAGACAGCTCCGGTAATAACGATGACGGTGTAAGTGCTACCACTGCGGATATGCCGAATCGTCAATTAATTACCGTCATCAGGGAAATCAGGAGCAGGTAAATTAGCCTATAGATAAATACTATATAAATTTACACATTTTTACGAAGTGTGTATGAGTTGATGTTGACAGATTGTTGGCAAAATGAAAAAAAATACAGCGGTATTAAGTGTGTGAATTTTTTATTGACATGATATGTCATGAATGAAATAATAAACTGTATTTCCGAAACGTTTAACCTTTGCTTAACGTTTTACGAAAATTCTTGCATATTTGCAGTTCGGAAAACTCCAGGAAAATAATTCAACTATTTAAAAAAAAAATAAAAATACTTAAATGTTAAATAAAACATTATTTTTATGGATTATTCAAATTTTTTGAATCACAAAATGATATAAAACAAAAATGTTGATAACACAGCATAGGTTAGGTTAGTAAAAACTTATTAATTTTGTTGGTGCTTATTAATATTATTATAATCAACCTTTATACGGTTTTGTTACCTACGTGATTTCTTATTTATTTCACTATTTGTCTAAAATAATTTGGCAAATAATTAAAATAATAATCAATATTTAATTTTTACTTTCATATTACGGACATTTTAATTTTAAATCTTCATAGTCAACTACAACTGTTGCTTATGGTAATTTTTAACAAATCTTCTCAACATCGTGATTAAGAAGAGTATAGAATCTGGATTATCATTATTCTTATTTTGTTTTGACTAGATGGTTGACGTTGTATTTCTTTAAATATTGAACAAATTATGTCAAAACAAGAAGAATCAACGGTAGGTCATCTGTAGACTATAATTAAGATTATATTAAAAGTTGAAAAAGGAATGTATTTCATAAGTTAAGAATTGTTGTATCCTTTACGCTTATTCTGACTACACGTATGCGTGTAAACGTTCTTCAAAATTGAATGTGTTTTCTTATTTTTAGGTTCCATTATCAGCGTATAATGAAGTACTAGAGAGAGCAGTAATAGCTGAATCAAAAGTGGTTAGTAAGATTTATTTTCATATATATATTTCATATTTATGTATCAGAAATATACATAGGTATTGATACTCATCTTTCTTTATACTTATATTTTCGTTTTATTTTTCATAGTACATCCAACTCTTAATGTATACTTAAATATATCAGAAAATAAGTTTTAAATAATATTAATGTATACCTACATAATTTATGAAAATAATAGTATATTGTGAATTTCTGTCATTCTTCGTTGATTTGCGAGAAATATTAAGAAAATATTGCTATATTTTTTTAATTATAATTTTAATAGCCATACTATGAATTAACTATGTAAATAATTCTACATTTCTAAAAAATATGGAAAATAATATGCAGATGTCTGGGCACATATTATTATATTGGCATAAGTCGAATGTTGATATTTTTAGGAGTCAAGTAATGCGTTTAAATGGTTCGTAACTGCCCGTTCTGCTATAGAAGAATTTGAGGATACACACCTTCGTAAGATAAGAATTGAAGTACCAAAAGATAACATTAATGATATATTTGAAAAGAGACGATTAAGAAGACAAATTAAATGGCAACAGATCTTAGAAAAATGCGAAGAGTATGATGTTCAAAAATTATTACAACGGCTAGAAAATAATAAAATGTTAAAAGATGACTTTTGTTTACGAATTTCCGTTGCCTATGGCATGTTATCAAAAATAATTCATAACGCAATGTTAACACCAGGTTCTGGACAAATAAGTTTTAGTTTTCTCACATCGGATGAAGATGTGAATAAAGCTATACAAATTTTCATGCAAGGGTTCGAAATAAAAGATCAGATTATTGAAACAATTAAATGAAAATATGTAAATGTAAAATAAGTTCAATATTTCAATATTTTAATTTATTTTAAGATTAATAGAAATGTTATAATCAATAAATTAAAATAAAAAAAATCACTATACTAATAAATTTCAATAGACTATGATCAAAAAATAACTCGATTACCTTACTTCTAATGTTTGGAGAGCACTATCAAAGTCTTATAAGTAATAATTTTTTTAATTTACTAGGTATATAAAATAATTTTTTAGGTACCTATATGAAATTGTGAAACTTAAAAATATAAATGTCATACCGACTTCGAAGCTGTCCAAAGATAATTATCTTAGTTTTGAAATTAGCATTAATTACTACTTAGATTAAAAACAAAGACAAAAATATTCCCTGAAAAAAAGAAGTATTAAAAAGAAAAAATAAATTTTAAGTACAGACACATATATTTATTATTGATAAATTTGTATCTGAACTAAACAAAAGAATTTCCGCTTATCAGTATATTGGTGATCATTTTTTTTTATAACATAATCCAAATGAACAAATTAATTTGTGTGTCTTAACATTTATTTCAAGCTATACAAGTGATGTAGATTCTACTTTATCAAACAAACTTGTACAATTTAAAGTATACTAGAAACTTTATCAACCAGCTACTATTGATCCAAATGACATTCAGTCAGATCAATCACAGTATTTTCTTAATATTTATTTCTTTAAAAATATAATTGACAATTCCTGTAGCTAATTGTTTTGCGGAGAGAGGTTTTTCTAAATTAACTAGAGTAAAAAATAAGTATAGAACCAGTCAGACCCAAGTAAACTTACGAATTATAGGTAAATGAGTTTATATTCTGAGAATAATTTTTTAAAATCATTAGACTTAAATGAAGTATTAAGTATTAGGAAGTTGGTTTCAAGTAAAAAAAAAAATATATATTTTTATTCCTATTTCAAATACTATAGTTTGTATTTTATTTATTATTTCAGACATTGTATAGGTATTTTTTAGGTATAAATGGTATAATTGTAGTATATATGCTAAAGAAAAATTAACAGCTATTTAGAAAACTTTAATGATCAGTTATCATTATTAAATATTTAGTTATATTTTAATTTAGCATTACTAAAAAAGAAAAATAATAAACATTTTACAGATGCGAATATACGATGCAGTCTGCCAGTCTGGTAAATGATAATTTAGAACTATTTGCAAAAAATACTTAAAACAATTTTTTTCTAATCAATATATTTTTTGTCTGATAATAGGAACTCCTATTATAATTTCAAAAAAGTTCTGATTCAATTATTATCTATAGTCTACCATTGTCTTATAAACATAAGCAGGGCCCCCACAAGAGAACCTGAATGCCTGATGTACCTTGAGTACAGAGGTCTCGTATTTTAAGGGCCTGTAGGCCCGTTGAAATTTATTTGTAATTTTTAAATGTTAATTAATGTTAATTTTTTTTTTTTTAATGTAAGTAGAAATACTTATTTTGTATTAAATAATATTGTGAAATAACAATGTTTTTTAGTAATTTTTCGGTGTTTTACCCGTGGCGCTAAACAACTATTGAGAAAATCGAAATATGACCTCTTTAAAGTACCAGCTCAAGAACATTACCTATCAAAAAAGGTGCTACACTTGTTACTTTTAAGCAAGTTTAGGACGAGAAAAAGTGTTTCCAGAATTAAAAATTATAATTCAAAATTCAAAATCGTATTTAAATTATAATAACACCATCGTATTCAGCACAAATTTATCTTTAAGAATAAATTACAACAAAAAAAATATATATATTAATATTCTGTATTTACGTTATAAATTTTTTTTTGAATTAAGTTTTTTAATTATTTATAAAGACATAAAATGTATTATACAGGTGTAGAGCCGTAGTGGTGCATATTATTTTATAACAGTAAATTCATATTTACGTTACCGATTGATTCATCAAATCGAGGAAATATTGATAATAAAGTTGCCCTTAAAGTTTTCAATATTTTTACGTGTTATTAAATTAAATTAAGTTTTACATAAAAAATAATTAAAAATGAGCCGAAATTGTTATGTCTAGGTTGTTTAACATTTCAACTGGAAATATTTAAAAAAAATATATATAATCTGTTAAATGGAATTCGAAATAAAAGTATTAATATGGATACTTTATTAAATATTACGCCAATAATTGAAGAAGGTGATTCAATCCAATTGGTTGGTTGTGTTGATCCTAACGAAGAATTTTCTAAAGCTATAGCCCATTGTCCTATTTTTTTAATAATGCGCATATGTTTTATTGTAAAAGGAGCCAACTATAAAGATGCTATGGGGCTAGTAAGGAAAAAACAAAACAAAAAAAAAAAAAGCGGGCAAGTGAGTACCGCTCTGCTGTACATTAGGTGCCGTATGGATCATTATTATATATTATAGGAGTGTTAAATTTGAATCCAATGATAGTTATCATTGTATACGAAAAACGATTCTGAACGAAGATGATTTGTCAACCTAGGATATAATTTCTAGTGGTTGGTGAAAAAGGTGGTTTATGTTTTAATGGCCTGAATACAACAAAATTTAAGTTCTTTTATAATAATTGTAAGTTAAACTTATGAAAAACCTTGTATTAAATTTTCAACTCTCAGCTACTTATACAAAAATTTTTATGAAATATACCTACAAAATAATTTGCAAATATTCATGGTTTTGACGAATTGTTGTCAATGTTTGAACTTCAAATGCTAATAAAAAAAAATTGTGCCTATGTATTCTTATAATTTTTTAATCACTATAAGAATAACACATGAGGAACTTTGTATACAATTTTCAAGTATTTTGATAGGGCCAAAAAAATTTTATCGACCCTTCAAAAAAAATTTTTCAGAAAAATTGAAAATTTCAGTTGTCTATAAATAGCTCAAAAAAACTCAAAATATTTTGAAAATTAAATCAAGTAAATAAAATGCCAATCTAAATAACTGGTAAAATTTTCAAGTATCTACGACTTATACTTTTTGAATTATAACAAATATCAAAAATCGTTTGAGGCTAAACCGTTATTTAGCGCGGTTTTGTAAAAATTTAAATTTCAAACACTCATAAAATTTTTTGTCTGAATCCGGTAGAGTTTTTTTTACAGATATTTGAAGAAAAATGTATGGAGAACCTTGTACCAAATTTTCAAAACTTAGTTATAAAAGAAAAAAATTTTATGATTTTTCAACTTCAAAATTACTTGCAAATTTTCGCGTTTTCGACAGATTTCGTAAAAATTTGAACTATAAACTCTTATAAAAACAACTCATAAGGAACCTTGTATTAAATTTTCAAAACTTTTTGGTCATCCAAAAATTTTTTATCGACACTTTAAAAAAAATTTCTCAAAAAAATCGAAAATTTCAGTAGTCTATAAATAACTCAAAAAAAGTCAAAATATTTTGAAAATTTAACTATATACAGATACTACTGACATTAACATTTGGTGAAATGGACACAATATGGAAGGATGACTATATATCTATACCTGATTTTAATTTTGATACTACAACTAGTGGAATCAAATTAAATATTGAAGACACTGCTCGCCATTCCCCAATTGAAATATTTAATCAAATCTGGACTAAAGAAATTATTGACATTATCGTGAAATCTACAAATGCATACGGATTAAACCAAAAAAATAAAAGTCGACCCCATGGAAAATATTCTCGTAAATCTAAATTTACCGAAACCAACCCAGAAGAAATAAAAAAATTTCCTGGAATGTGTATGCTTATGGGTTCATTAAAATTTCCATCATTACGTGATATTTTCTCAAATAATCCATTATACTATCACCCAATAATAAAATACACCATGTCAGGACGACGTTTTGAACAGCTTCTCTCGTACTTCAGCGTTGAATATTTAGGTCTATCCACAGATACTGGCCCAATGAGTAAATTAAATCCACTGTTTAAAATACTAATTGCAAATTTTCAAAAAGCATTTTACCCGGGAGAAGATTTATCTTTAGACGAGTCACTACTGTTACATCGCGGAAGATTAAGCTTTAGGCAATATATAAAGGGCAAGAAGGCAAAATATGGGATAAAGTTTTTTGAACTATGTGATCCTAATGGATACGTGTTAAATATTGAAGTTTATAAGGGTAAAAATAATTATTTATTGCCGTCAACAAATTCTAAAACAGATAGCCTAGTCCTTAGGCTTATGGATCCATATTTATGCAAAGGCCACAGTTTATTCATGGACAATTATTATAACAGCACTACTCTTTCCGAATTATTATTAAAAAAAAAAACACATACTACGGGCACTCTGAGAAGCAATAGAAAAGGAAATCCTGAAGAAGTAACTAAAAAGAAATTGAAAAAGGGTGATCACGTATGGCGGAGAAAAAATGAAATTTACATTTCAAAATGGAAAGACAAACGTGACGTCACAATTATCACTACCAAATATCATCCACAAATCGTCACATCAACCAATAAATATGGGCAACAAAAGTTAAAACCTATAGAAATTGTTAACTATAATGAAAAAATGAGTGGAGTTGATAGATGTGACCAAATGGTTAGCTATTACAGTTCACCCAGAAAAACATGTAAATGGTATAAGAAAGTTATACTTCATTTATTAGACATTGCTGTATGGAACACTTATTATATATAAAAAAAAAAATTTAATGCTGAAAATAAAAATTTCAAAGATTTTAGAGACATGATAATCAAGGATTTAATTTCACTGCCTTCAAATATTACAAATTACGAAGTTTCTATAGCAAACAAAAATAAAAAAGGAAGAAAAAAACCTACAAACGTTGCTGAAAGTTCTCATTTTCAAGAGAATATACCAATTCCACCGAGTTACAAAAGAAAAAAATATTATAAAAATTGTAGGTATATATTGTTACAGTCCAGTGTCGTAGTTATGGGGGGGATATGGGGATAGATCCCCCCCCCCAGAGCCTTTTTTTTAATGTTTAAATCATTGACTTATTGGAGCCCCCCACTTTATGTTTAACCAATAAATTGTATATCCCCCCCCCCAGAACAAAATCATAACTACGCCACTGTTACAGTCTGAACATCAAACGCAAAAGACAAACATATCTTCAATGGGCTGCATACGAATTGCGTCCCAAAATACAAAAATATATATCAACAATGTGTTGCTCCATTATGTCCAGGAAAATGTTTTGAAATGTACCATTCCTCGAAATAATAATCTAATATTTAAAATTGTAAATTTTTGTTTTTAGAACTACTAAACCAGAGTGTAATGTTATTTTGTTAAGTTTAATGTATTATTTTATTATTTATCATATGAGAAAAATACTTATGTAATTAAATTAAAGATTTATTTTGAAATGTTTTGATAAAAATAAAGGGCAAAAATCGAAAAAATTAATAAAAAATTATAATACTGCTATAGCAGTAATTTAATGATTTTGGCATATGTACATCAAAAATTAGGCGTATTAAGGCATTACTGCTATAGCAGTAATATTAATTTCACTGCTATAGCAGTAATGAAAAAGTGACGTTTTTAAGTATGGCTGTAGAACAAAATGGTATTTCTGACTGTCCGTCAACGTGTTATGCTGTACACAGACAAAAAAAAAAAAAAAAAAAAACACACACCATTGTAAAATCAATACATTCATCACTTCGTTCAGAATCTAAAAAAATAGGAAAGTATCCAAATTGTAATAAATAATAATTATATAGGTATGTAAACGTAACTGTTTATTGTTTACCCATTATTAATATTTATACGTACATTTATTACGTAAATATAGAACATTAATACTATTTTTGTAATTAATTCTTAAAGATAAATTTGCTTTGAATACGAAAGTGTTATTATAATTTAAATTCGATTTTTAGTTTTTTAGTTATAATTTTTTAAAGTAATAAAGTCAAGTATGCTCTTATCTAATACGGGTTAATTATGCCCCGAGCAGCTAGCCTTGGATTTGACCGCCATGCAGACTGGTGGAGAAATTGGTGTGCTATGTTTTACGGAAGGTTTTTGTGGTAGAGTTTGACGGTTTGACCTCCTTATCTCTAGTTTTCATGATTAATCATATGGTCTATGGTTTCATTATTATTTCATTTTTTATTGATATAAAATTTATCATCTAATATCGTGTTACCTACTATATTATATTATCTATCAGTTAGGTATTAATGCATTATTAATCCTTTATTTGTTTTATTTCATTAGTCATTACACGTACCTTTATGAATTATTATTATTGTTATTATAGATTATAGATTTTTAGCCAACATGACATCTAGAGATGACATAAAATATTCAGTAAAATACGAGGATGATACATACGTTTACAGGTATGAGTGTTTGGCATGATCTTTGGTTTGTAATTAATTGCATTTGAATAACTGTTGACTTTGATTTATGGCAGACACGTAATTTTACCAGAATGTTTAGCTAGAACTATGCCTAAGACTCATTTAATGACTGAAACTGAGTGGCGAAATCTTGGCATTCAAATGTCAACCGGCTGGCAGCATTACATGAGACATGGACCCGGTATGTATCTAGCATTTGATTATTGATTATGTTTGTTTTTTTTTTAAATATACCTACCTACAAAATGCAATATATGGATTCCTAAAATATTTGAATTCCATGGTTTTTTTTTTTTGTTAATGTTGGATTGGAAGTTATGAACTTATTTAATAAGTTAGTTGCCTCAGTCGATAATTATATAACACTACCCTTACAACCACATTGTTTATAGACTAATTTTATAGGCATTTTTTTTACTTTGAATTTTAATATACAAAATACCAGTCTAAAATTCCAAGAACAATGTTCCATGGTTTATTTGTAATGATGCACTTCACAAAGACTTCCAGCTATCTGCAATAACTGAGTTCATAAAAATTAATCGATTTATTCAACAAATTTTGCTAGCAGTTTGAAATACTTCAGATTAAGTGACCCAACTTCTGTACGCCAACCTAGCATGGGTGCTCACACAATCTTCTACTATAATTTTATTATTTTATCAACTATAAATATTAGAACTCAAATGTAAATTATATTGTTACTAATATTACTAATATAGAACATTGTTTAACACTGTTAAATTATTATACTTATCGACTTATGATACTATTATTGATATCTATTTTCTAAATGTTATATATGTAATTCTGTTATTATTAATTTATATGACAATTTCAAAAAAACTTAAGTAAAAATATGAAGAAAAAAACTGAGCCAAAATTGAATTTAGTATCTACCTGTATTATAAGGTTTAATATGTAACCTACGTACATGTGCTTACTTATATTTAATTTATTATGAAAGTATGATAACTCGATTTCATTTTTACATAACCCAACCTAATTTTATATTGACAATAATTACCAGTATATGTTTTTCCATTGGTTCATTGCATGTCTAACAAAATGTTTGTGGTTGAGTTATATAGGCACGTAACCTAGCTGTATTCAATCTAAAAATCATTTTTAGAATTTTTACATAATTATTAGATATTCTTACCACAATATAATAAAAAAAATTCATGCCATAAATAATGCAATACTAAGATGTGCATAAGGTTTTAAAAAAACTATTTTATATTATCTGTTTTTTTTTTTGTTTCAGAACCTCATATAGTACCATTCAGAAGATTAAAAAATGAAAATCATGAATTTTAACTTAGTAAAATGTATTATAATTTTTGTATTCATATACTAAAATAAATAAAACTTTTTTTTCTATTATTATTATTATTGATTTTCTTCTATATTATGATATTACTTGTTAAAATACCATTAGTATCTAGTATTTGGTATTTTGTAGTTAATCAAAAGTCTGTTTAAAAAAAAAAAAATTGGAAAAAAAGTCACGGTTTCAGTTTTTATTGTTGGAAAAAGGTCGACAATACAAAACCTTTTATTAAATTTTTATTTATAATTTATTATATTTACTATATAATATAATTTTTGTTAATTTATATTTATTTTAATTAATGTATTTTAAATTTTAAACTGTATTTACTTAGGAATAATAAAAAATAATATATGTTATTATATTTTTTTCTATGTACAGACATTTTAAAGTTTTATTAAAAAAAAATTAATATTAATAAAAATAATATTTATTAATATCAAAAACATTAATAACAATAACAGCAATATACAAATTAATATATATATAAAATCATATTGCAACATGCTCTGATACTTCATATACTAAATATAAAACATATAGGTAGCGAAACGTAGATCATAATGATCAAATAAGTTAAAGACCAAAAGTGTGAATAATCAAATAGTTATTCACGCACGAAATTATTTACAGTAGTAAAATCGTGTGAATAATCAAATAATTAATCGTGCACGAATTTGTTAAATGTGAGAAATCGTATACCTATAGCAAATAATTATGTAAGGACGCGTGAGTGAATCATCATCCGTGACCCAATTAATTACAGCTTCATCGCACACATCCTTATGATTTGACAGGAAGTCATAAATATATGATTGACGTACATCGTTATACGATTGACGCAGAGCGTAGGAAAGCGAAGGCCGCACGTGCCACTGACCAGTAGAAACCAGTGGGTATCGCGGGGGTCTCTGGATAGTATATTATAAGGGGGTCCCAAATAGGCACATTTTAGACGTGATTTACCAGAGTTAGAGCGAGCACCTTCACGTCACTCAGTTCAATAATTGTGTTTTTTGGACTTAGAATATTTTTCATAGTTTAATTAATTTAATTATTTGGACGTAGAATATTTTTGTAATAATAAAATACTTAGAAATATTTTATCAAACTTTATTTTTTCAACTAATCAACCTCAAACACTACATCTTACTGTTGCTCAAACGTGGCACGCTACAATATTATGTTTTTGATTCTCTCTTTAAAAGCTAGGCTTGTGCTAAAGATAGAGATAGTTCAATACATCATTAAGATGAAGAACTGATAGATAAAATAGTTACATTAAGATATAAATACAGTAATAATTATAATAATAATAGGAAAGCAAAAAATATAAAAACAAAACCAGTAAATTAAACATTTATAAGTGAAGATTAACAAATCATATAATTATCTTATTTATTTTTTATTTTTATTTGTTTTTATAAAATACAATATATATACATATTAAATATACTTATAATTCTACATTCAATATATATTTAGGTCTACCAATTTTAAATATCCATTTACACTATCTTAACTATGGAAAGTGTTAAAAACTTTCATTTATTTATTATAATCATTGCATTTCTATAAAACTAAAACTTTTTATTGAAATATAGGTATGCTTTGGCTTACCAAATTTTTTTAGTTTTTTATATGGCTCTTGAGTATAATAATTTGTATACTAAAGTATTTATCATAATATTATTATGCTGTCAGCATAGATAATAAAGATATGGATAGGACATATCGGTCTTATCAGCGGTATTTAAGGGGTCCAGTTGAGACCAAACAAGTATACCTATATAGAGTATCAATTATCATTATAAAAACGCCTCAATTGCCTTCCCCTCCAGGCACGCGGCCTCAAATATATTTAACATAGGCGTAGCCTATCCATATCTTTATTATCTATGGCTGTCAGCTAGTGTTTGATCAGCCATTAGTCACTTATCTATATGTTTCAGTTGTGATATTATTATAGTTGACTTAGGTTAGGTTATCTGATTCTGATAAAAATCGTTTTATTACATTTCTTAGGATCCTATCAGTCTCATATGGTACTAACTACTAAGATAGACATATTAGCAGTGATTATATCTATATGATAGTTATAAACTCATAACTCATAACAATTGGTAAAATTATTATGCCTATCATCTTGCTCTGGATTAAAATGATATTGTATTTCAATATTAAATGATATTGCTGAGGCTAATTGTTCCATTCTATCCATTATGCTTTATTATTTTAATCTTAAGTTTGATTTTTAGTCAATAGAATTTATTTTATTTCTGAAAGGAAAAAAAATGATAGTTTTATGAGACTGATATATTTTTAATTTATACTTTTTTTTAGAAATGTTTTATTAAATGTTTATTATTCAAATGTATCACATTATTAAATATACACTTAGTATATTTGACATCTGTTTTTGGACCATGTATATGGTGACCAGGTATGAAAATTTAATAAAGTACATTTTAAAGTTTAACTTATCCTCAGTCATAATTGCGCTGTGCGTCTACCCATCTTCCTTCTATAAAAATTGTATTTTTTTTGTTTTATTATTATTATCTACTATAAATCTAATCATTTAAAATTATTATGTCAACTCATTAGATGTGTGTCTTTATGATAAAAATTCTTTGAAATTTAAGTAAACTCAAACTAGTATAAACAAAGTATAAATATTTAAGTTATTTTTTTAAGGTAAAAATACTTAGTGTAAAATTTGAATAATTAAATATAAAACTTTGTTAATATGTAAGAAACATTTTAATAAATAACAAATTAAATTAACTATGCTACCAACCGGGTTAGGTTAGAAACGCTACAGTTGGATTTGACAACGAGCGCGCCGAGGTGGAGCTGGCTTTCCGCACTGGCTTTCCTAACGCTTTCCGCGAAGCAAAAAAACAACACAAAAACCTGCATCCTAAGGAGTAAAAATGCTTGCTAGACGGAGTTCATTGACTCCGAGGACAAAGACCCGTTCGGGAAACCGTCTAAGATGGTCACGCGGAAGCTCCAAGGGCTTCCCGCTACTGCGACGATGGAAGCCAACACGCTAAGGTCGGTCATTCATACACTATTTCCCACACACCAACAATGGATGGATGACAGGATAGAGGAAGGAGACGACTGCGTACCGTTCACGGTGAGCGAGGTTAATGAGGCAGTTGCCAGATTTAAGACCAGAAACAAGGCGGAGGGTCCGGATGGTATATCAACAAATATCGTGGGGGCCGTACACAGGTGTGATCCCAGCGTACTGCTGAACGTCTATAATATATGCCTTAGCAGCGGATCGTTAGGTTAGGTTAAGGCTGAAAAAGGCGGAAAAAGGCAAACAACTTGAAGGAGTTTATATTCAATGACATTCCGATTGATGACACTAATTTAGTAGACGACGAATACAATTCAATTACTTTGAAGACTCCCGTTTAAGATTTTGACTTCATCATATACTGAATTCAAATAGCAGAGCCTATGTTACTGGTTAGGTCATTAAAAAAATTAAAAGGCTCACAAAAAATTGTAATTGTTGCATGAAAACTACAGCATCTGACCAAATACTAAAAGAACATAATATTATGATGATAGAAACTCGTCAATATGACAACTGCAACTTGAGTTATCCAAATTATGTGGCAATGGATATTTTTAATTATTTAATAGAAATGTTTAATCTCAATTTCGATAAATTTGTATACAAGTGTAACTCTAAGGCGTCTTATAACTATTTAATTTCATATTGTATACCATCTAATTATTTCACTTGTCCAGAACATGATTAATTTAATATATTTTTGAAGACTGCTACTAATCTTCTAATTTATTCTTACATAACTCACATAAATAGAATACTGACTTAAGGTGAAAAATCTGTTACATCTGATCAGATAAAAAACAATGCTATGGTATACTATGATAAATATGCAAAAAAGAAAAATTTATTATTAAGACAAAATGTAAATTATGTACTTATAGTTAATTTTGTAAATATAATTTCAAAATTTAAGGTCTTTGTTGTCATTTTTATTTAATATTTAACATAAATTTTGAACTATCAAAAATTAATTGCAGTGTATAATATATAGTTTTATTTAATTAATTTATAATAATTATAATTTGTATCAAAACAATATTTATCAATTTTTAGAGTAAAATATACATTTTTTAATATTTTTATGTCATTTTATGTATTTTTTTTCGTATATTTTTTATATATTTTTGGATCATTAAATTCCGGGCCCTAGTGATAACATTGCCTAATAAACTACGGAAATTATGACAAATGATAAAATTTCCTTCCGCTTTTAGGAATTGTCGTCATTTATAAATTGTCAAAATTTCCGGTAACATACACACACATTAATCGGCCAATAGTAATAGACTAAATCGTGTGCGAAGTATATTGGTAACCGGGCCAAGGCCTAATAGATAATATTATCCGTTCCCTCCCGAGCAAGTTTATTGAACACAAATTGCATTAGCCTGGATTTTCATTGAAATGATCAGAACAAATGCAAACCATCTATCCAATTAAAATAGTATATTAAATTTAACCTTTGTTAGCTGGCAATTTATTGTTCTGCATTTTGGAACTCTAATTAATAGCAAATACTAGACAAATAAGTACCAATAAAAGCCCTTTAAATTCTTTCATTCACTGGAATAGTTCTTTCATTTAAATTACTTTATCTCATTATTATATTTATATTATTTTTACGCACTTCGCCATTATTAATTTGAAATTGAAACAAGCCTAATAGTTGAATTGTGACATGATTTTATTAATTTAAACATGATCGTTGTTGAATCTGAAAATATGAATGCGGGAGTAAGCAATCACACTTAACATGCACCGATTTTAAGATTATACTCGTATTATATACTTTGAAATGTGTTTAAAATAATTTAAAAATGTTTTAAAACGTATTATCGACCAGGTTTTCGATCATCGCCAGCGGCCGGTCTTCAATCAGAACTTGCAGGACAGTTAGTCGACAGGCGTCACCGACCAAATGTCGTTCATCGTTGACTAGTCTCCTCAGTAGGCGCCTGGAGTAGTCGACACAGTTGTAATCACTATGGTATCGATAGATGGCGATCAATCCTTTGGCAACCCGCTCCATTGCTTCACCGTTGTCGCATTTTTCCCAAACGTTTGCTGCAGCGTCGTCGATCAACCGGTCACAGAACTCAGTGTAAGCCAGACATGCGGTTACTGTCGTACCATCAACAGTCACCGCCATTAGCAGGCAGCTGACAATGTGCCTGACTACACTTTGATGGGTCTGACGTCTTCCCTTCTGGTCACACGCTTGAAAATACAATTCTGCCAACGTCTGGCACAGCGATGGCACGTCGGCCGAGGACGCCGACCAGTGACCGATAACGTTATCCACGAACCATGCACCCAAGCCAGCATCCACTTCATGGACAGCTGTTTTAAAACACTCATGTAATTGTCCCGCATAATGGCATAGCTCGTTATGCTTGATCAACGGCAACAACACCTATTTCAATCAACGGCATCATCGCTACAATCATGAATTCGATAAAATAATACAATGGTAAATTATAAGGTATCAGCATACAGCATCACTATCAAAAATAAATTTCAATTTCAAAATCATTCAATATTACGCAGTTTATTTTTTTATACACTCCTAAACAGGTAAAAACACATTTGCCTAAATTCACAGTACTGTTACCCTATACTTGGACCCACGAAAGATCAGTAGTTTCACACGCATGTAGAATGATCGGTAGCGAGTCGGTAAGAGCTAACCTAAAGTCGGGCCATTTCCCTCACTATGTGCCATGACAGTGACATATGGATATATCGTTGAGCGTACAGACTGTCACCGGAACGCTTTCTCCAGGCCGATAAATTGGGGATGCGCGGAATCGGATGAGCTTTGGTCGAAATTTGGTACTAATCTCTCGTGGGCCGTAGTATAGCATTACCTATGTTCAATTATTTTAAAATTAAAATTTAACTTGCACAGTAATATTATTTTCCAAAAAAATTATAATTTAGAAAAATAATAGTTTTCAACTATTTTGTATCTATATTTATTTAATTCTCTATAAAAATAAAGTACTTAACTACATTAAAAATAATATTTTGTAGATAATGTTTATATTATTGTAATACTGTGGCATCACTAAGTAGTTGATAAGGTAAATTAAAACACTATTTTAAAACACGGCTGTGGCATAAACAACATTTTTAATTAATAAGCTTGCAAAATTATTAAAATGGTTGAAAAACTAAATGTTTAGGTTTAATTTTTGATATTAATTTACGTTGAAATGTACATTACCAAAAACTTTAAAGGTAAGCTACATTTTATAACTTATAAGATAGTCAAAGTTATGGTCAAAAAAAGATGTCGTGTTAGAATAGGTCGATATTTCCAAAAGTGGACACTCAAGTATGGTATGATATCAAGAAATTAAAAAGCCTTATTTGAACTATGTTCAAAATGTGTTTTATACTTGTATGCCGTACTTCATCATGCCATTATTCATAATACACTTTTAACAAAATCTATTGATAAGTAAACAAAAAAAGTCGTTCGGTATCAGGAAAATAGCGCTCAATGTACCTAAAGTACATTGCAATAACTTTACATTGACTTTAAGTGGTTGGGGTAGTCTGACCTTCCAAGTTTGGGGATAAGCGCAGGGCTAATACCCTGCCTTGTAAAAAATCATATGTTCAAGCTTCACATGCTAAGTCTCGAACTAGAAAAAATGGAAAAATGACTGGAAATCGAAAATTTGAAATATTTTATGGTACATGGAACGTTAGAACTTTGTAAAAACCCGGAATGGCTTTAGACCTATTAAGAGAAATGGAAAAATATAATATAATGAAATGCGTAGACCTACAGAAAGTGAGATGGAAAGATGTCCGGATATTTAAGATATTACAAATAACTAAATTTAATGTTAAGTGTCAAAATGGATATAGTTTAGAGACGGGATTACATAAATCGATTATTCATGCAGTAAAAGATTTCAAAGATATAAACCTAAGACCATTAACTTTAACTCTAAAAATAGATAATGTCAATATTTTATTATTAATTAATATACATGCACCCACAAAAGAAAAGGATGAAGGGAAAAAAGAATATTTGTATGCCACACTATGCCAATGTGTTCGACTCCTCCGAATGAAGCATTAAAATTGTGCTTACAAATTTTAACGTAAAATCAGGCCATAGAAGTAAGAGTATAAAAGTTATATTGAGACCGAGAGCCTACATATAATGGCCTAGTAATAAAAAGCACTATGTTTCCCAGAAAAAATAACCACAAATATACATGGATCTCTTCAGATGAAAAATATAGAAACCAGATTGATTATGTATTAGTCACGAATAAGTTTAAAAATAGTATAGTAAATATAAGAGCTCTACGTGGTGCGGATATAGACTCTGATCGCGTATTATACTTGGTATTTGGGTAAAAGTGAAACTAAAAAACTTAATTAAAACAAATCAAAGAAAAAAAGGCGAAAGATTTGATATAAATAAACAAGAACACCCGGTAATAAAAAAAATTTTAAAGATAATATTAAGAATGTACTTCAAAAATAACAGAAGCCACTAGACGACACAGTAGACAGAAAATGAGAACAGATAAAGAAAACTATAAGTAGTATAGCAACAATGACTCTAGGGAAAGATATTTAAATTAAAGCTGTGGTTGAATGAGATTTATGAGAGTGCAGTACATAGAAAAAATCTATCAAGGCAACAGTGGTTAAATGATACAAACACTTAAGGCCTGTTCGGAAGTTTTAAAATGTGATAAGGAACAACGCGGAACTGGATTACAAAGCCAATAAGATTAGACATGTATACAGTCGTATAAATAATCTCTAAAAAGAAATTACAAAAAGAAAGAAAGATGTCTGAGACACGAAGATAGTTCTCTGATAACAAAAGATGATGATATAGCCAAAGAATAGGGGAAATACTATGGAGATTTGCTTAACTATGAAGAACCAAAAGTAACCTTTCCTTTTAAAATAAGAAATGGGGATGTTCAAGAATGCGTAGAACCTACTTTTTATGAGGTAAAAAGTCAAATAAACAATTTAAAAAATAATAAACCATCAGGAGAAGATGAAATCCAAGCAGAACTCCTTGAACAAGGAGGGTATGAAATCTCATTTAGAGTGTGGTAACACAATTTAGCCGGATACAGACAAATGAAGAATTATCAGTAGAATGGAGGACAGATGGGATATGCCAAATACACGAAAAAGCAAACGAACAGGACTGTAATAAGTATAGAGGAATAGCTCTTCTAAATGTAACGTATAAGATTCTTTCAAAAAGCATCTTATCAAGGCTAAAAGGTAAAGCAGAAGAAACCTTAGATAATTTCTTTTTCTTAAGCCCATCTTCCTGAAACGGAAGGTAACCTAACCTAACCTGAAACGGAAGTTTGGTGACCCATCACTTAACGTTGGCAACAATCCTTTTCTAAAGTTCACGGTTTTCTGCCCATCGAATGGTCTCTCTCTCTGGGGATAGTCAGATGGTCTTGATTTGATGTACCTTACGCATTGGTGCTCTCCCATGGCTTCTTTTACCTTTTGTTATCTGTTTCTCCATGCTCGAACCGTTCCTTCTTATGATGTGGTTAAAAAACATAAGATCCTCCACATACATACTATTGCCAGTCTTATCACATTAAGCATAGTCAAAAATTTGTCCTCTTCTCTATCCAGGAAATCCTTAACATCCATGTATAAGCCCACATCTCAAAGGCGTTTATGCACTTTACATCTGCTACTTTGAGTGTCCATATTTTAGATCTATACAGCATCACTGAGAAGGTAAGTGTCTTAAGCAGTCGCAACTTGCTGTTTCTAGAGATATGATTATCTTTCCAAATTTGTATTAACCTGCTGACTACTTCGCTCCTAAGAATAACGCAATGTCTAATCTCCTTAGATGATCCGCCATCTGCTGGTACTATTGAACATAAATATGTTAACTCATTCACTTTTTGATAACTATCAGCGAGGATTTAGACGATAGGATCAGATATTCATCCTCAGACAGCTTTTCCGAAAACCATGGGAATTTGACAAAGAGATCCACACTCTTTTCATTGACTTCAAGAAAGCGTATGATACTATCCACAAAACAAACCTGATCAATTTTCTGAAAGAATTTAATTTACCCCATAAACTAATAAGTTTAATTGAAATAAGTATCACAAAAACATTCATTAAGAACAATGTAGAAGCTGCAGAAATAGAACCAATACTGATAAAATCTGAATTAAGTCAGGGAAAGGTTAGGTTAGGGTTAGGTCAATCAATTCTGTTTAACCTAATACTAGAGAAATTGAGAAATCAATAAGTGAAATGTACATACAACCACAAGAAGGTTTTAAACTATAAGAATCGGATTTAGCTGTTGGCGTATGTCACTATTCACCTGATTAGAAGAAATGGTTATGAAAGTAAGACTACTGGTAAATAAGATAAAAATGAATATACGATCATGAAAAAAGAGATATCGTTGCCATATTTCCGCACATGAAAGTGGGTAGATATGAGTTCAGTAGAGACAAACAAGTCAAGTACCTAGGTTCAACAGCAACAGAAAAAATTGAAACTGGTAAAGAAATTGCGGCAAGAAATGTATCAGGAAATAAGTGCTTTTATGGACTCTCAAAAATACTAAGATCACAATCCTTGTCATTAGAAATGAAAAAACAGTTATATATAACCTTAATAAATCTATTTGTCACTTATAGAGCGTACACCCCATAAGATTGGAGAATAAGAAAAAAAATGAACTGGAAAGTCTATTCAAAAAAGAAAACATAGTAATTATAATTAAAAACCGAAGACTTCAGTAGGTCAGACACACTAGAAAAAGCCAGAATAACATAATACGGATGATCATGGACGAGGACCCAGTTATTAAAAGACCACTGGGAAGACCTCGATTGAAGTGGGAAGATATTATAAAAAAAGACGCGAAGGCACTGAATGGAGAACCGAATTAGAAAACACGAGCTTTAGATAAGGAAAACTGGAGAATTAAATGTGTGACGAGATGGTCTTAATGGCCGACAAATCCCAAAGTATAAGAACAACAACAACAAAATAATATTATATGTGAATTATGTAATACAATTTTACAAAAGAACACATTAGATAAATTTGTTCAAATATCAAATAACTCAATTTCTGAAACCTTCGATGTTGCAAAATTTATATATTACTCTTCATGGAAAACCATTTAGTGAAAGTGTTTTTATTAAAATCCTTTGGTTAGATTGAGTCGATACTTTTTTTTAACGATTTGGACAATACAAATAAAATTGTGCAACGTATTTAAGACTTGTCAATCAACAGAAATACTATTAAAAAAAGAATACTAACCATTAATTTTAATATCGTAAGTCAGTAAATAAATTATCTAAATAAAATTACGTTTTCTTCTATTTGCATTGAAGAAAATACAGATATAACATCATCGGAGTATCTTTCAATAATTTCTAGATTCTGTAATATCGACGAAGTTTGTGAAGAAAAAAATAATAACGTCTATCCTAAAATATAATATGTGAAGTAGTTGTAAATGTGCTTGAAAATATTGGTTTAGAATTATCTAAAATTGTATCGATAACTATAGATAGTGCTCTAAGTATGATTGGAAAAGATCGTGGATTTTTTATGCTATTTTCAAAACAAATTGGTCACCCCTTAAATTGTTTTTACTGTATTATTTGTTGTGCGCTAAGGGAAGTTTAGGTTTTCAAGGCTAAAGACGGATTTATTCAGTGTGAAAATATTTTAAGGCTTATAACAAAAATTGTCAATTAGGTATATAAATACACGTGCATCAAACGAAAGACAGTTTTAATAGAAGTAAATTCTATGCACGAAGGACTAGTAATGTACAATAATGTTAGCTGGCTTTTTAGAGATCATCTGATGGGACAATTTGTAAAATACTTTCATGAATTTCAATTAATTTTAGAGAAAACACTGAAGACCACAATTGTTTTATAGAATTAACTGATATAAATTGGTTGAGCAATTTAATGTTTTTTAGTTTGAAATAACTAATTAGATGAAAATATAAATATGTTTTTAAGTATTATAAAAGACACAATTTAACAACTTATAAAAAGGTTTAAAGATTTAAAAAAAAACTAATGTAATATTAAATTTTTAAAATTCCTTGATAGGTTAGGAATAATAATAGCAATAAATTAGATTTACATTATTTTTAATGGATGAAAATTGGTTAATTTGAGAGGTTATCGATTTATAATCTTGTAACACTTGGAAACAAAAATTTGTCGATGCAAGACAACTATTGGTACAAATACAAATTAATCGCCTTGAAGGAAATGTGTTGAAAAATACAGACAACGAAATTTTGAAAGCCTGGTATTCGTTCCCAAACACATTTCATACATTGAAAAAAGAAACTCATTCTATACTTTCTTTTTTTCATCAACTTATAATTATACAAGTTTATTCTCTATGATTAGTTTAATCAAATCAAACGAAAAAAAGTTTCGAACGATGAAACCAGTACCTACTGCTTGTGTTTCATTAAAAATTACAAAATACACTATTGACATTAAAACTTGATCTACTACAAAACTGCAACCAAAATCACACTAAATTATAATCATTGTTTTTTATACATAAAATTAAATATATATTATAACAAATTTAAGAATATTTAATAAAATTACAGAAAAAATTTATACCTATCTAATAATAAGTAGTATAAATTTTTATAAATCCTATTTTATATTATCTTTATAACTTTATGTTTAAACTTAGAACTTATAATTTCCTTTAGGTAAGTAAAAAATCTTTAAAACTTTGAATTGAAAAAATTTGGAACGACCCAAAAAAGGTTCGCCACTCTTGGGCTAGAGTGTACGTTGATCATTATTTAAATTTTTATGATGTGAAATCGTTTATATTATATTTAGTAAATAGGTATCTAAATAATGTATGAAAGATTTTTCAGCGTTTTTAAATGTATACTTTTTATTTGTTGATACATACCTATATTATATAAACATTATAAGGTTAGGTATTTCTAATAAATCAAAGCTTTTACAAACCAAAATGTTAGGTTAGGGTGGGTTTTAAAAAATTTTCAAATGACAACACGCATTTTTATTTTCGTATTCCAAAGTATACAATTTTACCGAGAATTTAAATGTAGAAAAGAAGAATTTCGAAAGATTCATCAAGTAATAATACTTCTGTAATTTTAAAAGCTATATTTAATTGATATTTATAAATTTATAATTTAGATAAAGGAGAGTTGTATGGCTAGTGACACATAAGTATTCCGAAAAATTTTGGTTGACTACAAATCCATTCATCAAAAAATATTTAAAAAAAACATAATATATAAAATAAGACTATTCTAAAATAAGATTGCTTCTCTTGAAAAAAAAAACACTTTGTAAACCTAATACATAATATAACAATGTAACAAAATTGTTTTATTGTTTTACGACCTTAGCTATTATAGGTGACTTGACCAGTTTGTGATACATTAAAGTTCTAAATAGTTCCAATAACTCTTTAACGCCCATGTTGATTGATATGTGACCATAATTTAAGAGCGAATTTATAATGCCTTGAAGTATGTGTCTTTTCAAGTAAAAAGCTTTCTCGAACAGTAAAAATAATATTTTTTTCACACAATCTCTTTCGGTTTCCATACAACTATTGTCCATTCTTTGTATTAAAGCATTAATGAATGTTTTACCTACATATGGCATTAGCTTTTCTTCGTCAAAGCCCTTTAAATTCAAAAATGCTGCAAATACTTTGTAAACAGGATACAGCTGTTTCAATTCCCACATCATTTCAATATTTATTTCACCATCGGGTGTATAAGAATACAGTGGTAAATGCCGAAACACGTTTTCAAAAAACATTTCTGAATTAAAAAAAAAATTAATCCTTGATTTATAATTCACTAAATAAAGTACTTAATTTTTTAGCATGCTTGTAAAAGTGTTCATAAATTACGTAAACATACAATTTTTTTCTTTGAAATAGACATTTTTAATAATTTACCGCAAATTCTTTTATATATTTCTGACTGATACGAGCTGTCATTAAATTGTTCTTCAATCCACATAGTGTATAATTTATTCAAAGTTCTAAGTTTATACTGCAGATCTTCTCCATCGGTGACTGTGGGTACAGGGAAGTATTTTGAACACGTCTGTATCATATGCACCACAATCAAAGATGAATCTATATCTTCGACATAATAATACGCCATATTGTTTTTAATTTAGTTTTTAAATTTAAAACTGTCTTTAAAATTAAAATATATATTTATGAGTGATTGCAAATTAGTTACCTATTTAAGAATCACTTATTTACTTCTAAATATTACTATTTCTCTTATGTTACTATAGCTATATAATATTGCTACATGCACGATACACTGATATCTATATAATAATACAATACATGTAGGTACTATGATGTAGACTTTAACGTAAATATACTCAAAACGAAATTTAGATAGTAGAAAACCCAAGTCGGAAACCAGTTAGAATACAAGTAATGAAATAGGAAAATTATACATCAATTTTGGAAATGATCCGACTTTCTAGTTCCTACCCTTCCGGATATACTTATATCTTAAGAGCAACATATTAGGCCTATAATTAATAGGAAACAGTATAGCAACAGTTATGATTGTCATCCGGACGGCGTTATATCATTGCACGTAAGCATGAATCCTAAAACGCGTAAATCACGGGAACATGATGACATGTAGGTACAGCTTGACCAGAAAGGATACAAACGAAAATAGAGGGAAAAGGCTGCCGGAAATAGGAGTACTCTAAACGTAATTTACCATAGTTATAAAAAATTTAATTTAGAACAAAAAGAAAAAAAATTAAATATTGTAGAAAACTTAGAGATGAAGATAAAAATAATACAAAAAAATTAAATAAAAAACAATATTCACCAACATGGTTACAACAAATAATTGATCTTAAAAAAAGATAGACAAAATTATTATAGAAAAACAGTTTTAAACGATAAATATACAGCAGAAGAAAAAATAAAACATTCTTAAAAGAAGAATTAACACTTAAGCTAATGATTTTTTTTCGTATGGTGGGTAGTTCGAGAGTAGGCCCTAAAGGCCTAGTTCAGACGCCTATTTGGCAGAATTTTTTATTAGGCACTCTTAGGTTTCTGCCATGCCCAGTCGGGAGATGGCAACTTCTCTCTCCAAACACTGTGAATTCCTGAAAATAATTGTCGCCCGTGACCGAGGTTAGGTTAGGTATTATGGCATAATTAATATTATAGTTGGCAATATCAGAACGAGGGGTAAAGTAAACATAAACTATTAAAATGTAAGTAAGATTTATTTTTATTAGTATAAATAAATACTCCATAGGACTAGTGGGTACAGATAACATAGGTAAAGAATATTTATTACCTATTTACAGATAATAAAATACCGTCGCTTCTAGAACAGTTACTTGTTTTTGAGTTACGATCATACCGATAAAAATAATTATAGTTATGAAAACCTAATTCCGATTTAATAACATAATAATAAAAGTTAGACAGGACATAAGCTTTAGATATTATTGTTGTAATACAAAAAAGCTTTTTTGTAAATAGTTTTGTAAAACAATTTCTACAACATGGAGAATATAGTTTAACTCCAGCCACTAGGATAATATCAACAAAAATATTACTCTCAAGAGTGAACTTTTCTGACCCGTAAGTATAAAATATAATAAAAGTTTTAGACAAACCGTGTCATAATCAGATAAGCACTTAGTATTAAAACATTTAATATAGAATAATTGATTCCTCGGACAAAACTAAATAAACTAATAACAACCATCAGGAAGCATTTATGGGTTTTTACTCCGAATTTCGTGCTTATACATTTATCACCCAGGTTACAGTAGTAGGTCATATAATAATAATAACAGTTCATATCGTAAATATATATCAATAAAAGATGAAAAATATAATTTTAAGTATAATTAAATTTGAAAATTTCACTTGTAAAACCTATACACTGCAAAAAGATAGAAATATATAACAACAAACATTACTTGTCAGCTACATATTCAGTTAACATAATAATTATATTGTCATAACGACTTTGTGAATAGACTAGGTATAATAATTGAAAAAAATAAACATTAAATTACGAGAACGACAAATGTGTGACAATGAAGACATGATGAAAAAAATAAGGCGAACTGGCATTGTCACAGTTAACCGGAACTGTCTGTCTCAAACCCAACATACGGCATTACTGTCAACGCCAAGAGGGCACTCATGGACCGGGACACACGGGTTGAGTTTCATAATGGAAAAATGTCGGAAAAAAGGTAGATCCACTTTAAATGGCCGCCGTCGTGAAAGCGGAAAAACATCATTCTTTGACGTAAATACGACGATGTGGCCGCTGTGAGTACAACTTTAAAATTATTAGGTACCTAACTAAATAACCTATTCAGAATGATTTTTTAAATATTCTCACGAATAAGCACTAATTTCTGCTTAAATAATTAGCATTCATTGAAATTCTTATTTTTATGTGGTTTAAAGGGTGCAAGCAAACAATTTTGAAATATATATTACTATAAAAACTATTTGTTGAATTTAAAACTTAAATGTAGTTATATACTTTTTCTGGAAACTCGGAGCAAAAGATTTTTTATATATATATACTAAAAATTTAATTAAGGCGTTCCTAACTAGGTAGGTAGCTATCTAAGTTAACTGATGTGTATATTTTTTAAAAATGCTGATGCTCATTCCTCATTACTTATTGCAATGAAATAAGTTAAAAGATATTTCTGTACATTATTTTAATTTTTAAAAAAGATATAAATGTATTAATGATAAGAAAAGGCTAATGGATATTGAGATAAAATAATTAAATAAACACAAGTAGCATTTTAGAAAATGAATACATTTTTCAAATATTTCAAGTAGGTACCTACTACCTAGTTCAATATCACAAATTTTTTATAAAAATTTTTGTAGTAGAATATTTTTTTCTTTTTCAAAAAAAAATGTAGGTTTGTAAATTGCTTATAAATGTTTCATATAGAATTTATATAGAATTGTATTCAATATTTGAATGTATTTAAGGGACTCGTTCGATGTTTTTCAATAAATCTAGACAGGACATAAGCTTTAGATATTATTGTTGTAATACAAAAAAGCTTTTTTGTAAATAGTTTTGTAAAACAATTTCTACAACATGGAGAATATAGTTTAACTCCAGCCACTAGGATAATATTAACAAAAATATTACTCTCAAGAGTGAACTTTTCTGACCCGTAAGTATAAAATATAATAAAGTCTACTTTTTAAATTATAATAATATATTATTCTTGGACACAGTGACGTAAATATACTATTTTAGCACTGTTGCAAAAACAAAAATGTCCCTTTTCCAATTTAGTCGAAACTCAATATTTCAAAAATGTTGATTTTTTATAATATTAAACCGGCAAAAATCTCCCGCATATTAACTCGATATTCAGTCATATTTCATTATTTACGCCACTACTATAACATATAAAGTACACAAGTTTAGCTTACGCAAATGTATTTTTATATATTAATCTACCTATTATACATAGGAAATGGTCCATCTACAGAAACACACAAACAGAGTTATGTCGTTTTTTGAGAAATTTGAACCCAGAATGTAACTCAATCAATTGGAAGGGTGATTTTTTCAGAAAGTTATCATCTTTGATTTTCAATTATATGGTCCAAGTACTTTGTAGCGGTCGTATATCAAAAAAACAAAAAATGACACAAGTGATACTAAAAAAGATAAATGATATTACCAACGAATACGTATTATTAAACTCACCAGATAATTTTCTACAAGGGGTTCAAATATTTGTAGCAAATATGCTATCTCCATGGCTAGAAAAACCCATAAATGACATTTGCAGTAAAGACACTACTAATAAAGACTTAAAAAACGGAAACACTATGAATGGCATAGTGAACCAAAGACTTGGTATTGAAACAAAATATTCAAAAAACAATAAAGTAGATAAAAATAAAACACATAGGCTTGAATTAAAAACCATAAAAAATGTTACAACTAACCAAAAATCAAAAAAAGGTCAGTTTAAAAAAATGAACAAAATGAATAATAATCAAAATCTAAGTACGGATTATGCGTATCAAACAGATGTTCAAGAGAAAACAATTAACGAAATTGATAACCAAAAACTTGATATTGAAACAAAACATTTAAAAACCAATCAAACAAATCAAAATAAAACAAATAGATTTAAAATAAAAACACCAAAAAAAGTTGAAATTAATAAAAAATCAAAAGTTGGTAAGTTTACAAAACGCACTGTTAAAGATAATTTGTCTTCGCAAAATTCTAATAAAGCTAAAATTAGAACAAAAACAAATAAAAAATCGAAAAAAGGTTTGAAATCCAAGTCAATTATTGACACAGTGAATGATTTAGAGAAAATTATTGAAAATCATGAAATATTATCGGATTCTGTACTCGTAAGGCGTCCAGTCGGTAAAAATACAATAAAAAATAAGTTGAATAACTCTGAGAGTGAAAACAACCATAAATACAAAAAAAGTACAATTTCAAAAACTATAGTAAAAGATGGATTATCTCTGCAAAATCCCAATAAAGCTACAAAAAAAAAAAAAATAAACAAAAAATTTAAAAAAGGTTTAAAATCAAAGTCAATAATTGGTGCAGTGAATGACTCAAAAAAAAAAATTGAAAACAATAAAATATTATCAAATTCTGTTCTTTTTAAACGATCAGCTGGTAAAAATGTGAATGAAACGAAAATAAAAAGTGAAAATAACACTCCTGAAGGTAAAAGTCATAGTAACACAAATGGTCAGAACATGGATATAAACGGGGAAGATGGTAACTATGGACCGATAAAAGGTAATGAAAAATTAATGAAATCAGCGAAACAGCTAGATAATGAAAATACATTCGAATCTGACAACAATGAGAATAAGGAAAACCATTTTTATAATGACGATGCAGAATCTCTTAGACCAGCGACAGATACAAAAAATACTCACGAGATGATCAACATGAATCATGATGAAAGTAATGACAATGGTCAAGAAATTACAGCAGTGGATGATCGTGCCAAGTCACATTATGACGGCGGTAGTAAACTTTTATCAGAACATGGTGGTGAACCAACAGATGCGATATCAAATAGATCAACAGATAGCTATTATAATGATCCAAATGAAGATGACAGAATGATGAATGTAACGGATTATAGTGGACATACTATGCGGGTGATTGAATATTTGTCAGGAGAAAAACATGATACTAACCTATTAAGAGACGAAGAAATATTAAAATATAATGACAGCAATTCGATAGATATTGATGATGATCATTACAGTGATGTCAATACAGATTTTGATAATGGCTTTGACGATGATAACACTCGTCATAATAAGATTATGCACGAGGATGGAGAAGAATTCGAGTGTAATATTTTTATTTTTATTACTTATCTACAATTGCTAAATTAATAAATAAGAATTGATTAAACATTTAAGTTCATTAATTTTATAACAATAATAATCAATATTTTTTACTAGAATAAACAATTTTATAAAATTTAAATTAAATTAATAAGAAGAATATAATTAAATGCCAGTTTGTTATCAACCAGTAATCTACTGCATAAAATATGCTGCCCTACCACCATAGGACAGCAATATACCTACATTCGTACCTTTTGTACTCAACATATTTTTTCCATACCTATTGTAACCATAGAGCAATATAGAGGTGGTGTTACCTATCACTGGCATGTAACAGCATTAAAGTCAAACTATCGGCCATTGATGCCGAAAAATAGGAGTCTAACAGCGATATTCTTTTCCGTTAGATCCCGCTGCACTTCAACAAATATTAATTCCCAAAAGTATTTAAAGTCAATGTTTTAAATATTTAATTCGGAAAGCTGTCAATTTATAATATAAGTATTCAAATACATATTCTGTATACTATTTTGAACAATTATTCGAGTATTTATTCCAAATACTTTTTAAAAGTATTTTATACCTAGGTAATAATATAATATAATATATCATTTTAAACACATTAATCTTTTCAATGTACCTACTGATAAATATTTTCATCACATAATAAATTATACTTACCGGTATTTAAACCAACCTATTTGTTCAGTTAGGCTAATTTTGCTAGTAAAAACTTGCTCATTGACTATCATGACATGTGAACAACAACAATATTTTAGTACTAATTATTAGTGTTACAGTGAAGGTTAGTGAGTGAAATGAAAACAATAATGGTTAAAATTTTTTATAAAACTGTTTTTAATGAAATACGCTTTACAAAATTACAAATAAATACACATTTTAAAATTTAGAAATTCAAAAGAATAGGAAAACCTGAGTATAATTTAATATAATGTAAAAGACTTAAAAATAAAAATAAAAACACAGTAGGTATGGTATAGTAGTAGGCGGTGTGCCTGTACAGACTAATTCACTTAATGCAATTAATGATAGTAGGTATAAAATTTGTGCCAAAATGATTATCAATATGATATCAATGTTTGTTAAAGTAGGTACAGCACGATCTTACGAAAAATAGTATCAGTGTTAAACTCTTATTTTTGGGGGTAAACCCAAGGGATCGCCTGTTTGACTTCAAAATGTGATAGGCCGCCATATGAAAAAAAAAATGTAATAGGTAAAACTGCCTCTATATTCCTCTAGTAGGTATTGTAACAAAACTTTTATTTAAAATTAAATAATAATTGACATGTACTTATTGAATAAAATCATAATATTATAATATTATATAATACTTGTATACTGGTTTGTAAATAGCTCGTATTTTGGACGATCTTGCACACATATTTTTGGATAATTCATCGGCTGGCTGGAGTGATAAACACGTGAATAGCAAAGTTATCGAATCAAGAGGAGACGAATATAAACGAAATTGTTTTCAAAAATGCACAGATGGTTATGTACGTATATATAGATACATTAAATATGCATACAAGGTAATTTTTTTATCAACTTGAATGACACCATGCATTTTGATTTTATATTCTGAAACAGAATATTTTTCGTAATATTTTGATACACAATAATCGAAATTCGAATAGTTACCACTATTAATACCCCTTACCACTCCACTTCACTCAATTTTAAATATTCAAAAACTGCTCGTCCAAATATCAATATTATTATAATGTATCAAAATATAACAAAAAATATTTTACTTCAGAATATAAAATAAAAAAATTTATTGTCATTCAAAAAAGTAAAATTATAATGATGATACATATTTATTTAAAAAAAGCTTGTTTTATTTCCACTGTAAATTTGATAAAAGAAATATTTACTAATCTTTTAATAGTTTAGGAAGTGATGAGTTGTTCATAATAAAATAATCTACCTGTATAAATTATACAGAGTGATTTTTTTTATCAAACAACACTCATTATTTCAAAAAGTATAGATTTTTAGATTCTGAACGAAGTGATGAATGTATTGATTTTACAATGATGTGTGTATTTTTTTTGTTTGTTTTTGTGTCTATGTACAGCATAACTGGTCAAAATAATACTTCAATTTCCAACTTTGGGAGTGGTTTCCGATGACAAAGTGAATATCATTGGTTAGGTTTCCAATAGTTTTCAAAAAAATCGAGAAAACAAAAAAAAAAGTGACGGAAAAACGGGAATTTTTTACCCAAAACCAGTTTTCGACCAAATCGATTTTTTTATATAGTTGTATCTCAAAAACTAATCACTGTAAATCCTTAAAATTTTCACCACATGTTTATATTATCGTTATTAATGCATGGCTAAATTTTCAAAAAATTTTTTTTTTTTGAGCTATTTATAGACCACTGAAATTTTTGATAAATATATTTTGGATGACCAAAAAAATTGAAAATTTAATACAAGTTTCCTTAGGAGTTTTTCTTATTGTAGTTAAAAAAAATCAAAAATCGTTAGTCACAATTTTTTTTATAAACGTTTATAGATCAAATTTTTACGATATATGTCAAAATCACGAAAACTTACAAGTAATTTTGTAGTTGAAAAATCATAAAAATTTTTGTGTTTATAACTAAGGATTGAAAATGCAACACTAAGTTTTCCATAAGTTTTCCTTCAAGTAAATAAATAATAATTAATAATGAATTGGTTAACAAAATAATCCATCTTAATTTTTATATACAATATATGTTTATATTAACAATATATTATTTAATTAGTATTATTATTTTAAATATTAAATAAGTGCGAATATAGACATTTTTCAAAGAAAAATCAAAGTGACTGGGTCCAGCCCCCTGGTTGCGCCACTGATAAGGTACTTTGTATTAAATTTTAAAATTGTTGGCCATCCAATATTTTTTTATCAGAACTATAAATTTGAAATATATTGAAAATTGAACTGTATATATAAATAATACTAATATTAACATTTGGTGAATATTTCAAGTATTTACAGTGATTAGTTTTTGAATTACAACCGTATAAAAAAATCAATTTGGTCGAAAACTGGTTTTCAGTAAAAATTTCCGTTTTTCCATCACCTTTTTTTTCGATTTTTTTAAACTGTCGGAAAATGTTAACTTTTGACTTCTATAATGCACCTAGCATATTATTCATTTTTTCATCAGAAACCACCTCTGAAATTTGAAACTTCAGTATTATTTCGACTAGTTATGGTATACACACACACAAAAAAAAACAAAAAACAAAAAAAACACATCATTGTAAAATCAATACATTCATCATTCCGTTCAGAATCTAAAACAGCCTTATTAATTTATGAAATTTTAAGTATATAGGTTATCATTTGAAAATTAAAAGTTGATAGTGGTCTACTTAATAAATATAAGGGTAAAAATATGAAACAGTTCTACAATTCTAGGATGGTATGGATCTTAAACTTTGAAAAAAGTCAATACTTTATTATTATAATATTATTATATATATATATTATTGTTTGATAAAAGAATCACTCTGTATATGATTTTTATAGAACTAAATACCCTACACATAACAAGCAGTACATTAATAGATACAAGGTATATACCTACCTAATATTGTATTACTCAGAAACGAATTTTATCACTCACTATAGAGAAAAGGAGGAATTGAGATTAAATTTTGGGTACCTATTTGTATTGCATTCTTAATATCTACACTTTCTATTCATATAATATCTACATTTTAAGATAATTAATAATAAAAACATATTTTTATGATTTACTTATAAATAAGTTGGTTTTGATAAACTAAGTCGTATTCATATGTTGTATCCACTTGATATGATTTTGCATTTCATGAAATTTTATCTCCAGTTCATTAAATGACAATCATTTTTTCAACTTATGGAAATATTTAAAAATGTCATTAAGAGGATTTTGAAATAGATACTTGAATTTAATATCGTTTAATTTTTATTATCAAATGAACATGCACCTAGTAAAACGAAATATTTAGATTTTATTATAAATATTATTTTAAATTATTTAGAATATATAATTATTTATTGAATAAAGGTTAGGTTAGGTATCAAATTAGGTGATAGTAAGTAATTTTAGATTTATTTTTAATGTTTCTAATTTTATTTTGGTAACTGTACTATTGATAAAAAATTACTTATAGTACAAATATATAGGTACTTATCATTTTAGTGTACATGTTTCAGTTCATTGTAAATTCTATGGTTACAATATATACCTAATTATAATATTATAGAAAAATAAAGCAAAGTGCAGTTATGTATAAATAAGTGGAGTTGACAAGTTTAAAGGTAAAAAATAAATGTAATAATCGTTGTTAAAAATATTCAAGCAATTTTCTGAACAAACAAAATATTAAACTAAAATAATTAAAACATCTACTACTTAAACATCTTAAACTATATATTATGTTATTACTAATAATAATAAAAATCCATAAATTGCTAGATTATTAAAATAAAAATATATACAAATTTATTCAATATCTAAAATAAAAAATAAATATTTTGTTTCACCACATGGGTCGTAATTTGATGAAAAATATTTCACAAAATCGAATTTGAGAGTATCCATTTTGTTAACTTTTAACAAACTACTACTACCTACTGATATTTATTTGTACAATAAACGACATTGAATCCTTCTGTACCTACACAAATTAAGTAAATAAAAAAAAGATGAACATTTTTCAAGTAAAAGTTCGACTAATGGCATCAAACTTTCCACTAGTACAGTCTAATCGTATTGAACCGCCAATCGTCTAATAACGCAGACTACCACACTTACTAATTAAAAGAAAAATAATTATTCAGAGCTGTAATTAGAAACCCTTTTTTATTTTTTTGAACCACCACATGAAGGCTGAACTGTTTGCACACTATTTAGTCCCATACAATATCGTTTATTAAAATAAATAAAATTATACAATTCACATACAGAAACAAACATCCTGTTAGCCACATACTTATTGTCGACGGTCAGCCCACAAAATATACCTTCCTTAGCGATCGCTAATGTGTAGGTATATGTAGCCTCCGGAGGAGCGGGAGAATGTACAGTTAATTGTGGATGACAGTGGATGTGGTCAAGTTGGTGGAGTTACACACCCTTACCCTTACAAAAAACATGGATTACATATACAATAATATAGGTTAATTCCTGTTGGTTGGTCTTTTATGCCAACAGTATGTCCACCGCATTAGAGTCACTTAAAGTTCTCAGATTCTCAAGCACCCAGCGGGTCTTGGCGGAAAGGCTCCATCTTAGTTGTTATTCTGAGTATGTAGTTTTGATCTCCATGATTTTTATCCTAGCCTTGGTGCGACGTCATTCGCCCGGTTGGAGGACTTCGGATATTTTGGATTGATTCTGACCCTTTCGACAGGCGATATGACTATTAAGTTCGCTACAACTGAGACCGTCCTGTAGGCCCGTATGACCCGCATGGCAGTGGATCATAGAGCCTAGGAAAGTTCGTTCTATCTTTTGCAGAATAGTAAACAGCATTAGCCCACAAAAGGACTAACTCTCTACTGTCGAACTGAGGAGTCTCTTCTTCCAATGGTATCACTGACACCAAGTACTCCGGAATACTTTTTGCTTTGAGTTCCTCATCGATTACTGACCATTGCCGCGATTTAAAGGTGTTTTTGACGTACAAGGTGACTATAATGCAGAGCCACTTTTGTCTCCAATTCTCTTGAGCTGCCTGTGCTGTGATCTTAACCACTTCCTCTAAATCCGTGGAAATACCCATACGAAAGACGTACTAATTTGAAACACGCCATAATCCACCATGGTCGTCGAAATAGGCCTCCAAGCTCTGCAAGAGAAATCGCTCCAGCAGTCTACCCGGGGTGTCGAGGAGACTTATAGGGCAAAAACTCAAAAGGGAGTCGATCGTCTTGCCCGGCCCTTTATATATGAAGACCGGCCTGTCTTCCAGACCGGTGGATAAGTCAGCAATCTGGGGCAGTCATTGTACGTTCTCAACGAGACTGTAGAGCGAGATTTGACGACTCTTATAAAGATTTCGTTAGAGATCCTCGAGGGAGTTACAAATCTTGCCCGTTGATAGCTTGGCGAGTTACCCACCCAAGAATTCTGGGATAACCCTTGTGAATGCTAGCTCATCGGTTTCCGGGTTAAAAGCTTTGAAAAGGTTTCACACTATTGGTGATGGCATTTCGTTCCAATTCTTAACGGGGCGAGGGGGAACAGGTAATCCACTATCACCTATCAACTGCTCTTAGATTCAGTCCAGTGGGCTATCCTCGAATTACTTCATTACCAGTTTTTAAGGCTTTTCTAATGAGTCGGCGTCGACCTGGGCATATAGGTCCCTCTAAGCCCGTTCTCTGGCCTGAGCCTGTTCTCTAGGCGAAGGCACCAGTTGGCTGCTGTGAAGTTGTCTCTGATTGCTTGCTAATCTCCAGCTCCGTGCCTTCTGAGACTCGAATGGTAAATCCTACGTGGAACGATGGAATTAGCCCGGAGTTCAGATATGTGGTCCGACCACCAGTACATCGGCTGTTTTCCCAAAGAGCCTTTAGTACAATGCGGCATTGACACAAGTCGCAAGCATTGTAAATGTAGTTTTTCAGGGCCTCAAGAAATCTAAGAGCCAAGTCGATGGTTGGAGCTTCGTGCACCGCTGTGATTAGTTACGTATTGAAAAAATCATAGAAAGCGTCGAAGTTGATTTGCTTTCGAATCCAGCTTGTGTGATCTGTTGCCTTGGTGTTTTCAAATCTTTGAGCGGTGGATTGCGGTTCGATTGCAAACGATACATACGAGCACGCATGGTCCCTGAGATTGATTTCATCGAATACGCTCCAGTCTGTCATCTCGACGCCTCTAGAAAACTTGACGTCTATTATTGAAGAAGTCTCACCCCTAGATTAAGCCAGGCCCAAACCTTTTTGGCACCAACGGGTGATCGGCTCGGTCACATGCCATGCACTTAGTGTCCTTGGAATTGCATTCTTTCAACTTGTGCCCATTGAGACTCATTCTTCTTTGAGGTCGAGGACCATGCAGTTGAACAATTTATAACCAAACCCGTGGTATTGAAAGCACCTCGTGGTTTCCGAGTGTCGATGTCAAAAACGACAGCTAGTCCATCCTACCTTTACGTGATCCATAGTCTTATGGAAAAAGCACCTGGGAAGCCTGATTTTGTCCACTTACTGTCCCGATTTTAGTTTCCAAATCAACAAAATATTGACCTCAGTTATAGCTTCGGCTACGTTGTGATCGTCTTTCCCGTTTTCCTATAGCAGTGCTTCCCTTATAATTAGAAACTTTAACCACACAGCTTCTTTTATTGACATAAAAAAATAATTTATCTATCTCAGCCATAATCCAAGGAACATAATCAATATATTACAACGAAATACCAAACTTCCTCTTTTGCTTTTCTTCATTGGCGTAAAACCATTACATCAACAACAAAGACATTTTCAAAATCTCTGTCACTAACTCTGTCACTCATAAATAAAAATGGAAAAGCCTCACATGAACCACTAGGCAGTTCAATACTTTCACTGCCAAGGCTATGATCACACAAAAACTTATTTGCCTCTTCGCATCAATGACATTCCTAGTAATCCTCAATGAAAAAATAATTCATAAGGTAGACTCAGTCAAATATTTTGGTGCTTATCTCGACATAAGGCAATAACATAGCAACACACATAAAAATCAAAACAAAATCCTTAAACTTCAAGTTACATAAACGTAGACATCTTCTCAGATCTAATATCACTCTCATGAACAAATTACTCGCCCGACTATAACTTATGGTATACAACTTTGGGAATCTGCCAAAATGTCTAACCTCAATATTTTTCAAGAATTTCAATCAATCAGTTTAAGGCTAATAATAAAAACTCTATGGTATGTTAGTAACCTTAGCTTACATAATGACCTTAGTATCTGCACTATACTAACTCTTGCCCGCATTTATTATTCAAACTTTAACGCATACACAGAACCACCCTAATCCATTAATTTCTAATCTTTCCTCTGCCTCTATCCTCGACAAAACCCCTCACCGTTCTAAACGAAACCAGTCACGTCCTTTACTTTCATAAATAGCCAACATAAAAACAAAAATAAAGAATAATTATTGAAGTATTATCATTGAAAACCTTCTTCTGCCACGTCATCACACCTTGTACGTAATATTCTAAAATGTAATTATTTGAATACAGATTGTAAATACTCCTATTTCTGTTTTTCTTTTTTTCAAATAAAAAAAAACTTTAAAATTTATTTTATGATTAAACTTAGAACTAACAATTGTATAACATAAGACAAATTTATTTATTTATTTATGAAGTATTAAACGGGCAAGGCCCTGTTACAATAGACAATAGCATTACAATCATTATAATAATATTTAACAAAGGATACAAAAATAATAATGATAATAATAATAATAACAATAGTAGTAATAATAATAATAGTAGTATTAATAGTAATAATCATAGACATATAAGTATATAACTAAATATATCTAAGGAAATTGGTTAAAAATAATAACGAATGTACAATAATTATTGAAATAGACATTTTTAAGTATTAAGAATTAAATAATTACAATACGATTTGAATGAGTCAAGATTTGGTGAGCTGAACATATCAATTTTAAATTTATTAACAGCTTGCATTAATCTATTGCAGGGAATGTTATTTGTATAGTTTGTAAATTGTATGCTTAAACGAAAGGTGTTTGTCGAGCGAGTGTTAAAAGTGGGAGCATAGAAGGTTAAACGGCTTAAAAAATCTGGACAGTCTACATTGCCATTCAAAAGCTTATACAGGAAAGATAAGTCAAGAATTATACGTCTATTCACGTATATATTATTATTAGAAAAATTCCATACATAAACGATTCCGAAACCTCTTACACTGCCTAAGTGCTGCTCAACAAAGCTAACTAAACTTACAATAGCTGATACACCGCTCTCGCAACGGGGCTAACGTTTAGTCATGATCAATTTCATAAAAAGATCCACTTAATGACATATTTTAATGCTTCACTAAGTGTTAAAAAATGGGTTTCATTTAATTTACTAGATAACTTTTCTTGAAATGCACAATTTCATCATGTTTAATTAATTAAATTTTATTTGTAAAAATCAAATTCCGTAACATATGGTTTTCATTAAGTAACAATGACTTATCACTTTTGTTCTTCTTCCAATGGTAACTTGAAGTACATTTTATTATGGTTTTACTCATTCTTAAATGTTAATTACACACACACACACACAGATATTTTATTACGTATTGAAGTAAAAAAACATTTAAATTACATCCACATTCAATTTAATTTAATTCTTCGAAAAAAAACTGATACATGCACTTAACTTATATATTTTTTCAATTAGTTAAAGTATAATTATTGATATATTAAAAAAAACAATTTTAACTTGTGGTAGCAGGGAATCCTTACATTGATCTTACTAAGAACCCTTCCATGTTACTCTTAAATATTCTATATCAATTTTAATAAGTAGGTATCAATTATTGTACTTTTGTACATATTGAGAATGTAATGCTTACGGTTTATACCTCGGACTAATCTACCGAGAAATTTAGTGTATTATGTATTAAGTTCTAATTTCTATATGATTGAGAAAAGGTATAGATATACTCTTTCATAGATGGATCTACTTTGAATATAGTATTGATAGTATTATGTAAGTTTTTGATATCAATTGCTTGAACTAATTTTAGGCGCGGAAATTAGCGGATAATTTTAGAAATAAAGTATCAACACGTCCAGAAGTTTGTGATCAACATACGGGAGTTACCTATAACATTTGTAAAAAAAATGGCAGCAATTACAGTGTTCGCAAGACAGTATTGCCATTATGCAAAAATAGAGATCATCAATGTACCATGTGTTCATTAGATAAGTCCAAATTAGTAGTTAATACGTTAATTAAATTGAAGTATTGAATAGTTGGAAATTTAATTTTTATAAAATCATATTTATACATATAAAATGGGAATTCGATTAAATTTCTTGGATAATTAAATTATTTTAAGTTAATCGCATAATACCAACCCATAATAGGTACATTTCCCTGGTACCTACACTTTCGAATTATTTTTTGTTTCCAATGAAACTTCGTTAAATAGAAATTTCACTGTATTACAATTATTATAATAATATTATCACATAGGTATTATGTAAGTTTATTATAAGTTTAAATAATATTTTAGTAATTAATCCTTGTAATCATAGAATGAAGTTAAATCCCTCCCGTAAAACTATTTTAGGCATATATTTTACCATCTACAGATAAAAGTATTACACAATACTTTAATTTTTAAAAAAAAAATGCAGGTAGGTTCATACCAAATTATACTTATGTTTTTTTTTTGTCATTATAAAATCATCATAAATTGTATATAAATATTAAATAAAATAGAATGCAATATTAATTAGTGTCTTACATTTAATATAATTTTCATAGTAATGTTACTGATGATAATATTTTATTGTTTATTTTGGTATAAGATATTATTTTCTTTACTATACTGTAGTTAGATTGTAGTTGTTAAAATAAAAACATTTTTAAACATATAATAAACGTAATTAAGCTCGGATTGGTACACTTGCACTATTTAAACCTATATATCATATTGTAATCAATCCTTGAATATTTTGTATTTAAACAATATTGTGTAAGACAACATTGATACTTAGGTATGTTTTGTGCGTCGTCGCAAAAAAGGAATTCACTAATACAGCCTCTTTAATCTTTATTATACCTTATATTCGGCAGAAAGTCCCCCGACTCCCAGTGTGTGTGAGAATTAGGGTTAATGTGCGCCACGTACTGTGCCTAGCGATAGTGTATTTTATTTTATAATCAATAATTGATAATAATTATTGTTTTTATTGATTTCTGTAAATGCGTTACAACCTATTACCTAACGTTACGCATAGTGTTTCTTTTTTATTTCACAATAATATATTATACGTTGGAACCAGTACGGTTCATTTTTTTAATTATAATTTATTAATTATTAACCAACCCCATTATCCTACAAGTGGTTTGTAGGTATTGTTGATAATTTATGGTGACTCTGGAAACATGGAAAGTTATATTAAAACGTGTAAAACGAGAAGGAATTTTAAAATTTACCGAGGATAGTAAGGTGAAAGAATCAATTTTGTTGAATAGAAGATCATTGAAGAACTTAGAACTAAGCATACTTCTACGTTCAGCAAAGTAATGAAGCCCAACTGCCCAAGTACTTCAGCGATAGGAGAGAAATCGTGCGGTTCATGAGGAACACCTAAAGAGAAGCCAATAAAGCTCAAAAATTGTAAACGTTTAAGTTTATTTAAATTAGTGGCCGTATAAGGATTCCAGATTACCGATCAATATTTTAAGATGGGTCGAACTAGAGCATAATAAAGGATTTAAGTGATCTATAAACTTTAAGATCTTTAGAAAATCGCATAATAAAATCTAAAATTTTAAATTATTTACAGAAAATCATTGAAATGTGTTCACTCGGATTGTGGTTAAGTACTTGATAATTTGAAGCCCATGTCTACTATACAAAGATGCGTTCGATGTTAGTACCGGAGAGTTTATATGTCCATACAATTGAATTACGAGACCGGGAGAAGAACATAACTCGATTTTTAGCAAGATTAAGTCTTAAGTCTAAAGTTTTACATCACCTATAGAAAGAATTAACATTATTTTGTAAACACAAACAGTCTTCAGCTGATTTTATTTCCAAATATATTTTCATGTCGTTAGCAAAATATAATGCTAAGTGATCTGATATCTTGTATACTAAATATAATACATGAAGGTACTACATTAGAAAAATTGCATATCGTGGTTTTTAAAATTACCATTGGCCTCGATACTCAAAATCAAAACTATTAAAGTAATTTTAGGCGTTAGGCTTAAGTCAATGGCGACGACGGCGAAATAACTTTTCGTAGAAATACTAGAACAACGGTCGTGACACCGAGCATATAAAGGAGGTCCAAAATAGAGTTTTGGCAGACATGATTCCTCAGAGTTAGAGCAAGCTCCTCCACACCAGTCAGTGTAATAATTCTATCCTGGGGACTTGGTTTAAGTTTAATTTTTTATAATTTAAATACACTTAAAATATTTATAAGAAGTTATACTGAAAAACATTTATTAAATAGCTTACTTTTAATTAAAAATTCTATACACCCATTCAATTACTAATTAATAGTTTTGTACTAAGTAGATTGTTATTATACACTTAAGTTCTTATTGTATTCCTTCTATATCATATCAAATTGTGAATTTTTTCTTTTTAAATTGTATTTTTTCTTTTAAAGTTATTTCTTAGTTTATATATTTTTCTTTTCTTTTTTCTTACTTATATTTAAAATTACGTCTAGATAAATATTCTTTTCTTCGATAAAAGGTATTACCTCTGCTAGCGCCTAGATCAACTTTTATATCATTAGTAATAACTGCTATATAGCTGTGGGTGCCCACACCACTTCAGCCACCTACCTAGCCACCTTATTATACCTATAGGTCAACGGCCTATATTTGTCACCGGCCGATCACACACACGCACGCACACACATACTACTGTTCATTTATATTATTGTTTAAATTTGTGTTTTAATTGTTGTGTGAGTTATATAATATTAAGATTACGCGCGAAGAAGCGCAATCAGCCGCATTATTATGTCTTCCCGTCCGCCCGCGTCGTCGATATAATATTATAATTATGTTAGTTCTTTCTCCAGCGTCGACAACTGCAAATTACGTGCGCTAATCGCCGCCGTGTGCATATTTTTATTGTAAAGTTAATTAAGTCGTGTGTGCGCAAATCGCCACATTTTTTTTATTATATATTATAGTCTTGTAGACGCGAATCGTCACTTATTTTATTATATACATATTGTAGGCGCGAATCGCCACACCTGTTATATTATTTTATATTGTGCAGGCACGAATTGCCACTTTTATTATTGTATGATTTTATATAGGCGCTAATCGTCGTTTTTGAATTAATATTATATTGCAGGCGCTAATCGCCACATTATTATTATTTTCTTGTAGGCGCGAATCGCCATACTCATTTATTTATTTATTTATTTATTTTCCGTGTATTATTTGAATTATTTTGTGTCTGTGTGTGTGAATTTATTATAGTATAGGTAGCAGCTGGCCAGCCGAGCACCGACGATCTGTGAGTTATTTTATATTGTTATTTTAATTTAATTATTCTTGATATTACTCTTATTATTATTATCGGCTGTGCTAAACTAGCATTTTAAATTATATATTCTTTTACCTGTTGGGCCAAAAGGGCCGTAGTTTATTATTATTGTATTATACTGTGTATCTTTACCAAATTTCTACTGTGTTACCATTTATTCTTAGTTACCCGTGTCCCTAGTTTTAAGTACACACACACACACAAATGTACACACCTACACACACCATCTCACACTAGCACTCTCTGGTTTTGCTCGGCGAACCCGTCCACTTCCTTTGAGTTGCTATACACACATACACACACATACGCAGGTCGGTCGGTGTGCAGCGCCATGAAGTATTTTGGTGACCGGGCGAGCGTATTATCTTTATATGCTCCCGGCCCGTTCAACCTCAGTGTGGAGCAAAGATATAGTCTGTGGTAGATTCTGTACCAAAAAAGAGAGCACCACGCGGCAGGCGGTACACGAAAACCTGTCCAACCTCACGCATGACAGAGAGCGGTACCACAGTGCTTTCCGGCGGCGGCAGATTCAACTGCTTATACAGTGTTGTATATTAATATGGGTACTGGTCTGTTATCGCCCCGCCACGGGAACGAACATTTTTATCGCCTCGCCAATTACGAACGCGGCGATTACCTATCGCTTTGTTTTATTAGTTTAGGTAATTTTACAGTACTTATCGGTTATCGCGACTACCTAACAAAAAATGTAACCGCCCAAAGAAATATTAAAAATTCAGAAAAAAGTCAAAAATGTGACTGCGCGTGTTTCGGCACTCGTCGCTACTCTCCTCGGCGACGTCGCTACGCTCCGCACAAATCGAAAATATCCCTCGACTTGCTATGCAACGCCACCTTAAGTAGGTCACAGGGTAAATTATGTCGTAGTATATGGGCAGTGATTACCCTGTGACCTACTTGAGGTGGCGTTGCATAGCAAGTCGAGGGATGTTTTCGATTTGTGCGGAGCGTAGCGACGAGTGCCGAAACACGCGCAGTCATATTTTTTGTTAGGTAGTCGCGATAACCGATAAGTACCGTAAAATTACCTAAACTAATAAATTAAAGCGATAGGTAATTGTTGTAGGTATAAATAAAATAATATGTTCGAAATCGCCGCATTCGTAATTGGCGGGGCCGCGGGGCGATAAAAATTTTCGTTCCCGTGGCGGGGTGATAACAGAACAGTAGGTACCTTAATATATTATTATCACACCATTTTAACGGTATTCCGCGGTTATTTTTTGCTCTCAATGCTATATATTTTGAATTTTAAGATTTTACTTTTGTTTCATTTTCAAAAAATTTAAAAAAAAAATTTTAGAAAAATTGAAAATTTCAGTCGTCTCTATAAATATTTCTGATTTAATAAAAAAAAACGGCCCAGGACCATAGTCCCTTCTTAATCCGGGCTTGGTCGATTTGTTCTACTCTAGAAACAGTTTCAAAAAACTTATTATTTAAAAATTTTAATTTTTTAAGTCATTTGGTGTATACGATATTTTTAACATTTTCGATAAATTAAAATTATACAATTTATATTTTATCAGAAAACAGCTCGTAAGCGAAATATTTTATATTATATTATATTTATTATTTTTATTAATTTGAATTTAAAAATACATACATTTGAGTTATACAATATTACAATAATATTTGAATTTGAGGGAAATGCATGAGAGTTTTTGTATTTCAATGTTGATCATTTGCATTTTAGTTCTTCCCCGATTTATGCGTTTATTCCATGATAATAAAGAAATGGGTCGTACAAAAATTTTTCCTGTAAATAACCGTACGTTTGCCACTTGCGGGAGTGAGAAACCGCCTTTTCACATATATGTATATCCGTGCGCCTTTCTCTCTTCCACATTAAAAACCGCGACCACGTCTTGCGTTGTATACTTGTATCAATGTATCCATTCTTCTATTATCTATGCCATTGACACCGAAAGAACAGGACGATCGTCGTTGTATGCTTGCGCGGATTCCACTATTCCAATCGGATTTTTTGTTCCCATTAAATTTTTCTTGTGTGGTGTGCTCACACCGTGATTATTTCTTATACCGTCACGCATCTATATATTAATATCCAACCGATCATGGCTGGTCAGTCGCATGGTAGTGAGTCGGCTTTGGTGGATTGTGCGTAAGTAAAAAAAATTATAATAATGTTATGATGTCGACAAAACAATATTAGTCATGACTGCTGACTAAAACAAATGACTTATAGCATTTGCATAATTGTTTTACCCAATCACAAATATAATAACATAAAGAACAAATACCTATATTTTATGTTAATAAGTACATAGGTAACTAATTCTGTAATTTTATTTTGAAAATGTGTGATGCTCGGATATGCGGTCTACAACTACAATCATACCTATATTATCTAGACCGCATACTCGAATAGTAATAAAAGATACAATTAGTTCAAATTTATACTATATAATTTTGTATTTACTACTTTCCACCTATATTTATTGTTAGGCGCTTAAAAAAACGATGCCCCCGCATGTGTTGTCACCATCTTACAAACGTAGGTAGGTTTTAGTAAATTATCGTTTGCCAGTTTCAATAGTGTGCCCCTAGTTTTGATATTAGAATGAAATGACTGTTTGATTTTTAGGTAAGAACATTATCTGTGTTAGTTTTTTCAACTATTTAATATTTTTCATATTCATAACTCACTTAAAAATTAAAATACCTATTAATAAAAACCAATGAGAGAACACAGATAATGTTTTATGTCGTATGTTTGTAAGACAAAGACAATACATGTGGATGCGATGCCCTCTTAAAGATAAAATTATTGATGTAGAATGGTGTAATAATATACTTTATTTAATTAGTTTATAAAATGCAATTAAAATATTTTTATTTGACTGTTGCCACAAGTGAAAAAAATGCTAATGTGTTTCAAATTTTGTAAAAATTTAGACTTCACACATATTAAATACTTTTGGAACACCTGATATTTTTTTTATAATTATTGTCAGTAAAACTTAGTTGAACTTGAATTGAATTTTTAAAATTTAAGTATGCTTAAAAAGATGATGGATGAACTTTTGACATACTTACCTATTATATAAAATACCTTTTAAATTAAAAATACTTTCTGTGAAATAAGAACGTAACTTTTTTAAAAATTATTTCTATTATTATATGCATTGTAACTCTTAACATTTTTAAATACATATTGTATGTTCCACCTACGTTTGCTATAACATAACTCATCAATAATTGAGAAAAAGAAATATAAACTATTCATAACAATTGTTGATTTAAAATATATCTTGAAGTCTTAAATGTATAAATAACTTATAAATTATTCTTGTTGTATATGTTAACTGTGATTACATTATTTAAGTTTTGCATCAACAATAACGCCCAAATATTATATTAATATTTTTAATACTTGGACATTGGCATGTATCAGAATATAAACAGTTAATTATTGTAGCTATGAATAATTAATAGTTCAATACAATTTTCAGTAGCATTGGCAGGCGAAAATTAACATAGGTACTTAGACTTGTCTAAATTAAGTTCTAACATGTTAATATCTAACCAATTTTTAACTATACCTATTCAGACTAAATGCAGAAGACTTTTATAAGTCATAAATATTATTTTATTTATTATTATTAACCTAACCAATATAACTGTATTGTCAGCATTAAATATAATTGTACCTTCTATTTTCAAATTAAAAAGACTATCAAAGTAAATAATAAAAATAATTGAACACTGTTTTTTTTAACTGTTTCTTGAGGAAACCAATTTATTATTATTAAAGAATTACTGTGAAAACACTGAGCACATTATTAACTTTAACTATTTATGTTCTATTACCTACTTAAATGCAATGTAAATAATTCTCAAGAGTACTCAAGCTTATCAATTAAAATGTTGTGATTGGCTCAATTAAAAGCTTTTTTTTTTAATTTAAGAGTATTCCCAAAAAATTGTTTTATTAATTTTGTTTGAACAAATTCAGAAAATGAGATAAATTGCATTAGTAGTAAATATTCAAGTTCTGAAATCAAATTAATTTAAAAAAAGAAAAGAAATCATATTTATATTTTGCTTAAATCCCTAAAGCCCTTAATATCATCTCAAACCTTTACAGAAATATTCATCAATCAAATCATAACCTTTATATTGAAGGCTGTCTTTAGCATTTAAATTTAATAATAATATATTTTATTATTAAATTGTATTGTGTAATTATTTTTATTACTGTTTAGCTATAATTATATACACAAAAAACTAATAAAAAAAAAGAAAATATTTATTTTGAAAATTTTTAAAAACTAGATATAAACAGCATTAAAGTGATTAGTCTGTAATTTTAAAATTGCTGTTAATTACCATTTTATAAAAAAAAATATATATAATAGCTAGAATAACTGAAATAATATAAACAGCAGTTCTTCTTAAAACTTAATTTTACAGCCTATATATTCTATAATCTTAAAAAGTTGTTACTTCTTTCAGTTCAAAAATATATTGTAAATTTAACTCATCCAATTTTATTACCTTGACTATTACTTATTAGTAGGGCATGGATGTTATTGCATTTAAATTTTTTTTCAAATTTTTCAATTTATTGCTTGACATTTTAAATTGTGTAGGTATCATGTAAGTACAAATTAAATTTTAAAAGTTTAAAATACAATTTTTCGATTTTTATTGAATTTATTTATTTATACAAACATTTTAGTTACAGTCAACCCTCAATTGTCGTATAATATTTATAACCTATAAATAAGATAATACTGTAGATAATTGTGACTCTAGGTTGTCCAAATTAAATAAAATAACCAAAAATTGTAAATTATAAATTGAAGAAAATTGTATTATACCAATTTTAGTCTAATTCATATATATAACAATATTAAACCTAAAAAATAGTACATAATTATATTATAATCATTAAATATACATATTACATACATATAGTATTAAAGCACACCTAGCATAAACTAGCGTAATTTATGTATGATAAATGGCTATTCGGATTAATGAGGGTTTTCTGTATTTTAAAACCGCCAGGCATTACATCTAATAATGTTATCTTACAAAATAAATATAATTAAATTAACCCAACCTAACTAAAGATTTCACTGTAAACAATTAAGCTTATTTTAAATACACTCCGCTTACCTCAACCTACGTGGAACAAAGATTTTTGATGTATAACAACTTATTAATTCCAAATCAATAAATGGTTTGATTTCAAAAATTAATATAAGTATAATATAATTGTAAAATATATATGTATATGTATAATTTTTTTTTTGTAGAATTTAAGATTATAACAGCAAACTTAAAACATTTATAACAAAAAGTTATTTTAGTGCAATTTTTGTTATTTTTTAATACTATACTGTAATCAACTTTATTAGTTTTTTAGTACTACAATTTCCGTACCCTACTTATTAGTATTTAATATTTATTAATAATTTTGTTGTGAACTAACACTACGAGGACATTATACTCGCATGAATGAATGAGTCTCTGTCTTACACACGCACGACATGGACAAAATGCATTTATGCAGCCTGAGTAGAACTTGCTCAATTTTGGTTCTAGAGTAAATTTATTCATTATAAAATTGAATTGTGGCAATATTTCTGAGGTCAAGACACTACGTTTTTTTTTTTTTTTTTTTATATATAATTTGAATTTTGAAATATTAAGATCATTTAAAAATGTTGATATTTTTACTATTTCTAAACGATATAATGAACTTTATATTGAGAATAATAGAAAAAACTCATCTTCTTGCTTTCAGAAATATTGACGCAATTCAATTTTTTAATAGATATATTAACTTTAAAACTAAAATTGAGCGAGTTTTACTCAGACTGTGTAAACGCGTTTTGTTTATGTCATACGTGTGTAAGATGGAGACAACACATAGAGTATGACGTCCTCTTAAGATGTCTAGTATTATTAAATCTAACTATTGACTTAACAATGAAATTAAAATTCATTAAATAAGAAAAATATTAATTTGGTGTTACTACAAACTTTTTCAAAATACCTATAAATTTTGTTTTCAGCCAAAATTCCAAGGAAACAGTATTTTGTAATAATAAAATCAACTTCCCTAAAATGGCTTTTAATTCTCATGTGCTAATGAAGTTAGTGAATTTTATTTGTGAATAAAAACAATTACTTGATGTTAAAAGTGATATAGACATTTAAAAAAGATTATTTTTGTTTTCAGAGACAATGTTAGTTCAAAATCTAAAATTAGTTTAGAATTAAATCCTGTTGGTTCACTACAAGAGTTATGCACGGCCCGCCATTGTCCATATCCCGTTTACTCTTTCCCCGATGAAAACTTAAAGAAACACCAAGTAGAATTTAGAGTGGTATGTTCAATATCTATTTATGAATCTTCAGGTAAATAATTTTTATTTTTTCAACATTAAATACTAACTAAGGAAAACATTATGAAAACAGGCTCAGGCATATCTAAGCAAGCAGCTAAAAAGCAAGCAGCTTACTTAATGTACAAACAAATAGAAAAATTGACGTCAGAAGATATCAAACTAATTTGGGATAATGAATATAAAGATGAAACTCCTAGTGATTCAAACTTATTACTGCACCATGAGCTTCCATGCAGCCTTAAGTTATTTTTATCTCATGAATCAAGGACTTATTTGAAAATCTTTTTTAATTCAGATGCACCCAAAATACCACGATTACAAAAAGTAAAAGTTAATATAGTTTGAATATAGTTTAATTGATGCTATTAATAAGTATATTATTATTATTATCTAGAAATACTCAACAGCTTCTGATGCTTTGAATTCAATTTTAGAAATAGAAGATATTACTTTAAAAAGTGACATTGTTTCTTGCAATTCTGGTATAAAATTTAGAAAATTAGAAAATGTTTATATTTTAATTTTATTACATTTTTTTCTCAGGTAAAGTAGAAGTTTTGATGCAGGTTAATACTATTCCAAGAATTGTGATTTCAGGATCTGGAGAAAATGAATCTGATGCTCGAGAATCTGCTGCTCGTGTTATTTTATCATACTTTAAATCTGTACTAAATATTTAGTCATTTAACATAAAAAATGTCTATATTTTTAATAAGTATTTGCTATTTAGTATCAATGTTTTATATTACACTTTATAAACTATGTAATCATTAATTCTTCAAATTAATCACACAATTACTATATCCAATTTGTCAACGTATTTTCTAGTTTGATTTAAGTCATAAACTTGACTAATTGTTGTTTAATTTTTATGTTGTTCTATTTAATGACTTATTTTTTATTATAGAATTGTTTATTTACTATAAAAAGTAAAGGTATAGGTTGGAAGATATAAAAAACTTATACACAAATGGTGCAGGAAAGATGACAAGTTGTGGACTGTTCAAGAAATTATTTAATGGAAGTATGAAAGAATTATAAGAACTTTAGAAAGCTGTAGATTTGGTAGCACATCTAAGATTTTTAAATAGGGTGTTATTCTTATTACTATATAATATTAATTAAAATATAAATAAATAAATCGTTAGCCACAATTTATTTTTATAAGCTTTTAAAGTTTAAATTTTTACAAAATATATCAAAATCGTGAAAATTTTATAGTTGGAAATTTATAAAATGTGTTGTACTTGTATCTAAGGTTAAAAAATTCAACACTAAGTTTTCCAGAAGTTTTTCTTCAAATAGCTATAGAGAAAACTCGATAGGTCATTGTAGGAAATATGTCAATAATATGAGCGTTTGAATTTTAAATTTTTACAAAACTGAGTTACATATTAATTATCCTCAAACGATTTTAAATATCTGTTATTATTCAAAAAGTATAAGTCATAGCTACTTGAAAATTTCACCAATTATTTAGATTGGCATTTACTTTACATGATTTAATTTTCAAAATATTTGCTTATTTTAATCCTATTTATAGGCATTTTTTATTTCTTTTTCACTTATTTAAGATTATTTGTTATGAATTTTGAGTTACAATGTTTATGTGGTATTTTTGTTACCTATATAAAAAAAAATTTCTTATTGTTTTTAAAAAACCTTTCTAGTAGTTATGACAACAGAACAATTTACCTACCGTAAAGTTCATTATTAACTATAATTTTTGTTGCTTTTATGTTAAATTATACTCAATGATGTACTGAGGGGATAGGTTTTGCACATACCTAACCTGAAATTTTTAGAAAGAAATAATTTCTTATGAGATGTATATTTTTAGTCAATACAGCTGAACATTATTTTATGTGAATACCAATGGGTATTTGAGTATCTCCAAGATAAAATTATAGATATACATGACAAACAATGTAATTATTATTTATTACATAAATAATACATATTATACAACTGCCTATTTTATTCTGTAATCGTATTACCACGGTATGGTTTGTACTAGTAGGTCCTAGACACTGGTTTTCAGTAAAATTATATAAAGTTAATGTATAAATCTACTTCACCTTCTCCACCTATAAACATCCCCAATCATGCTATGTATATTATACTTTATTATATTATACCTATTTATTTATTTATTTTTTATTTTATTAAAGCATTCCTAGCTAGAATAGCTATCTAAGCCTATTGATAAATATATGCATACAATTTTCTTACTTACATAAATGTGATATAATAATGTAAATATGGTATTGGATTTGCATTGTTTCAAGCTCTTTAGTAACAATTCTATAATCGTCAATTGTTGTTAGTTTTAATTTAAGTGAATCTTTTTTTTGTTCTATTGTAAAGTCATCGTTAGCTGCAAATGCTAAGAATAAGTGAAACTGTTCGTAATTTGTAATATCGTGGACGAATATAGGTGGAATTTTCCTTACCTCGGAATGTGTATTGTTGATATCAGCCAGTAAGTTGTCATTTATTTCTACGTTGTCATTAAGGTTGGATAGCGGTGTATATCAGTTTTTGATTTTTATTTGAGGACTTGTTGGAGACTTTGGAGAGAGATTTTTTTTCATTTTCCTCTTTCGCGAGGCTTCTGCCGCCATATTTTCGGCCCCTCTTTGTCCAGAAGGCATTTAAAACACTTAATACGAATGCGGTTTGTACTTATCGTTATTTACAGAACGAAAACTTTATCGAACCTGCCGATAACGAACTGACCTATTTAATAAAAATGAATCATTTGCGTTACTTAGATACCAATTATTGAAATTATCATGTTATTTTTAATCCTGTATCTACGACGTAACTTACCTGAAACTTGATGAATATTAATCTATCTATTATTGAGAACAAGACAATCAGTTAAATGTGTGATTATAACTCTCATGTATTAGTAGGTTTAGGTTATTAGTTGTTACTATTGCACAGTTATACTCGAGTTAGTAAAATATGGCTAGTTAGTCAATGCATAACTTAATTTAATTATTTGTCATACAAATTAATCTGATTATTCAGTACCTATAAAAAAAACAATTAAAAATTATTTTGAGTACAGAATTGTAGGTTTATTTTTATTTTTCATATGCATCCAGTAGTTGGTACAATCATTGCATTGGAATATTATACATTGATTTAAACCGAAATTTAAACTAAAAAAAAAATTAAATTAAATTGTTTAATACAATTTATATAATATATTATATTTAAACAGTACAAATGTTATTAGTTATGAAAAAAAAATAGTTGATAATAATAAAATACATTTAGGATAGGAACAATTTAAATTAATTATGTAGGTAATTGATTGTTTGATACACAAAAATAATGGATAGATCTACTCTCATAGGTACTGAGAAAATAAATATACATAATATTCTACAGAAATAACCATTAATATAAAATTATTTCTTATTAGTATTATTTTATATTTATAAAAGATTTTATATTCATAGATTAAATTTTACTATAAAAGTTATTTGTTTTTAAGTTAAAAAAAAATCAATTTTTTAATACAAAACTATTATATCTATTATCTATGTAAAGACTGAATTATTATTAGTTATTATATTAATTAATAAATAAATATTTATTATTAGTATTAATATTATTTTAAAATTTAGAAAATCAGTATTTCATGAAACTTTTTTAAATTTGATTTTAATTACAAATATGTTATATAGAAGTGACAAATAATTAATAAATGTATGTAAAAATCGTTAACATTTGATGTCCAATTCATTGATTGCAATAAAATAATCATACATATTAATATATTATACATTAATTAAATACGTACTCACCTTGTTGGATCAGTGACAATACTATCAACCACTGTTCTAGATGGTGGATTTTGATATTTTTTAAAGTTATAAAATTTTGTATTGTAAGTTTTTTAAATATTACAAATGCCAAACAGATTTACCTTATAATTTTATAATTATTATTAATCAAATTAAATAGACGGCTTAAAATTATAATTATTTTAATAATTATTAAAAGTGTTCGAGCACGGACGCGACGTATCTTATCGCAGCGCCCTGGCGGACGGGGAAGCTCCGCGATAAAGTTGCTTCCCCCCCCTGCCATCCATCACTGGATTGTTGGTCGTTGGCTATCTGTCGCAGACAAAAATTCTGTCTTCTCCAGGCGGTCGAGCTTGACGTATCGTCACATCTGCTCGCCGCCTTGCGCTGTGTTCGCACCAAACCGCGTGGGCAGACTGCAGACAACGCGTTTTATTATTAAGTCGTTGTTCCACCTTCGCTCCTTTTCGGCCCTACACCTTGTGTGGCTGTCCCCTGCACCGGACATTTTTGTGGCTCCCGTTTGTCTGCCTTCTGCGAGCTTGCGAACCGGACATACACTTGCACTCGCTCGCCGTCTATGTACCTGAGGCTCTGTCCAACCAACCCGGTGTGCACTAGATAGCCATATCACCACTTGTCAGCATCTCAGTGAGGAAACTTACGCGTGCAGAGCCTGACGGACTATTCTAACGTCCACAGCTGTGAGCTCGCGGTGTGTATCGGCGGTGCCATATTGGATACCATATTGGAGCCAGGTCGTAGTTGTTGTTTCTTGTGTTAATATTATATATATAGAAATATTGTCTATTGTGTATCTTACTGGGGCGCCTCTGATTGTACTATTATATGTATGTGTTATTATTGTAAATATTATACTTCATTTATTATTATTATTATTATTGTAATATCTTGGGTACCCTTCCCTATCCCAGCACCCCGCGAGTCGTTGCCGCCAACTGCATTAATCGTAGGAGCGGCTTCGGCGCAAACAAAAAGAGATTAAATTTTGCAAGCTCATAGATCACAGGCAGTAGACAACACAACAATAACAAAAAATAGATTATCTTGTGACTATTATTTTTCTAGTTTAAAATATTTAAGATATTCAATGTAGGTACATCGAAATGATTGTGTGATTACTCAATTGTCCCAATTTAGAACAATAGGTACATGTAATAAAATAAAATAATTATATTCATACCCAATATTTATGGAAAAAAGCTTGAAAGTTCCTATCCATTTTCGTATTGTTGACCATAGCTGAAGAAAGAAGTGTGTGTGTGTGTGTGTGTGTGTGTGTGTGATTCATTGTAGCAATGAAGTGTGAACCCATTACTCGTCAAAAGATTTTTTTTATTTTGCATATCTTGACAGACGTCAAATCCAATTATCATCATTTTTTGAAAGTAGAAATCATAAAATGATAGTTATAATAGATTAAAAAAAGTGGGCAAGTGAGTACCGCTCTGCTGTACATTAGGTGCCGCATGGATCATTATTATATATTATAGGAGTGTTAAATTTGAATCCAATGATAGTTATCATTGTATACGAAAAACGATTCTGAACGAAGATGATTTGTCAGCCTAGGATATAATTTCTAGTGGTTGGTAAAAAAGGTGGTTTAAAAAAACCAGCTTATATTAAAAAATATTTTGAAAATTAAATCACGTAAAGAAAACGCGAATCTTAATAACTGGTAAAATTTTCAAGTATCTACGACTTATACTTTTTGAATAATAACAAATATTTAAAATCGTTTGAGGATAAATCGTTATCGTTACGCTATTTCGTTAAAATTTAAAATTCAAACGCACTTAAAATTTTTCCTATAATGATGCTTCGAGTTTTCTCTATAGATACTTGAAGGTAAACTTATGGAAAACTTAGTGTTGTATTTTTAATCCTTAGTTATAAACACAAAAAATTTTATGATTTTTCAACTTCAAATATTTCGCAAATATTCATAATTTTGACGAATTTTCGTCAAAATTTGAACTTCAAATGCTAATAAAAAAAAATTGTGCCTATGTATTCTTATAATTTTTTAATCACTATAAGAATAACATATGAGGAACTTTGTATTAAATTTTCAAGTATTTTGATAGGGCCAAAAAATTTTATCGACACTTCAAAAATATTTTTTCAGAAAAATTGAAAATTTCAATTGTCTATAAATAGCTCAAAAAAAGTCAAAATATTTTGAAATTTAAATCACGTAAAGAAAACACGAATCTTAATAACTGGTAAAATTTTCAAGTATCTACGACTTATACTTTTTGAATAATAACAAATATCAAAAATCGTTTGAGGCTAAACTGTTATTTAACGCGGTTTTTGTAAAAATTTAAATTTCAAACACTCATAAAAATTTTTTGTCTGAATCCGGTAGAGTTTTTTTTACAGATATTTGAAGAAAAATGTATGGAGAACCTTGTATCAAATTTTCAAAACTTAGTTGTAAAAGAAAAAAATTTTATGATTTTTCAACTTCAAAATTACTTGCAAATTTTCGCGTTTTCGATAGATTTCGTAAAAATTTGAACTAAAAACGCTTATAAAAAAAAATTGTGACTAACGATTTTTAATTTTTTTTAGCTACATTAAAAACAACTCATAAGAAACCTTGTATTAAATTTTCAAAACTTTTTGGTCATCCAAAAATTTTTTATCGACATTTTAAAAAAAATTTCTCAAAAAAATCGAAAATTTCAGTGGTCTATAAATAACTGAAAAAAAGTCAAAATTTTTTGAAAATTTAACTATATACGGATACCACTGACATTAACATTTGGTGAAAATTTCAAGTATTTTCAGTGATTGGTTTTTGAATTACAACCATAAAAAAAAATCGATTTGGTCGAAAACTGGTTTTGCGTAAAAATTGCCGTTTTTCCGTCATTTTTTTTTTGTTTTTCTCGATTTTTTTGAAAACTGTTGGAAAATGTTAACTTTTTACCTCTATAATGCACCAAGGATATTCACTTTTACATCGGAAACCACCCCCATAGTTTGAAATTGGAGCATTATTTCGACTAGTTATGCTGTACACAGACACAAAAACAAAAAAAAAAAAAAAAAAACACACACCAATGTAAAATCAATACATTCATCACTTCGTTCAGAATCTAAAAATGTAGGTACCTATATAATTATTTAAAAATGAATTATATAGGTACCTTTTCAGGGATTACTATACGCCATGGCACTCTATCTAGTTTACAATTAATTTGTAAAGCAAATTTTGTACACACTAACATATTGTTTATTAGTACTTGTCTAACATGAAATGGAACTAAAAAAAAAATATTTTATAATGTTTATGAATTATTTGAGTTTAAACAGCTAGTAGCATCATTACGATACTAAAATAAAATATTACTATTAAGTGTAAGCGATTTGTATATATAGCCATATAGGTAGTTAATATCCAAGACTCCGAATCCAAATTAACACGTAATTTATGGTAATAAAACGCTATATCAGGACCCAAAATAGAATTATTATAGAATACTGGTATTCTATAAAACTCCAGCCAGCATTAAAATATTTAATAACACAGTACATATTATAGAAAATCTGTTTCGGTAAAAAGTACCTACATAAGCGCCGCCAGGAATTTTATCGGGGGGGGGGGGGGATTTTTCCATAGTATACGGTGATTTCTAATTCTAATAATATGTATTGTATAATATTAGTAATTATTATATATTATATTATATAATACCATTCAATTTTTTTATTTTAATTTTATTTTTTTGAAAATTTATTTGATCTGAGAACTTTCTCAACACCAGATGGCAGATACTACTTCTACTACTACTACTATTACTACTACTAATAACAATAACAACAAAATATCTCAAGAAAATAGTATAAGATAATGTTAATCTATACGTTACATGCTCTAAAATATAGTTATTTTTTAATTTTTATTAAAAATGATTTAATGTAAAAATTAAGGTCCAAAACAGAAGTTTAAGTCAAAGTTAAAAGATAATATTAGAGAAATACAATAAGATTAAGATTGAGTAGAAAAAAATAATCAAACTACCAATTGGTTATTAATATTTAATACCCGCTACTGTCAATTTTTATATTTTACAATGTCTATATTCGATAATCGATTACCTACTAAAAACATTTAAACATTTTTATTACAAATTATTTTAGGAAGGTAGTATGTAAAAATAAAAAAAAGGATAAAATTAATTTAATTATTGGTTAACTTAGAAAAGTAAAAACACAATTTTCAAACTTTGTATAAGTTTAAAAAAGACCCTAGACGACTAGACTACTAGATGTTTTACTCAGTGGTTATCTAGTTTTCTCTCCTTTTAAATTAGAAAATATATCTGTGTTAAGTACTGCTCTGTTTATAATTGACTAATTATTATTTGTAAACGGCCCACCCATTTTATGATCCCACATTCCCATCGCGGTACCTCCAATAAAATAATCACTAACTAACATACGCCTATAAACAAAAACCGCTATCACTCCACTTTGATCTACGCATATAAAAATTATTAAATTCAATCGTATTTTTTTTTCTAAATCGTGTATTTTAATTCAATAATAATATAAATTGTTGATCGTCGTCGCAATAATAAGCGAATAAAATACAAAAACACACGGCTTTGTCCATGGTTAACGGTCGGCTGTGTTTGTCACGCGAAATGTTTGTCGACCCGTATTCACATATTCTTGCAGCTCCCGGACATCGTCTATAATTTTGTCAATTTTCATCTGGACCTCGTTCCAAAATTCGACTGCGGATAGTCGTGCAGTAGAGGACGCCGACAGATCAGTGTCCGAATAGACTTTAAATACACTGCAATAATACAAGCCTGTCAGGTAACCCAGGACGATAGAAACGACGGCCAACGTCAAACACAATCGGTTTTTGAGGATAAAATATCTCGCGGAGAATAGACGACAAAGACCACCCATCTTCTTTATGTTTATGACGACGACAAAGATCGATCGATTAAACTACCTATATAGTATAAACAAACGTAGGTAATAATTTATTATATTATATAGATATATAATATAGGTACATGGAACATTATAGAGTTGATCTCGGACATAGAGTAGGTCACTACAATGTATGTAACCTAAAATCAAAAAAAAAAAAGGGCCAGTTCACAGAATAGATATATAATACAATAATTAATAATTTTATTTTATATCTGTGTGCCAGTTTTACCAGTTGTTAACCAGATTTTCCTTTTAGCATTACTAGCGCGGTTTTATGTCCGTTTTTACAATCATAGTTTAAACTAGGGTTACAGATTTTACCGGCCGAATTCGGCGGTTTAACCTTGGTTTAACTAATTGTAATACGGACCCTAAGTGGATACTTTTAGAACTAGATCATGAAGGTATGTGATGTGTTGACGTGTTGTATCACATTTCATAACTACAATATTCATCTCGTGTCTACTGTTCTGTCCTGTATATCTTAGTCCGTGGATGGCAAGGTTTTTAGATTATAATTTAAAAACTTTGCGTGAATGGAACCCTGACGTATTGTATCAATACAAAAAAATGTTACCGATATCAGCGACAAGTCACCGAAATAGGTGTTCGATATGCACACGCGCAACGCAACTTTTCGCATAATCATCCATAAGTTACAACGGAACCTATGAATAATTATGCGAGGAGTTTCATCGCGCATGCGTATTTATCGTATTCGGAGATTCGTCGCTAATATCAGCAATAAAATTATACGCGGCTGTGGCTCCATCCATAGTAATCATAGTATATTATTATCTAACGTTGGCCTGTTATGGACTATGGTACGGATAATATATATATATTATCTTAGTCCGTGGTATATGGCAACATGACTTCAACGTTCTTATGGGAAATTATATTTAATTATATTATAGGTATTATATTTTTAAATTATTGGTCATCCTGTTATTTACTGTATGAGTATGACAATGCTGCCCCTACCATCACCACACAGACTTATATTTCTATAAGTCTATGCACCACCATTATCTATCATTAGATTTTACTGATTACTGATTAGTGAGTGATTTTTTTTCCTAGAAACCTCGTGGCCTCGTGCACACTGCTCTACTGCACTACTGCAGTATTGAGTATTGCGATTGCCTAATGCTGCCTAGTCGCCCTAGTCAGTAGTCGCTTCGCGTTCGCAATTCGGATGTTCAGTCTAGTTATATGAACTCTTTTCTTTTGTTTGATTGTTTATTCTTTAATTCTACTGCCTCGCTAGACCCGTGATGACGTTAATTTATATCCAACACGAGCTTGATTGGAAAATGGCATTCATCAAAATCGCACGATTTACAGCAATCGTCCAGTTACATCGCACACCATGTTTTGCACGTGTATCTCAGACCGATAGTCACATAATACATATATAATATATATATATATATTTATATATGCGATTATACCAACAATTTTGACTTCAGTAACGTTTAAATCTTTGGCCTGTGTACCCAGTGATGTGAAATTATTGTCCGTTGAAGTGTAAGTATTGTAATATTTTACCCAACTATCTATGAAATATTATAAAAATGTATTATACAAATAATGCTTCTCTGACTTGTCTAGGTAAGTATACACAATATATACCAATGGCTTGCTGTATGCTAGACTACTGAAGGTCTTAATACTTCCAAATACATAAAAGCAATCATAACTCAGACAATTTGGACTAGCTATCTCTCTACTGTATCAAAAAACGCCATCACAGTTAAAGATTAAAGACCGTTTTCCCTAAGGTTTGTAACTTTTATTTTTATTTTTTATTAATATGTTATAGATAAATATTTTATATTTTTATACAGAAACATTTGAAAGTCAGATGATAATATTGATGATGGTCATATGTACAGAAATTTCTTCTTTGCAAATAAAATCCACTTAGCATCAAGTGCTAATTATCGTGAAATGCATAAATGTCATGATAGATTGTAAAAATGGATGTCACTAATATCACTATTTTTGCAAACACTAATCTAGATTTTAATGTTACTAACAATATTCAAGAAAAACAATTTCAATGATAATTTGATGGTTCTTGTAGATAATACATTAGTAAATATTATCATAGTTAACAATTATTATAATTTATCAATTAAAGTTACTTAAAAGTATTAAAAATATATTCTATTACATTTACTATTTTTTAAGCTATTATTTTTTACCATTTTAATATATCGTGTTTCATTAAACTTTTACCTGAAATTTATTTAATTAGTGTTTTTAACAAACCAATATATCGTTCTATTGAGCCATTTGAGTTTACAAACAGTTGATTAAAAATGTATTAATTTTAAACATGACACCAAGTTAGTAAGGTTGAAACTTATCTTTAAAAATGATAAAAACTCGTCAGTTGTTTAAATTTGAATAATTAAAACACGGACTTCTATACTAACTAGATAAGGAACTCGTATATTATTTATATTATTAACATTGAAGCTCGTGTAACGGTTTTCGCCATTTTGTTGGTTGGTAAAACATATTTTCTATACAAAATGTGTTAGGAATAACATCCGTTTTTAATGTTAGAATATAGAAATAAATGAAAAATGATTTATATAAAATATTTTAATTTTTTTTAAACAGTAGGTTTAGGCATCATAAAATATTATACAACATAATTCATATTTACTAGGTTAGGTTAGTTTAAGTTAACTGAATATGATAACAAGATAATGACTAGAGCACAGAAGTTGTAGTATTTGCAACTTTTTTTCTACTTTTTAAAATTATTGCTAAGTATATTTTAAATCCATATAAGAACAAAATAAAATTGCTCTTAAATTTTTTAATTTTATTGAATTTACTCACTTCTACAACTATTTTAGTTATGGTCGACACTCGAACATCATATTATATATAAGATTATATTTAAATACTGCCAACTATAACATCTAATAATGCTATCTTATAAAATAAAGATAACTAATCTAACCTAACCAAAGAATTAACAATAAACAATTAAGCTTATTTTAAATATGCTTCATTTATGTCAACCGTCATGGAACAACATTTTTCAAGGTATAAGAACTTAATAGTTCTAAATAGGAGTCCAATTTAAAAAATGTAAAAAAACACATGTAAGTACTGATGTATAATAATATGACGATATGATTATATGATGTATAATATAGTTGTCAAATATAATATACAGTATACTCTCAATATTATTCGTAGTCTTCTGTGGAATCATGTACATACAAATATGTATACAAAAATTATAAAATTTAAAATATTTTTGTAATATTATTTGAATGTTTAATTAAAAATAAAACATGCTCTAACATAATTTTTCTTAAATACTATTTAAAATAACACAATTTCAGTTTTTTAATAATACATACATGTGATGACTGTGGTACCTTGTTTATCTGAACCTTCTGTTGTCCAAACGTTTTTCATTTCTAATCATGTTTTTGAACTTATGTGAAATTTAGCTGCGCAAGTAGCAGTAATTCGTCAACTAAAAGTTAATCAGTTTGTCAAAAACTAATAAAAGTACATATTATGTACAATAAAATAAGTCTATAATATTTAATAATAAAAATATTCTTCGTAATAAGTTATAATATATAATATGTAATATGTAAGTATAACATGTCGATAACAATAATATGTAATAATAATTCTATAGTATTGTATAAATAATATTTTTTTTCAAATTCTATTATCCGAACTCAGTGTGGTTCCAATTAGTTTGAATAATCGAGGTTCTACTGTGTAACATTTTTGTTTAAATTTAAATTTTGTAGATAATCAAGAGTACACTGTATGTCTGTATATAATATTAGCTGACCTATTTGAATTAGTACAATTAAAAAAAAATTATTAAAAAAAAAAATATTATTGCAAAATTGTAGTATTTATTATTCTAATACCTTATCTGAGTTGTAATACACAACATTCTTTCCAACTTGAGCGGGAAATGACCTGTTCGACTGTCTTTAAACAACGTAGCTGCCTGACAAAGCTAGTGCAAGTGCAATACTATTTTTCAATCTAATCAATGAAATCAAAAACGTTTTTAATCATATCTATTTTATTTATAAACTAACTATTGGGTTACCTTAGAAACCTTTGAATATTTAATGAACGTATTATAGTAGATGAATAACTTATTATTCATTTATTAAATAATATATTTTCATTAACATTTATAAATAGAATTATATATTCTTTTATTATTTAATTAAATTGTATGTACATTTTTACATACAAATATTTTTTTTAATTAATAATTTAATTTAAAACAAATAATCAGTGAGTTTAGTTTCAAAAAACATGATCTTCACAAATAATACCATGTTGGATTTAAAATTAAATAAAATTTGAAGAATGAAATTTTAAATACATGAACAAGTATAATTTTATTGATAAAATTGTAATATTCCCAATTAATAATTTGTACGCTATTTTTCTAAAAACTTAACAAATAAAATATTTATGTATACAATCCATATTATCTCTAATTCTTTCTTTAAAAAATATTATTTTCTTATTATTTAATATTTTCTAAGCAGAAATAAATTAATAATTATGTAATTTTTTCATTACATGTATAGTATTTAATCTGAATTCTGGAGATAGATACTTAACATTAATATAATAATTATTTACAATTAAAAACAATACAATAATGTATTTTAGCCACCACGCCAAAGTTGGTCTATGACACCAGCACCATTCCATGACTGGTAACCGTGGATTCTCAGATCAAACTAAACCTTACCTTGTATGTATTAATTTCGTAAAGTTTAAACTTATGAAATATCTGAAACAAATTCTATTTTCAAAAAGTATGTCAATAATTTTTACCGTTGTGATGACCATTAACGCAAAATATATGGTTCGTGAAAAAGGTGGACTAGTTATTCCAGTAGTAGCATCATTAAAAGAAAGTGTTTTATCTAAATGGTAATGTAATACACAATTATATGAATAACAGCATATACTTCACACTATATAATATGCCTTAAGCATATTTTTTAATTAAACTTTATTAGAAGCAAACCTATAACTCTATTCAACAGACAACATTAAACAAAACAAACTGATATATTTTTATAATAATAATAAATGGATCCCAGTATGTGTGATATTATTTTTAATTGAAATTTAGAATGTTATTTTATTGATGCGTTTGATATCCGTTACCTAAAGACTGGTTACAAATTTATAATAATTGTCAGTAGCGGCAATTGTATGTTTCAATGTTTGTAATTGTAATTGTAATCGAAAAATTGTACAGGTGTTCACTTAAAAGAACTAATTCCCCTATCAATATTTCGGCTTTCTTGTAACACCAAAAACAAAAATGTGTTTACCTAACATTTAAAGTTATTTTAATGTGGCTTTTGATTTTTTTAGAATTGACCATATAAAAACTGGATTTTTAAAATGCAATCACTTCACATTTATTATGTACCAAATCTAAGTATGTGTGAATACATTTTATTATCTAGAAAAAGGGTACTTCAAGTGCTTGAGCATCTTTTTAGATACGCAATAGCCGCCTCTAATAATCGCATGTACCGAAGCTAAATACTTAGTGAGCACTATAATAGTGGTGGGTGTTACAGCTGTATTCCGGTATTCGGTACAATGTTAGGACTACATTGGTGGAACGAGTACATTTATCGTTCCATGTTTACGTTTCATCGGTACCTACAAGGTTTCCAACTACCAAATAGTCCCTATCAGGGGATACCAACACCGAGTATCGAACTACCGAATGTTTAAATTATGTTATAAATTTTTAAAATGTTCGATTACCGACGGTAGTCAAATAGTAAAGAGTTGTCCGATCATAGATGATAATAGATGTATAATAGATGAATTATAGATAATAATTATAATTATGTATTATAGATGTATAATCATTGCGATTAAGATTTATCGAGATAAATATATTAGGGTACGATAACGGAATCGGTATATCCCGGCAGTCACCGCCGACCGTTGGGCGATAACTGACGATATTACGATAACCGATTTTTAGTAGGGTAAAGTGATTGTTTTATATTTGTATTTATATAATAACCTTTTTATTTATAATCTTTTGTAATTTTTGATTAGGTATTTTAAATGTATATTTATATTGTAAATTTGTAAACATAGTGTTTCTGATACAAATTTAATTATTTTTAAGTTTATTTAAGTTAATTTTTTACGAACATAATAAAATAGTGTTGTATAATTGTCCTACCAAGTAAAAAGTATATTAGTTCATAAATATTCATTGCAAGAACGAGTACACATTTGAATACATGCATTTTAATCGTTCCGCGCGAACAAAACGAATCCGAGTACAAGTGTAACTAAATAAAGATTGTACCGATATAACGAGTACTTTGAAATTGGTATTTTATTGTAACTGTACCGATTGGAACGATTACATAAAAGGAATGATAATTCCACCACTACTAGCTATCAAAGACTAGAACATGAAAATTCAAACATTTTTTGTCGTTACCTTTCCACCTAATTGACAATGCTTATGTGTTGGTAGGTATAGAATTATTGGAATTTATTATAGAATATAAATTAATGTTCTGTGTTAAATGCAATGATCAAATATGTGTAAAGAGAAAAAGCTGAGTTTTATATTTTTGTAAATCTAGTATTAGGTCTGATTAATCCTATTGATCAAATCAGTTTGTCATTAACTTATGTTTCTAACAAACTTAGACAGCTATAAAATTTATTTACGATGTCATCTTAATTCAATGAAATGTTAAAAAATTTTTGTTTAAAATAGTGTTTTTTTCGAACTCGCAATATTCTTAAACAACTATTGATATGGCATTTTTAGTACCATTTCACTAATTTTTAAAATAATGTATATTATGTTAAGTGTGCTACACTATGGAGTGTGTGTTGTCTTTGCCTTACAAATATAAAACATGCAAATAAGAGTAAATTGACTTTTTATCAAAGTTAAAGTTAAGAATATTATCTGTGCTTAGGTGTAGGCTTTTTTTGATATTTCAATTTTTAAGCTACATTTGAGTATTTACATAATATTTTACACTTATTTCTTATTGTTAAGAAATCAAATATCAAAAAAGTGAACACTTAAGCATAAATGGTGTTTTTATTTCTAACTTTGATAATCAGTAAATTCACCCTAATATTAAAGTTAAGAAATTAAATCGGTTCTACTAAAAACAAATTTTTTTTTTGGGTCAAGCATCCTAAGTCTATCAGAATGGAATCAGTAACCAATAAAATGAATAGTGCAACTTAGCATTGCTCTCCATTTATAAAAGTTAAGTTTCAGAACTCTACTATATTGGTGCTGGTTAAATATTTTAATATACAGGTGTTTCTTATTGATTTTACTTGCTATTCCAACAAAATAAAATAAAACATTTACCATTTATAGTTATATTTAAAAATCAATTCAATTTAGTTTTTCTAAATTCTTGAATGAACAATATCATGTAATATTTATATGCTGTATTCTAAATTGCATGAATAGTTTAGAATACAAATAAATTTTTGTTCACATAACCATTTAAAGCACGAGGTCCTGGCCATGTTTGGGTACACTAATAATATAATTAACTTAACAAATTAATACAAAAATGTTACAAAATACGACAGGTACTATACATGTTCAATATCAGTTGAACATTTTTAAATCCTGACTAATCTGAAATAAACTTAGAACAAGCTAACATTATACAATTTTTTTAATAGTAATAAAATAAAAATTGATTTACATTTTTAAATTGTGTACATAGTACATAATTTTTCAGTGTTGCATATATCATAAATCTTGTTTAGTGGTCTAGATGGATAATTTACAAAATATTATGATTTTTAAAATGTACTTTATGTAATTTACTCTTGTTAATAATATTGTAGGGAAAAAATACAATTATAAATGTATTAAAATAAGGTATTCTGGAGACAATTATTGAAATTTATTTAGATGATGTACGACTTTTATTTCAGAATACCGATTATTAAATTAAGTAAAGTAATTTAGGTGACGTAGTACCAATAAAAAACTTGAGAATCTTCACATAATATTAATGATCCACTAGTCTTAACATAGCAGTTCAAATATGTGAAAGTAAAATTAGTGTTAGTAAATAAAACTTACAAATTTACAAAAAATATTGTAATTGAAAGATTTACTATAAAACCTATTTAATTTTAATTTTAAAATTAATAAGAAATAAAAAAAGTGTTAAATAAAATAAATATTTTAATAATAGTATAAAAATAATTAAAAATACATTATAATAATATTGTATATAATACATATAAAATCAGTAGTTATAAGAATATTGTATCTAAATTTGAATTCATAAAAAGTATAAAAAGATCACAGACACTATATCATATAAGAAATTATGAGTATCAAAATTTGAGAATTCTTATAATATATTATATTATAGGTTGTCATGCATAATTTTTGATAATAATAGAATCATACCTAAGTCTTTAAAATTTGATATCGTTAAACAAATAAATACAATTTGTAAACATGTTTTTAAATACATAGAAAATGTTCATAACTATAATATAATATAACCGTGTTTAATTTATTTATACAAAAATAAATCTTCACTAAATATAAAATGTACAATGATATTGATACATTTGTTACGAAAAAAAAATGTGCATTCTTTATTCGATAATTAGTTCACAATTAATAAATCTTGTGTCTTGGAACTTTTTGAAATTAAGAATAGCATAATTCTGGAAAAAAAATAAAAATTGCATAAGTTGATGAATAAAATGGCAACTTCATACAATATTTAATTACTCAAGTCATAAAGCATTTATAAAAGTAACATTGGTTAACAAATAAATAAATAATAAAAATGTTTAAGCTAAATTAAAACAGTTAACATTTACCAGTGCATTGTCTAATGAACCTCAATGGTGAATATATAAAATTTTACAGGAGGCTCTCAGTCTAAAATTATTTATAAAAGTAAATAATACTAGCAAGGATAACAATTAGGATTTAGGATAGAAACAATGTGGATTTAATTTATACATTTCAAGCAGAAAAATAAACTTTATACTATTATAAGTACAGAAAATTTAAATGGGTAGTAGACAATAATGTAGGGATGAAAGTTATCATTGAAATGAAGAATATGTAATGCTAAATCAAATATTTTCATAAACTTCTTTTAGCAAAATTTTTCTGAAAATTAAAATTATTATAATTGCATAATACATTTTGTAAGCTAGGTTTGACTTGATTGCTTAAATACTATAATAATAATAATAATAACTGCCGATAACTATTATAGTATCTGAGAAAATTACCAAATAATATTTACATAATATATGTTTTTTATGTAAATAATAATAAAGATAATTATATATTGTACACTATTTGAATTGAAAATAACTTACATGTATAAGCCTAAAACAAATGTGCCAAATACTGCGGATAGGAGAAATATAAAATTGGCAAAGTTATGGATTGTCATATTATACGCAGTAGTATATATTGGGGAACCAAGTAATGTGCCAAAACCTTCGATCACACTTATGAATGCATATATTTTACCTGTAAATTATTATTACTATAATAACAAAAAAATAAATTTAAAAATGGCTAATTATTTAAATTTTTTGTAGTTTACCTAAATCTTCAGATGGAAAACTTTTGGATAATTGAGATCGAACTAATGGTTCACTGGTTAATACCACACAACCAAAAATTTTCGCTAAATAAAATTGCCATGTATAACGTGAGTATGCTAAACAAACTTTTTCTATGATTCGTAGTCCTGTAGCTGCAGTAGCAAGATACATGTCTGGTATTTCAAGTTTAGTACTCAATACATACAATCCAATTGCAGGAATACTAGCTAAAATAATAAATAAATGCTTCATAAAGTTCATAAAATATTAATTGAAATAAATAACAAACCACTTAATAATGTAGCATAAGCATTAAATAAAGTGTAATTTTCTAAAGTCCATAAAAATTGTTTCTGTACATACATATACATCAACGAATCTTCACCTAAAATAAAATATAATATTAATATTTAATACAAGAATATTGAACTAAATGATTTTTAATTGTTATTTATATTGAACAACTATGTTGTAAGTGTAGGAATATTTACTACATGAATGTATGCTAAATAAATAATAATAAATTTATTAACAAAGTCTTTACCCATTACAATAGCTATGTTCAAAGTTAATACCACAGCAGAAAGAATAATTAAGCATCTTAAATATCCAAATCTTTTTTTTACAACAGTTTCCCACATGTTTTTTACTAGACTGAGATTGAAAAGTTTTGTGTTTATACCCTGAAAATAAACGAGATAAGGTTAAAAATGCAGCAATTACAAAATTATATATTTTTAACCAATCATAGAATCTAAAAAAACCATACTTCAACTTCAATTTAATTACTACTTTTAATTTAAAAAATAAAAATTAATAAACATACTTTTTTTATGATAACAGTTTCTTTGAGAAAAAGAGAAGTGTACAGAAGTCCGGCTATAGTAGACATTGCACTTAAGGCAAAAGCATAAGTAGATGATTTGCTGTATAACATAGGACTTAGAATTGATCCAATAATCGAGCCTAAAGATATAAATGTTTGCAAAACACCTAATCTGTAAATAAAAAAAAAATTATTAAATTACAGTTGAGTTGTTATTTACCAATTAATTACATTTCAATAATAATGTCATTTAAATATTTAGAAATTCAAGGATTAATGGAATTCAGTAATCGTTTGGAGGTTAACGAATATGGACATATTGTGAGTTTTCTAATCTTATAATCTACTTTATATATGTGATAAGTTACTTTCTGGCTTCTGCTATAATATTATTATGTTATTTACTGCATGTATATATATTTTTATAGTTTTCTTATTGAAATAGTACAATTGGATGTTTTTATACATTATAATATTTTTTAGTAAGTACATTGTTGTTATATATTACAAAATGTAAATTAAATCTTTAAAAATCTAAAATGTTTACCTAATTCAATATATTAAATTTGTTACCTGAAAGCTCTGGTTTTGAAATCAGTAATGTCAACAATATAACAAAATGAAGCTATAAACAATGCACCACCACCACCACTTATAGCAACAGGTATGCTGCACAGCAAAAACATTACTGGAGGTAGACTAGGCATTGTAGAAAACACACAGTACATACAGTTAGATACTACAATACCTTTAATTTAAAAGAACATAATTTCAATTAATATGTACAAGTAAATATTGTTAAAATTGTTTCTTACCTGAAATAGCTGCTAAAAACAAAGGCAAACGGCCATTTATATCACTCCATGGACCTAAAAACAATGCAGTTACACAAGGCACCAATGTTTCAATAAGATTTTTAATCATCTGCAAATCTGCTACAGCTGGTTGAACTATTTCTTGCTCTGCTGCAGTCATATTATAACAATTTACAGACTTATTTTTCCCAAGATCACTATGGAGGCATACACGTTCTTCAATTAGGTTAGTTTGCACCATCACTAAAATTATAAATAATACATTTAACTGATTTTCTTTAAATAAAATTGGTATTTAACAATATTACAAGGTTATTGTAAGGCTGGCTATTAACAAGTTGAAAAGTTTATTTTGTTTTAACTATTAGCTAAACAATTTTAGGTGTCCATTAATTTAACTACTAACTATATTTTAATTAACATAAAATTCAATTTTACATTATTTTTTAAGAAGTTCAGTTAATTGATTTTATTTTTATGTTAAAAAAATATTTGATTAATTTTTTGTGAGAACTGTTTTCTCGATTTGAAAAAAACTGAGTATTAACCTAAAACTTAACTAAATTAACTAACATAACAATTAAATTAATTTTTGCTTATTAATACATATAAACTAACATAATAAAGTTAAAAAAAATCATTAATTTGTCCAGTTTTTGGTTAATGCATAAATTACATTACAATCATGATTAAAATTAAAAAGTATAGTCAGTAGCAACAAATTAATTTTCATTATTAGCGTGTTTATAGTTAGGCAAGGAAGTTTTAGTAGACAGCAAATAGCTGATGGAAAAACTCAGGTTAGGTTAGGTAAAATGCAAGAAAAGTTTTTAAAGAGGATGTCAGTTTAATATTTGTTTTCTTTCTCAGACCTATGTGCAACACAAATACTCATTTATGTAATTTTTTTTTTTTTTAATTTTAGATTGAAACCACTTAGAGAATTTAGAATTGTAGAGGATAATATTTTTAAGGAGTTGATATAAATTTATTTTTATTTAATTAATATTCAACTATTAAAATAAAATTATGTGAATTTAAAAGGATATTAAATTACTTTAAGACAATATTTAGACAAATCAAATAAGATACCATTAAAAATATTATTTTTTTAAATGTTTGTAATGTGTAATTTTATCCATAAACATGAATTTTCATAAATGTGTTTTGTCCATGTTGTATGAACACCAAAGAAAGAAAACTAAGAGCGCACTGAGCTATTGATATCATCATAATATTATACTAAATCAGACACCTCAAATTCAAATACTGCTTTTGTTTACAACAATTATTTACAACTATCTGTCCTGTATTATTATCTGTATTGTATACCTATATTTGCAAATATATATATTTATTTATTTAAATTAGGGCCTGGAAGTTCATGCATTTTCATAATTTTTCCAGAGTTTTTTACGAATGCATCAAAAAGTTGCTGGATAAGCTATAAATTTGAATCACAAACTAACAAATTCAAAAATAAAATTTTAGCTTGCATATTTTAGCGTAGTTTGAGGTTTTTTACATAAATGTGCATTTTACTTGTGTTATTTATTTATTGATTTGTTTTATTAATATTTAAGAAAAATATCTGACTTTTAGTATATTTCGAAATATATTTTTTGAAAAATGTGTCTTTACAAATACAATGCCAACATAAAATAAAAATCTGTTTAAAATTATAAGTCGTACTTCAATCATTTAATACTATAATACTATGTGATTTATATCTTAATAGGCGATATACTTCTGGCCTAATTTAATTAAAACCTTAATTGTCATATTATATTCTCTACAACTTCAATACTTAACAGATATTATTTGTGGAAGTATTTAGTAAATTGAATCTATTGAATCCAGGTAACTCCAAGTATTCATAAAATGATTTAATGATATAAAAATATTAATGATATTTAAGATATGTTGGCTGATAATCGCTGTTCATTTGTATTTGTAAACCAGTCAAAATCCCTAGTTATAAATTGATGTAAATACAACACATATCATATTATAACCTTACCTAACTAACCTATTCATATATTAAATTGTGTATATTTTTTTTCGTCTTTAAATTATTATTTTTTCCAAAAATGTAAAAAAATTAAAATTAAATATTTAGCACATGTTTTGATAACTTTTAATGCATGGACTTTTGGGCCCTAATAACAATATAAGTAAAATGACAAAAGACTTACTGCTCACATTTACTCCCAAGAGCAATAGCATCATGATAGGTTCCAAAGTTAACCTGAATTTGGTCTTGTCCTCAGGCTTCAAGACTTCCACTGCATCACTATATTTTTCTTGTTCCTGGATGCTGCCATCTAAGGCCACCACAGTCGAACTCTCACCGTCCTGCAATAACAATCACAAACGTAGACAATCAACGGCCAGTGAACAGGCATGGTAGACCCAGACCTACCCTTTTTTCTCCAAAAATAAATTTTATATTGTAGGTATTAAATGTAATATAGTTTATATGACTACTATAGTTAGGTACTGTTAGTTTTAAAATTTAAAATAAATGCATATAATATGAGTAATAAATGTACAATATATACAATATTCCGTTTCTTTTTTATTTAATAAAAATATTTATTCATTGATAATCCTTACATCAAAATATCGGGCCTACCTAACAAAAAGTGTCTAGCTACGCCACTGTCAACGGCTACCTAAAAAATCAAAAGAGCGGTGTGTACTCACATTTTCCATGTTAATAGATGATGGGTCGATCGACAACAGGAACAAAATGTCTTTAAATGTTTTTACGTCGTCCGGCAATAGGTATTTTGTTATTCAAGCAATACGACAAATGTAAAGTAAATACTGCGATTTCGGTGTCCAAAAATCGTTGTACGGTGAAATATTATGTTTTGTGTATGGTAATGATAATATTATTATTACCTACCTATTAATAATGTAATATTATATCTATCTGTTCTATAGATTAGTATTTACGAACAAAGAATGAGCATTACGTAATATCAATATTTACAAACGTCACGAGCATTGTTTTACGGATGATCTGCGCGACAATACGAGTAAGTCGTGCCTATCCACCAACAGATGAACAAAAGAACTACTCATAGATAAGTTAGGTACAAGTTATTGATGACGGTTTTAACGGACTGTAGAAGTATAAGACATCAGTCGATATCAATATAAAAGAAATTAAATTACTACTATTTTCCTACTACTTTTATAATAGGTACCTACAACTGTATAGTTCAATAATTGTACTACGTACTATCACTACGTAGTTACATAATTGTTGCTCAACAATATTGCTGTTAATGCGTCATCCGTTCGGTCTACGGCAAGCCGCTGTTCCTCCATATGACCATATGTTACAATATTCCCTCCATAAACAGTTCGACTGCGTTCCGATAAATTATCATTTTACAACCTAAGCTTTAGAGCAGCTTGTCACCATCGCCGATTTATACCTACCAATTCCCCGTAACTTATTTAATTATTTCCTTAACACCAGTCACCAGTTGCCGAGTTAGTACTTAGTACGTAAATGTTAGGTAGTAGTGCTAGTACCTCCACTAAAACAACAACATAATCTGTAGTGCCTTATTATTATAGGTACCTATTAAAAATACATATAATCGGACCTTGGACTAGTTTCCAATTTTATCGCTATTTTACCGCAGATCAGTGATCAGTCGTTAGTCGTACGTCGTGCTCGTTCACGACAATGCTTCAGTTGTAGATTTATTTATTATTGTTCGGGTGATCAAATAAATGAACGGTGGTAAACTCTACCGATTTTAAAAAATAGTAAACTCTCCCGGGTCAACAATATGAATCAAAATTCAAAGTTGCAATAAACTAAAAAAAAGCAAATTAAAAAAGTCATACAAAAAATAAAGAAAAAACTATAATTCAAAAAATATTAGATTATAAAGACAAAAAACCTTAACCAATATGGTTTTAGAAAATTTCTTTCAACTAATCATGCTATTTTTAATGTAACTAAATATATTATATATTTATATACCTATGTATAAATATTAATATTAAAAAGTAGGTAAGTGGGTACCTACCGCTCTGCTGTACATTAGTTGCCGTGTGGATCACTATTATATAGGTATTATAGAAGTGTTAAATTTGAATCCAATGATTAGGTATCATTGTATCTATACGAAAAACGATTCTGAACGAAGATGATTTGTCAGCCTAGGATATAATTTCCAGTTGTTGGTGAAAAAGGTGGTTTATGTTTTAATGGCCTGCATACACCAAAATTTAAGTTCATTTATAATTATTGTAAGCTAAACTTATGAAAAATCTTGTATTAAATTTTCAACTCTTAGCTACTTATGCAAAATTTTTTATGAATTATACCTACAAAATAATTTGCAAATATTCATGATTTTGACGAATTTTTGTCAATATTTGAACTTCAAATGCTAATAAAAAAAAATTGTGCCTATGTATTCTTATAATTTTTTTATCACTATAAAAATAACTTACGAGAAACTTTGTATTAAATTTTCAAGTATTTTGACTCGGCCAAAAAAAAATTATCGACACTTCAAAAAAAATTTTTCAGAAAAATTGAAAATTTCAGCTGTCTATAAATAGCTCAAAAAAGTCAAAAATATTTTGAAAATTAAATTATGTAAAAAAAATGCCAATCTAAATAACTGGTGAAATTTTTAAGTACTTACGACTTATACTTTTTGAATAATAACAAATATTTAAAATTGTTTAAGGGTAAATCGTTATCGTTACGCTATTTCGTAAAAATTTAAAATTCAAACTCACTTAAAATTTTTCTTATAATGATGCTTCGAGTTTTCTCTATAGCTCCTTGAAAGAAAACTTATGGAAAATTTGTATTGTATTTTCAATCATTAATATTTAATTTTATTAAATAATTTATAATTCATAAAAATGTTTGTATACTCGTAAGTAGCTAAGAGTTGAAAATTTAATAAAAGATTTTCCATAAGTTTGGCTTACAATAATTATAAAAGAATTTACATTTATTGGTGTATTCTGGCCATTAAAACATAAACCACCTTTTTCACCAACCACTAGAAATTATATCCTAGGCTAACAAATCATTTCTGTTCAGAAACGTTTTTCGTAGGTATACAATGATACCTCTCATTGGATTCAAATTTAATACATCCATTATAATGATTAATGACCTACTATACAGCAGATCACTCTTGACTAATCTTTTATTTTTTCTTTATATAGGTATATTTAGATAAACAAATGTTTACTACAAACGTGATTTTTCATAAATAGTTTATAATGGAACCATCAACTAAAATATCTAAAAATATATAAACCAAATTTTTTATAGACATTTTTGAATTCAAATTTAGACCAAAATATATTTTTAGCAATAATTTTTGGTTGTAATTAAAAAATATTTTTAGTAGTGATTTGAAACTTTTCCCCTTCTCTTTTCTTACCTTAATTATTAAGGATGTTATTTATTGTACACGGTCATTTGATATAATATAATGTATTTACACAGTCCTATATAAACAATAATAAATTACATTATTGTCACTACCTATAAATAATATTTTATTTTAGAATGAAGTAACACGAGGACAAATAATATTGTAGGTAGATGTATTACAGATTTATATTATATTATTATAATACCTATATACTTAATATTTATACATTGCAAACAAAAGTTTTGATAGAAAATTACAAAATAAATATAAATATTTGATATTTTTTTATGAGTTGGAAGTTATATGATCTAAAATAGAATGATATATTACATAAAAAAAAGTTAATATGAAAGAAGATTGTTAATTATACAGACAAAATAAAATGCAAAAAATCAGACACATATACATTTAAACAATAGTTACATAATATGATGATTAACAATCATAGGTACCTATATTATTTTAAACTATGGCTGAACAGTGAACACAGTGTGGTGTTTAGTATTAAATAATAATAATGATAGTGAATTAAGCAATATTTATGAAATAAAATAAAATTATTGAAATTTCGTCAAGTAATTGAACTATTCGATATTAACGTCTTATAAATTAATAGAAAATTATAATCAACATAACATATTATACCGATATAGACATATAGTGAATTCCACCTAATATTTGCAAAACGGTCTGGTCCCAATACAAATGTATTTAACTAATGTTAAAAAAACCTCATAATATGGGTACTTGGTTCAGTTTATGTGGGAAATTTTTATTTTATCATTGTTTTAGAACAGGGGTGTCTAACCCACGGCCTGTGGTAAATTTTTATGCGGCCCTCTCTTCAATTTAAAAAAACATTAATTAATTGTATATAATACATTAATATTACGAGTAAAAGTTTATTTTAAGAATATAAAACTACAAAGTAATTTCAAGTAAAGATAAACTTTATATTATTTTATTTTTATTAGTTCCGATAGCAATATCCCGAGTTATTCATCAACAAATAACTCATATGATGTGGCCCAGTCTTCACAAAAGGTTGGACAACCTTGTTTTAGAATATATATTATATACAATATACATATGTATTTAAATATGACTTATATAATCAGGTTTCATCAGGTATATGAGTCATGAGATAGTGTCTATCGAAATAATAAAATGGATACCAACCATTTAAATTTTAATGTTTTGTACGCCGTCCACCTCAAAATAATAATTTTATTTAGTATTTTATGTTTAGTATTATTTAAATATAGTAATTTAACATTTTTTTCAATATTGTATGGTTCACATGTGCAAAATAAAAACATTATTTGTTATTATAAATGTTTGTGTTTTTGAACTAATTTCGGTTTTTACGAGCAACCGCTTAATAAAGGAAATAGGGCTGGTCTCAACTTGTTCACATTTAGCGAAATCCACTTATTATATTTGCGCCATATATAATACGTCGATTAGCTATACATGTTCTGGATAATCAGAGAATCTTAACAACTGCCGTTATGTTATATGATTAATATTTTTGTATATTATTATTTTCTAAGAACATTTATACAAAGTATCCTGCATAATGTTCGAAATTCTAAAAATCAATGAATGTACCCTTTTCTATAAAAATCTATAAAATCAGCAAAAATAAGTAATATTGCGTCGTCACTCGTCACGGATAAATGCCTGCAGCTATACATTCTGCAAATATAGCGTATATATTATACATAAAGCTGAATTATAGTTTATACCATATTATATATTTTATATAATACTAGCGATATACAAATAAAAAAATTAGACTGCTATACAAATAACATAATATTATATATCATTATTATTTATAGTGTAAATATAAATAAGGATTTTATTTCAAAAAAATATAATCATACAGATACCAATGAAAGAGGTCTTTACGTTATATATTATAATGTGAAGTATATATTATTATTAATTAAGGACCACTAACTATATATTATACATATACACGCATACATTGAGTCTATAAAAAATGCTACCACTCAACGTATACATTACATTGTACATTTAGATCATTATACATTGTATACAAAAGAAAATTACGTAGAATATTTATATTTGTATATGTATAATTATACAGTACGTACAAAAAAATTAAAAACTGTAGTTTATTTAGGAATTTTAAATTCAGATTTTTGTACATTGGTATATGGTATTAACATTATAAAATGCATATTTTAAAACATTTTTCTAAATCCTATTTACCCTCTCCTTTATTTTATTTTATTATGTGAGGTTGTAAAATCATCATAATGTTAACATAGCTATAATTCTTATAGATTTATAAAAACATGATAAAAAAAAAAAAAAAAATAGTTTAGTGAAAAACGCTCTGCTATGTAGGTTACTATTATTTATGTGTTAAATTTGAATCTAACGAGAGGTATCATTGTATATGAAATACGAAAAACGATTCTGAACGGAGATGATTTGTCAGCCTGGGATATATTTTCCAGTGGGTAGTGAAAAAGGTGGTTTATGCTTTAATGAACTAAATACCCAAAAATACAAGTTCTTTTATGATTATTATAAGCAATGTAAGCCAAACTTATGGAAAATCATGTATTAAATTTTCGACTCTTAACTACTTATGTATCGATATTTATAACAAAAACGAATATTTTAAATGCCTATAAATGCCCTTAAAATAAGCAAAATATTTTGAAAATTAAATTTTAACGCGAACTTTGAACGCTTTTGAAAAAAATTGTGACTAACAATTTTTGATTTTTTTATAACTATAATAAAAGTGACATACAAGAAATTTTGTAAATTGTCAAGTATTTTTAGCCACCCAACATTTTTTATCGACATTTCAAAAAAAAAAAAATCCAGAAAAATCGAAAATTTCAGTTGTCTATAAATAGCTCAAAAATGTCAAAATATTTTGAAAATTTAACCGTGTATAGATAACATTTATATAAACATTTGGTGAAAAATTCAGTATTTACAGTGATTCGTTTTTGAGTTACAACAATATAAAAAAATCGAATTTTTTGAAAACTAATGGAAAATTCTTACTTTTGACCAACTATTATAATGCACCAGGATATTCACTTTACCATCGGAAACCACTCCCGAAGTTTGAAATTGAAGCATTATTTCGACAAGTTATACTGTACACAGACGCACAAAAAAACATATTATTGTAAAATCAATACATTCATCACTTCGTTCAGAATCGTTTTCCATATACATTGATACCTGCTTCCATTGGTTTCAAATTAAATACTCGTACATCCTGTAGTATAGTATCCTATAGACCAGTGGTTTTCAAACTTATTATACACGGCACACCGTAAACTTAAAAAAATGTTCACGGCACACTGACTGTTTTTTAGATGAACAAAATTGTTTTGAATTAATTATTAATTTATTTTCTTATATTACAATTCAATGCAATCGGTAATTTATGGGAAAACCGCGGCACCCAGTTTGAAAACCACTGCTATAGACTATAGTAGTGACCTATTATACAGCAGAGCTGTATTCACTTGACTACGCTTTTTTAAAATTTAAGTATTGTATTACATATCAGGTTACTAGTAACTAGTACCTATGAAAGATACCTAACCTTATAACTAACCTAACCTATTATTATCATTGTGTTTGCAGTGTCGCTTCATTAATTATACATATAATTTTATAGAGTCCTATTTTCATTAAAATATAAATACATTTAAATTTATAATAAATAAAAAAAATAATACAACAAATGCCTATCATCTATTATAGTCAACTGTGATACAACAAAACTATATTATAACGAAAATGTCGATTTTACGAATGAAACTGTCGTTCCCTTGAAAATCTCGTAATCATGTGGTGTTTTCACATCGATAAAACGAAGTTTTTTGGCCAAAATTTATAATTTTGGATTTTAATCATATGAATTTTTAATTTGTATTAATATGATATATGTCTGATCATCAGACTCTGATGGTGTATAATGACTACGAAAAATATAAATTTAAAATTCATAGTTTGCTAGTTTGTTATTAAGGAGTAAGTTTGTTTCAGTGATTATCATTCTATAAGATGAAAATCAAAATTAGGTCTATATTAATTGTTGTTTAAATTATTTACAGAGATATGACATCGACGATAATGTGTTTATTGTAGGTAGAATTTTAAATTAAAACCGGGTTAGCAAATGTGGCGCAAATGGCCACACACACCAAAAAAATTAATAAATAAAAATATGTATACATAATAATTTATTAGTTGTATTAGTAATGAACTAATATCACTAATAAGTCCTTATTAATATTACTTTAGATTCATGTATATACATTGATTTTTATTATACATTTATACTCATACAATATATAATTATGTATGTATTTATATATATATAGGTATATATATATACATATATGTAGGGCCAGTGGATGTACCTATATGTAAATTATTTTAATTAACTATTAAATGAAAACAAATTTACGTATTTTTAGTGTATTGATTTGAGTTTTGAATTTCCTTTTAAATCTTGTTAAAACGAATTTTGTTGGTTTATGGTCTCGATACAGCGAACTAGCGAAGTTTGATCTTTGATGTACCCAAGGAACTTCTGATAAACTGAAAATTTTCCTCGGTGTCTTGAGATTCATTGTATCATGAATTGAGTGTATACAATATACATATTACATATACCTAATTTTTAATATTTAAAACGTCCTCCAGTATGCGTATTATAATAATATGATATCATTGGTGTAACCTAAAAAACGTACTTACCTAATATATTATAAAGAACCTATATGTTGTATGATCACTTTTATTTAACCATACAATAAAAGGTTTTAATTTTAGACATAATGATTGTTTTAATGCCTAAATGTGAGATTAAAATAAAAATTCAGATAATGAATACTTAAATATATTTATGAATTAAGTGTAAAACTGTACCTATGCTGTATACTTATTATAGTTTGTAATATTAGTATATTCTTATTAGTACATTTAATAATAAATAGGAAATTGCGTATAAAATCACAGGCAGGTATTTTTGAAAGTGAATGACCTAAGGGCGTTAAAATCTACAGCGATGTGTTTATGAATTATTTATGTATTCATATAAAAATCAATCATTTAATTATAGATTGATGTTTGTAAATAAAATAAGAGTTTTTTTTACATCAGAAACCATAAACTTATATGTATAAAAATAAAGAAAAGTAGTGGAATATGTAAAAACATTCAATAAGAATCTTAGAAAATGTTACTCAAAATCTTTTAGAATGTATTAACATCAAATTTCAAGTTCTAGGCATTATTTTAATACATGGCACATCGAAACAAATAAAAATATATAATAATAACTAAAAATATATCTTAGTTTTATTGAACAAAGTTAATAGCTACTGAAATGTGCTTAAAGAACCTTTGCCAATATTGTATAAGTGTATTGCCTTATACATATTATTTAATTTTTTCACAATTTAACAATTTTTTTCTATTCTTATAAAAATTAATTAGAGAATTTAAATTATTTATACTAGACAACTTTTAACTCCAACAATTTGTTGCTTATAATATTATTTTTCGTGTACACAAATTACAAATTGTATTACTTTATTATAACTTGTTGTCAAGTTGTTTTAAATACTCGGCTGCAGGTAACCGAGTTTGGCTTCATCACTACTTTTAGATTCTGAACGAATTAATGAATGTATTTATTTTACAATGATGTGTTTTGTTTTTTTGTGTGTGTCTGTATACAGCATAACTTGTCGAAATAATGCTTCAATTTCAAATTTTGGGGGTGGTTTTTGATGGTAAAGTGAATATCCTCGGTACATTATAGAGGTCAAAAGTAAGAATTTTTCAACAGTTTTCCAAAAAATCGATTTTTATATTTTTGTAACTCAAAAACGAATCACTGTAAATACTTGAAATTTTCACCAAATGATTATATTAGCGATGTCTATACACGGTTACATTTTCAAAAAATTCTGTCCTTTTTTAAGCTTTGTCCTTTTTTAGACAACTGAAACGTTTGAATCCCCTCAAAAACTTGAAAATTTATTATCATAATCTTATAAGTCGTTTTTATTACAGTTTTAAAAAAAAATTAAAAATCGTAAGTCATGATTTTTTTTAAAAAGCGTTTATAGTTCAAATTTTTACGAAATATGTCAAAATTGCGAAAAATTGCAAGTAATTTTATAATTGAAAACTCATCAAATGTATTGTATTTATATCTAAGTTTAAACAATTCAACAGTAAGTTTTCCATAAGTTTTCCTTCAAATAGATCTAAAGAAAATCGAAGCCTCATTTTAGGAAAAATGTTATGAGCGTTTCAGTTTTCAATTTTTACGAAATCCTGTAACGATTTATCTTATCCATTTATGGACATTTAAAATATTTGCATTTGTTTAGTTTTTTTTGTTATTAATATCAATACATTTTTTTTTTAGCTAAGTCAAAATACTTGGAAATTTAATACAAAATTCCTTATAAGTTATTCTTATAGTGATTCTAAAATTATAAGAATATACATCAGGCACAATTTTTTTTTTAAAGTAAATTATAGGTATATTATTTTTTAAATAAGATTATTCGTTCCAAACTTTTTCATAAAAATGTATGTGAAATGTGAATGTATTTAATTCAACATTAAACATATTAATACCGCATTTCTGCATACGGTTATTTAAACGAATCGAATCAAATTGCCAATCAAAAATAAAAAGTCGTTGGTAACAAAACCGTTTTACCAACGCAAACTGGAGGATAAAAAAAAATAAGAACATTATTATATAATAAATTATAATATATAATATTAAAATAATTAGATGCTTAATCATACATTTCCCAAAAATGCACACTCTTAGTGTTAGATAAAATTACAAAAATATATTTAAATATATATACAATAAACTGCAAGCGACATATGTAGGTATAATGTAGATCACTAAACAACAGTCATTAAGATTATTTAGGTCATATATTCGTTTACTGTAAAAAAAGTTATTAAAAAAAGCATGTATATGAAAATTATTAGTTGGTACCTACAAACAATTAGCATATAATTTCCAACTTAACTTTAGTGAAAATTATTTTTTATTATGTGATGAGCTAATGCATTATTTTACTATTTCTGCATATTAGCCTGGTATAAGACCCTATATTAATTGTAATAGAATTAGTCATAGAAATATACAAGAAATAATTATTAAAATTAAACCGACAAAATTTAAAAAACCATGAATATTACAAATGTTCTTACAACATTAAAAGTTATTTATATTATTATTTAAGTATAATATTCATTAATACAATTTTGAAATTATTCCAATTCCACGGAGATATTATTTAATAACATGACAAATTATATGAAAAAAACTAATAAGTAAATAGCATGATAAATACTGTTAATACTGTGCCTTGTACTCTTGTACTGTACAAGTTGTACAGTTGTACCTACATATTATGCATAATAATTAAAATAAATAGATTATAACTACAATACTACATGTTATTGTTATATATTATAACCTAAACAGAAAAACAAGGCAGTATTATCTATTGGCATGTTAAAGGTTTGAGTTAAATATACCTATCTAGTAATGTTTAATACGAATATTACTAAAAAATGTTATTTTTACATAGATAATATTATTCAATTGAAAAAAAAAACAAAGTTTAAATAGAAATACTTACAGTATAGTAGTGTTCTACACTATGTTTTATAAAATATAGTTTTTACATTCAAAAATGTATTTATTATAATATTATTAGGTACTGTATGACAATTTAAGTAATAAAATGAGTGCAATAAATATGGCTTTAAGAACACATCTACAAAAACTGACAATTGTATACTGTTAAATATTAATAAAGAAATTAAGAATGTTATATACAAGACTATCGGTAAACGTACTTTACAAATATGTATACTTACTTACTTCATATACGTATATAGATCTATCTATCTGTAGACGGTTTAAATTCAGAATTTTATTTTAAATAGTTTCTTTTAGAGGGTTTGATAAATATAATTTATATGGTGCTGTTGCCTGTTGGAGTTTGACTTCAATTTTTCGTGTTCGATAGACACAGCCACATAGGTAAGCATTTACATATAAACTCCTAATTTAATGGAAATAAGTTTTTAATATGCATTTAGTGATTGTTTTATGTTACTAATAATCTTATTACACATACTGTGTTTACACTCAATATAACAATATCACAGAAATTTAAAATATATTTCGAAATTATATTAATAAATAGTGTTGTGCATCCCTTAGAAAATGTATTCGTCATTAAAATTAAGTATGTAGATATGTATTAAATAATAATCAACAATAATCACAGATAATATAACATTATAATATTCTTGTAGAGAAAATAATAATTTTACATTTACCTGTACTTTCAACTACACATTGTTTTAGCGCAAAGCTTTGAGCTATTGCGTAGGTAATACTTATTACAAAACGAATTAAAAATAATAATTTAGTAAGATGAATGAAAAATTTTAAACATATCATAATGGCAAATTGAACAGACAATTTCATAGAAAAAACCCTATATTATTATACTACAGCCTGCTTGCGGAATTGAGCGTCTTGAATAAAAGTAATTATTATTTATGATGGTGTCTGTCCGACGGCAACTGACGTAATATTTTAGAGAAATATGTTGTTTCTGCTGGAAGTACTCTAGGTAGTATACGTTGATTTTATGCATATAAACTACCCTCTCATGATAACTACATACGAATAAGCGTTCAAAAATGGGATTTATTTATGGTTAATGTTTATATTTGGAACTGACGTATATTATTTATAGATGATAGTTATGATACGAACTATATATCCGACGCCATAATTTAAAATAACATCATTTCTTATTGGTCATCATCATCATCCTACACCTGTGTGTAACTCGTGCGTTAATAACTTAAAACTTCGCCTATTGCCTAAACGCCATAAACATGATATTTTATATTATAGCGATACGCGTGTCACGACTCTCCGCAACCATTCGATACTATCGATTTATAATTGCGTGTTCACGAATTTGTTGTAAATAATGTTTATTGGGACATTTGGAACTATATGGATATTGTAGTAGGTACACTTTCACCTATCAATAAAAATAAAAATATGCCCAAAATAACTGATCCTTGTCGCATAGTAAACCATAATATATCATAAAAAGGGCGACGGATATTGTCGGTCTGGCTATTATGATCGAACACTTCTATTATTTTAAATGTGCACCAATGTCTCTAAATGGCTTAAACCTAACCTAACCAAGCCTTTTAAAACATTTTAATAAAATTATTTTATTTGAAAAAAATAACTTATTAGTTATTACACTAAGATATTATTAGTTATTTAAGTTATAAAAGAATATAATCAAGAATAATGCCTTACATATTTTTTTACAGCAATTGCACATACAATAAAAAAATAATATTCCTTATTGTAAAAAAAAATAATAATATAATTATAAAAATCATAAATTAATTTTAAATTATTATTAGAATAATACTTTTTAATTAATTGCAAACGATTTTAATATAATTATTTTATTAATATATGTAGTTAATGTTAAATAATTGAACGATGTCTAGTTCAACAAACAAATAATAATTAACGCGTTATGGTATTGTTGGCTAATGGTTTATGAAGATCAAAGTTTTATTTTTAAATTTTAATTTTTGAAAATAATCATTTAGATTCAGTGGTTTTAAACCGGAGTGACATGTCACTCTAGGGTGACATAGATCCAGCTTAGGGGTGGCACGAGGTTAGGTTAGGTTTTTTCACGTGTACTTTTTTAATTTAATAAAATAATAATTTTAGAATATACAGCAAGTTTTGTTTATTATATTTGTATGTTAGGGTGACATAGTATTTGATTCTAGTGGCTAAGGTGGCTTCGGTGAAATGAACTAAAAAAGTTTCTATTCTAAATCTAAATTTTAGATACTTGTGTCCATTTAGAAGTGTATATATAAAATATGAATGTAGATACCTATTTGAATAATATATATACATTATACAATGAGTTGAATAAACCAAACTTAATCATTAGTTCAAAAACAATTTGAAATGTCAGAGTTACGACTCATAAGTCATAAGTGATTTAAATATACATTCATTCATTCATTTGGCTATGGGCACCCATTATTGAAAAATATCCAAATATCACCGGGTGGTCGGACTGGTCAGACACAATACACGAGGATTTGCAAGTTAACATAACCCAATTTAAACGAAAAATACCTATCAAATTAAAATAAGAGTAATAATTATAAGTCTGTGAATTTAATGTAGGTATTAAAATGCACTGAAATACTGTTTAAAATGCACTACGTAATTTTAATTTAAATTCAATGATGCGTTATCAATAGTTATTATTATGTTTTGAATTAAACAGAATAAAGTTATTAAAATATTTAATGCTTACAAATTTATTAGATTGAAACTTAAGTATTGACTTATAAGTGACTTAAATATAATTTTTCATTTACGATAGCCGGGTTGAGATAGACCGACACTGGCGAGGTAAATGTAAATATAAAGGTACAAGACAAACGACAATCTATTATGTCCTCGTGTATATTAACATTTGTTTAGATTACACAATAAACTAAATAAAATATTTAAAACATACCTATATATATATATATAGGTATAGGTATATAATCTAACCTATGACTGGTATGATTAACGTTTATTACGATTTGTGAATCCTTCAATTTTTCCGTAAAATAAATAATATATTATAAATCATATACATCTAATTTAGAAACAGCGAGTAGATGAAAATTTAATTAATAACGTTTCTCATTCCTGAATGTATAGTCAACGTAAATTTTTTATTGGAGAATTTTAACACCGAAGTGTATGTGTTTACGTAAGAGTACATTTAAATCATCGTCATATGCCCACTTGTTGGCAACGGAAACACAATTTTTTTCCCCACCAACACTTAAAGAAAGTATTTTTTAATTTTAATTTTTAAGATTTACGAGCTAAATCTACATTTTACCAAAAAAAAATTACTAACTAATAATTATAATGCGTATATAATCATATAATATGAAATATTTGTACCTATAGGTATATACATATACATAAACATACAAACGAAATGACCATTTAAGTGTATTAGGTTTTTAAATATAAAACGACATGGATTGATTTGTATCAATGTTTAATCGTTATTATATAGAGTTTTAACTGTTTTAAGCTATATCTTTATGGCTAAATGATTTAATTTTATACGAGCTAAATTATTTATACATTATTATAAAACTATTAAAACTATTTCTTATAAATTAAAAATGCAATAAAATGCGATCGCAATATGTATTTAGTATAAATTATTATTTAATTTAAATTTTTTGAACACTATTAGAAGTCATACAATAGCTACGGTGAAAAAAAATTTATTTATTAATTTTTTTATTTAGTTAATTGTATAATTACTTAATTAATCATTTATATCAACATTTTAAATGTTTTTATCAAGCTCTACATTTAAAATAATTTAAATAAACTAAGGAATATCTATTTTGTTCTGGTTGGTCTTTAGGAAGACGTCTAGATTTAAATTGTTTTTCATTTTCATCCATTTTGTAATAGAGAACTTCTTCGGTTTTTATAGGTTGATTTATTTTTTTTGAAATTTGTATCAATGTATAAAAATAGAGATAGCGATAGGACAATCTCTTATAATTGACACAGTTTATATATTTATTGTTTATTTCACATAACGTAATACGGGTTTTTGAATGTTATTCTCAACATAAGCGGATATCTTTTGAAAATATTGGGAGGCTATAATTATTTACATAATTTACAAAATTATTCAATGCATACAAGTCAATTAACATATCAATAATTAAATATAATAACAGTAATGAATATTTTATTTTAAAACCAGCATTCTGGAGGAATCATATCACCAATGACCAGTGTGAATTGCTATGTAGGTATTTGTTCTGTATTATTTATATATGGAGTGATTTAACGGGTGTCTTACATTAGGGTTCAAAAATAAAATAATTAACTATTCTCATTATCGCAATTGCCGAAAATGGTGAATATTAAATACCTAGAATAGAATATAGCAATTCGCATTATCCGATAACTACTATGCGATCGACTGATAATGGTTAAATTAATTTTTATTCGAGATCGATCTATATTCCTAAAAAGATTGACCACTGCTGTATAGATGTATAATATAATATATACCTATATAATAATTTAAGTAAAATTTTCTCAACATAAAATGTACGATATATTATATTTGAAAAAAAAAATGCTTTTTAAAATTTTTTCACTGAACGTTCAACTGTACAGTATTTTTATAATTTTGCAAACATTTTTGAGGGGGCTTATTGGCTATCAAGGGGGCTAATCCCCCCCCAAGCCCCCCGGATATCCACCAATGATTCTCAAAAATTTATTTTGGAGAATTTAAAATTGTTCATTTTTCGTTGGGGAAAGTATTATTTACTAATATTACCTATAAGTAACAGGTGACAACATGCATATTATAGTATAGTTTCTTATAAGAGAGTGTACTATAATATACTCTCTTATAAGAGAGTTTGTGCCTTGGAAGTTGAACAACAACGATTAACTTCTAATTTGTATAATTTATGACCCAATATTCGAAATTGTTTTCTGTAACACTTGCTTGATAAGTAAGCAAAAAATAACTATTACTTTTTACAAGAAACAAGCTCAACCTTGACTTTTTCATAATGATAAGTGATGACAGTAGAAAATAAAACAACAGTTATTTTTTGATTTGACTATTAATGTTTTTAAAGACTTGCTAAGTCGCGAGTATATTAAGGCATTAAAATTAAAAATTTATGATTTTTTTAAGTAGAAGATAATTCACTCATTTTCGTGGTTTCGATGAGAGAATATTTCTAAAATAAATTACTTACTTAATGACTAAAAAATACTAATATAAAATAACAGCGTCTACGATTAGGTATTCATTTTTAAATTATAACATATTATTAAAATCTATTTTGTTGAATACCTATTGTAACTGATAGTGCACTAGTGTGCATGTGTTAAGAATTATCTTTAGATGTCCAAGCGCGGCAAGCACAAATAAATTAACAATCGTCAATCACTCTTTTGAATAAAATTACTTTCTTTAGTTGATTCTATAAAAAAAAACTTAAAATAAATTAATAGATAATCAAGATTCTGAAGGCTCTGCATAGACTACCTTTTTATTTGTAAATGCACCCATAAAATTACAATAATTGGAATTTGAATAAATGTATCATTGAATGAAAAAATGGGAGTAAGCATGCTTGGTAAATCACCCTGTATATACAGTTACAAAATTACGCGATAATAAGAATGTGTTGTGTACTTGTATTATATTATTATTTTCGCTGACTGTAGCGTATCTAGATATACATTGTGTACAACTAAAGGGTGCGCTGAAGTCATCACGATTTTACTCCGCAAGTTAGTCAAAAAGTAGTCTGAAAAAAAGCGGACACATTTTGTCTAATGACTAATAAGCTTAGGTATAAAAAAATACTTGATTCAGTCATTTTATTATGTAATGCCTATTATTAGTTTTCCGTAAATGTTTTTCTTAGTTTTACATCACTAAATATTTTGAAAAGTGTCTACTAAATATTTTTAGCTTATCCTCATACAAAGTACAAAATATAGATCCAATTTTCTGTGCTCCTATAAAAGTTTAAAGGTGGCCTAAAACATAAATAAAAAAATTAGTCTATTGTTAAATACACCATTGGATTATTCAGAATTTAAAATTTAATAATATTTATTTTAATTGAAAATAGTGATAATTTAAAAATGTCTTCTTTCTTACATTTTTATAAGAAAGTTTCTATAATTTGTTGTATGTACTTATTGTACTTATATTGCAAATGCCGCCCAGTAATAGAGTAGAGTTATTTATCCAGCCAGGAGGTTTATCTACCTAACTTGAAATTTATAATCGCTGCGACGTTTTGGATTAATTTTTGACTTATGATATTTTTTAAATCATATTTTAAAAATCTGATTTCTTAAAAAAATAAAAAGACGACTCAGTTCCTACTACAGCTAAAGGTATAGCAATTAAATAAGGTAGGTATATAAAATAATGAATATATGATATGACTGAAAAAAACTGACTTAATTATACTATATTATTGACTAAGAAATAACCATAATATTATTAATAATGATAATTAAAAAAAAAATTTATATTTAAAAAAAATACTTGCTGTTGACACTTAAAACATCACGGACAATTTGTTGATAAATTAGTATCGAGTTTTTGTTCCCCAAAAAAGTTTTTAGGTTTGTAATAATTGTCACGAATAATCTATGATGTAATATAATTAATTAATTTTCAAATTTTCAAAATCATAAGTTAATTTTATTTTTTTTTAGATTTTGACATATAGTAACTAAGTGTAGACGTTAAGACGTATAGCGACTAGTGACATAATATGTTTTCTATATATATATATAAAAATTATTATTAAATTATTTTTCACGTGATTAAATCACGTAAGTACCTATATATTACATATATAATAATTAAAGTTACCAAAACATGTTAGAAAATCCTCAAGGGTCCCTGCAGTGATGCGGTATTCCTTCTGTATACCCTAAAGTGCTGTTTGTATAGGTAGTTTTAAGGTAGTTCTATACATCGGCAAACGACTAGGGTTTAGGGTGTATCAAAACGATATAATATAGAATAGGTACATGTCGACAAGCAATAAAAGCTCAGTTCTCGCGGTAATAGGTGAATTACACGCACAAACGCGTGGCATAACATATACCTAGTACCTACGCATGCACAGTGTGTTTAAAATATTAAGAAGCAGTCTTTTATCTTATTTTTGAATTCTGATTTTTGCATATTAATACAAGGATGGTATTTATAATGGATATTTGAAAATATTTTAAAAAATCATTCCTTTTTGTATGTGTACTTACTATTTAGTTATATTTAAGTATTTTTTTAATTTTTAAAGGACGACAACACAACAATTTTATAGTATCACATTATAATAGTAAAAAAAAATTAATTTTGAAAGTGTTATTTCTTAAAAAAAAAAACAATAAAAAAATTAATAGGTTATTTGTTAGCTTAGTTGCTTTTTGTTGTACCTACTTAAAATATTGTATTGCATATTACAATACATTTACAGTTACTTAGTAATATACTTATAAGTATTAGTAGTAATAAACAATAATACAGAGTATACATTTATTAGCTACTTCATTAATTAATTATAAATCATAAGGTTCAATAGATACATTTACATGAACGTTTTCCTAAGTTTGATGTTTTGTTTTTATATTATAATGGTTAATTTAATTAAGATAAATAAGTTTTAAAAATGCCGAATGTTAAACCTTTGTTTTTTCTATCACTGGAAAAATTATTTGCCTTAGTTGCCTTTCAAAGAATTTTGATTATTATTTTAAGAGCATTATTGTATTGAAAAACAATATTGATTGTTTTTTTGGGTATTTAAATTCATATTTTAAAATTTACGTAGGTTTAATTGTTAGAAATTCTGATAATAACAAATTAGCAACAAACATGTCTGCAAGGAACATCATTTTTTAATTATTTATTAATATAATCCACGCCCAACACCGAATTATCTGCCAAAACACATTTTTAAAAAATTTGCCAAAACATTAACATTTTTTAAAATGGGCCGTACCTACCATGAAAAATTTAGTACCTACCCATTAGCTTTTCAAATTTGTCATTTGTGTAAACTTAATTATTAAATCAAACAATATTTATGTCTATTTCTATTTAAAAGAAGATAACAATGTAATAAACTAATAAATAATAATATTTGTGTAATGTATGATTAAAAAAAACCATATTAATTAATTAGCTTTAGTAATATATATAAAAATAATTTTAAATAAGAAAAGCTAAGCACATAGATAAATATTTATCTATTCTGAACTTGATATAAAAAGTTTAAGTGAAATGCATTTATATTTTAATAAGCCAGCCGCCAGCGTTATTTTTCATATGTTTTTTATCATCGAAAATTTTGCCATCGAATAACGAACAAAAGGTACAGGATAATACTCCATATTGCATGTCATTAATTAACTTCTAGTGCAACTCTATAAACTTAAACCTATTTTTTGATAATAATTAATAAGTACATTGATGAATAATGTCTTATGGTTTATTACATTTTAATTCAAATAATTACTATTATTTTTAAATATGTATGTTAACATGGACAATATAATATGTATATTGTATACTATATATTATACTTGAACTAAAATATTAAATAAATTTGAATGTCACTAACCTAACCTATGGTTAAAAATCAATAACTTGCCATTTTATTAATATTAACACCTTGTAGGTACCTACCTATAGAGTTAATCATTTTATTTTCAGTAGAACTGGCAATATCAGTTGCAAAGCCGGATTTAGAGAAGTGGGGGCCTAAGGGCAATTATTTTCCAAATAAAATGAACAATTTTTTAACCTTTCGACGGGACAGCAGGGTGACAGTGCATTTGTGATTTAAAAGATTTTTTTCCCGAAGTCACTATTGTGGAGGCTCCGGGGCCCGGGCCTGTCACCCCGGTTGCCCTCCCCTAAATCCGACACTGATCAGTTGTTAAATCAATGCTGAAGAATTGGGAATGACAATTTCAAAGTATTTTTATGGATTGTTGAATATTGGTACGGTTTATAGAATTTATAAAAAAGAAGAAATTAAAAACACGGAATGTCACTTGAAACTATTTTCACGTTAAAATATTTACATGCTCATAAAATTTTAAATTTTAAAATAAATAAATAAAAAATACCGCACTGCTGTACAATTGGTCACTATTATTTATGCATTATGTGTTAAGTTTGAATCCAATGAGAGGTATCATTGTATACGAAATACGAAAAACGATTCTGAACGGAGATAATTTGTCAGCCTAAGATATATTTTCCAGTGGATGGTAAAAAAGGTGGTTTATGTTTTAATGAACTATATACCTACCCCAAAATAGGCAAAATACAAAGTTATTTTATAATAATTGTAAGCAATATAAGTCAAACTTATAGAAAATCTTGTATTCAATTTTAAACTCTTAACTACTTATACAAAATTTTTTATAAATCTTAACTTTATTTGCAAATATATATGATTTTGACGAATTTTTGTCAATATTTGAACTTCAAACGCTAATAAAAAAAAATTGTGCCTGATGAATATTCTTATAATTTTAGAATTACTATAAGAATAACTTATCTTTATATTAAATTTCCAAGTATTTTGACTTAGCCAAAAAAAAATGTAGCGATATTATAACAAAAAAAACTAAACAAAAGCGAATATTTTAAATGCCTTATTAAAAATCGTTTGAGGATAAATCGCTACGAGATTTCGTAAAAATCTAACCTCTATGATGTACCGAATATATTCACTTTTCCATCGGAAACCATGTATGTTAATACCTATGTTGAATTGTTCTATTGTTTAACTATAATAAAAATATGCAAAATGATGTGAATATTTATGTAGAAATCGAAACATAGTGTATTTGGTTTCTTAGTTGTAGTGACATAAATAATAGTAACTGCGCTAAGCTAAGTAAATTAACTTAATTAAAATTAAAATTAGTTTAACTATAGAACAATACAACTGTTTAAATACATCCTTCTAGTTAAGTTTAAAGTTCTAGTTAGATAACTTAACCTAAACTAACGTAGTAACGTATCAGTTTGCAGTTTTCATTTGGCCATAGGATTAAGGCTAAGATTTTTTTATAAATACATATTTTTATTTTGACATAATAAGTTAATTTGGAAAAATATCAGTTTCCTTTTAAATGATTCATAAAATCATAAATCATAATTAAATGAGCTATCATACTTAATTTTATATATTTTTTACATACTTCACAATAATTTAATTTTCCTTGCGTATTTGGAAAATTATACGTAGGAGTACATAGGTATACCTATGTATTTAATATTTATCAACTTATTGTTCGATTTTTATCAGTTGGTCAGTTTTACGCCGAGTATGATTATTTATAATTAATAATTTTATAAGACTCATAAATATCTACTGCAATCAAGGTAGCTAAATAATATTGTTTTGATTTTTAAGACTATATATCGTAATAATATTATTATAGAATTTTTATTTAATAGCAGGTACATTTACGTTTAAACATTAATTCAATTACTTATTTTGACATTTTAGTTCGTATTTATATGTTAGTACTTACATATTTAGATGTATTAATTATATACTATAATATCAATATTTTGGTTATGTTAATAATTAATATTTGAAACTTACATATTATGACAATATGGTTGTAATATACTAATACAGCAGTCAGCAGTTTCCAAACTGTGAAACGTGCTTCCCTTGGCAGGCGCGGGGACTTAACAGGGAGATGTAAAGTAAAAATATGTTTAAAATAATTACACTTATTTTTAGACCATTTTGTGTATTCGACTATAATTTTTTAAAACCTTAATACGTAGAAAAGAAACACACTGTTCACATTTATTATTTTCTAATGTATAAGATAAAAAAAATGTACTATTTCGCATGCCAAAATAATAAAATGAACTTAAATAATTTTTATTTTATTTAATATTATTTACGAGAGGCGTGAATCAAAAAAGGTTAAGAAATTACTTAACGATACATTCATATTTTTAAATTATAATAATTTCAATAAATCATCAATATACATTCTAAACTTTATATACCTACGTAAAGCTACATAAATATAAATGTAATAAGCGCAAGTTACAACAATTAATTAAACAGCTAATTTAGTACAATCGATATCTATAAGAAGTGCGCGGAACATTAACTCCGCAGTGACCAGAATATACTGGTATATATAAAATAATATGGATTATATTTTCTAGTGATGAAGAAATGCTAGAAAGTGATAACTGTTGGAACACACCTTTTTTTGGTTTCAAAGTATGTTTATTTAACACACAAAATGTTTATATATAATATTATAATGTGTTATTTGTTATTTGTTGTGAGGCCCGGGCCTAGGGCGGCAATTTTTTTGGGGCGGCAAATTTTGTAAGAAATAAAAAAAAAAATTATATGAATATTTTATGCATTTATGTAACTGCGTAAATTAATATTATATAATATTTGATATAAGTATTTAAAAAACATAAAAGTAAATCCATGAATTTGACACATTGGTTAATTCTGTGGCCTGCGTCTTAATAAACTATCGTATTTATCGTAATCGTAATGTAAAATCACAGATTTTTATATAGAAGACAGAAATATATATTAGTATATTAGTATAAGATTAAACATTTACACTGCTATTTAGAATTTAGAATTATTTGTTTTGTTTATAATGACTATTGACCTAATTTATTTAAAATTGAAATAAATTTATTGGAAATAATAACATCATTTTTTTTTCTTGGGATAGGGGTGGCATATTTAAAATGGCCTAGGGCGGCACTTGTTCTAAATCCGGCCCTGGCAACAAGTCATAAAATCTTATGAGAAGAGAAGGTATAATTTTTTTTTTTTTTTAAGTAATCCATAGAGCTTCGATCCTATTATATATAGATCCCTCTATTCATTGCTTATTTATAATTTAAAAAATAATCATTTTTACTCGTTTCTCAATTTATTTGATTATTTTTAATAAAATAATAACAAATTTTAGGTCTGACATATGGTTAAATATAGGAATTGTAAGTTTCTACACAAGAATAGCTTTAGAGAATTATCGTTCTTTTTAAGGTTGTAGCCTAAGTAATCGTTCCAATCGGTACAGTTACAATAAAGTACTGATTTCAAAGTACTCGTTACATCGGTACAATCTTTATTTAGTTACACTTGTACTCAGATTCGTTTTGTTCGAGCGGAACGATCAAAATGCATGTATTCAAATGTTTACTCGTTCTTATAATGGATATTTATGAACGAATATACTTCGTACTTGGTAGGACCATTATACAACACTATTTTATTATGTTCGTAAAAAATTAACTTAAATAAACTTTAAATAATTAAATTTGTATCAGAAACACTATGTTTACAAATTTACAATATAAATATACATTTGAAATGCCTAATCAAAAATTACAAAAGATTATAAATAAAAAGGTTATTATATAAATACAAGTACAAAAAAATCACTTAACCCTACTAAAAATCGGTTATCGTCGGTTATCGCCCAACGGTCGGCGGTGACGGCCAGGATTATCGTACCCTATTATATTTATCTCGATAAATCTTAATCGCAATGATTATACATCTATGATCGTGACAACTCGTTACTATTTGACTACCGTCGGTAATCGAACATTAAAAAAATTTATAACATACCTATAATTTAAACATTCGGTAGTTCGATACTAGGTGTTAGTATCCCCTGATAGAGACCATTTTGTAGTTGAAAACCTTGTACCAATAAAACGAACTTGGAACGATAAATGTACTCGTTCCTACTCATTACACCAATGTAATCGTTCATTGTACTGAATACAGTAATAACGATCCACCACTAGTAGGTAAACAATTACATACGTTAATTTCTACATATGTGATGTGCAAGTTCCTACACGGTAAAAAAGGTACGTACCTACTTGTATAAGTTCTTAAACGACAGGTGCACATGTAAAAAAATATACATACCTACTATATTTTATTTACAAAATATACATAGATATACTACATTTTATATAATATTACAACTATAAGTTATCAAACTGATAATATGGAAATTATATAATTTAGAAGAATAGGTATAATCAAAAATAAAGTCAAAAGTATGCCGAAAAATAAAATTGTTTAAATGAAAAAGTTGTAGTATACAGTATACTCAACAACCAAAATTAATCAATACGACTATGTTGAACATTCAAGTTTCCGAAATAAACCATATACTATGTATTTATTTATTTTTTTTATTATTTTATTATATTAAAATATATGACAGTATCATATTATGGTACAATTGATATTAGATTGATAACGTATAAATATTTTATTATAATAATATATTATAATTTATAATGTATAGTATATTAAATTATTATATATTATATATAATAATATAAAAGTATAAACAGTGTAGGAACTAATATAGGTATTTTTTTTACCTGCTAGATCACGTGTAGGAACTGACATTCGCCCTAGTATGTTATCATTTATCTAGTTTTTTTAAAAAGGAGTACTTACATCCTACATAATATCTTAAGCTTTTCATTTTGACATCAGGATGTAATCTGTTAATAGAGTTATCCCCAAAATAGATCATTATAAAACTTGACAAAAAATTAGTATAATTACACTTTATGTACTGTAGGTACATTAAACAAGTAAAAATTAAATTATGCATAAATGCAGTGATTTCGTTAACAGAAGTATTCATATGCACGTGTTGCATGCTGTATTTTACAGTATAATGAATTATTATTGTGGTTTATGGTAATAAATAATCACTCACAATTTATAAAATATTAAGCACTATATTACTGTGATATGTATGTACAAGAATGAAATATAACAAACAAATACCAATTACGCGTACAATATTACTGCGAACTGAATAACACGGTAAGTCGCGATACGTAGTCACTGACGGAATGAAAATTGAGCATCTGATCAGCTGGTATTTATAGGCTCCGCTTTGTTCTCGAACATCCCCGAGTATACTCTAGCGAGACCATCGTGGAATATTCTAGAACATGGGTTTTTCCTATTGTACGCTGTCGACATCGTAAATAATTTGGGCGGCTCGTTGTGTATTGTTCACATCGCCACATCACCCCCCTACCAGTGATGGAGTCAGCAGGAACTTATTTGAAGACGTTCGGGGAAATGGACTCTTCTACCGGAACGCGTTTTCCTGTCTTTTGTTTCTGGTGTCGGTTCTTCTGTTTTTGGTTCCTTATTTGCGATAGATTCGGGTGTGGCATGTTTCATGTTTCTGGAGCTAACCTCCTCGTGTATGTCATCAGCAATTATGTAGGCTGGTTTCAGTCTATCAATAGTCACTGTTATCTTTTTCCCTTTCACGTCAATGCAGAAGGTTTTCCGATTGCGACTTACAACTGGGTATGGGCCGTCGTACGGCATTTGTAGACAGTTTTTCGGTCCATCATGACGAATAAACACTTGTTTGGAGGTGGCGAGGTCCTTAAATATGAAATTTTTCTTTTCTCCGTGGCAGGTTCCATTTACCGGTTGTATCTGGCGAATCTGGTGTCGAAGATCCTTGATGAACTCTGCTGCGTTCTCAAACTTAGCGTCATCTGATCTTGTTGAGAGAAATTCACCAGGTAGACGAAGTGGTTCTCCGAATACAAGTTCTGCGGATGTGGACTTCAGATCCTCGCGCCAAGCTGCTCGTATGCCTAATAAGACTGTTGGGAGTATTTCAGTCCACCGTTTGTTCTGGTGACATTTGATAGCGGCCTTAAGCTGTCGATGGCTTCGTTCTACCATACCGTTTGCTGAAGGGTGGTAGGCCGTAGTCCTAAGGTGATTTGTACCAGTCAAATATCCTAGATACTTGAAAAGGTTTGATTCGAATTGTCTCCCTTGATCAGTCGTTATAATAAGAGGTGTACCAAATCTTGAAATCCAATGTGTATAAAATGCTCGGGCGACAGTCTCTGCTTCTTGGTTCTCCAAAGGTATCACTTCCGGCCATCGAGTAAATCTATCGATACACGTAAGGCAGTAGCGGAATCCTTCTGAATATGGCATAATGATGAGGTCTAAATGTACATGTTCGAATCTTTGTGATGGTTGAGGAAATGAACCAAGTGGTGCTGAAACATGACGTGTTATTTTAGCTCGTTGACACTCGATGCATGCTCGGGCCCATTGTTTACAGTCCTTGTTGATAGAAGGCCATACAAACCGTTGTGTTACCAACTTGGTAGTGGCTTTTATGCCTGGATGTGAAAGACGATGGACAGTATTAAAAGCAGCACGTCGAAAAGATTTTGTAATGAAAGGTCGGGCGGTTGGTGTCATGGTGTCGCAAAACACAGGAACATCCATGCCGGGCATTTGAATTTGCTTAAGCTGTAGTCCAGTGTCACTCCGTAAATACGTTTTTAATTCGTCGTCTTCTTGTTGAGATTTAGCCAGGGCAGTATAATCCAGTGTATCCGAAAGAACTTCCACCCGAGAGAGAGCGTCGGCCACGATGTTCTGTTTACCTGGCACATATCTTATGTCTGTAGTAAACTGTGAGATATAATCTAGGTGACGAAATTGGCGTGGTGAGCACTTTTCAAGTTTCTGCTGAAAGGCGAAAGTGATGGGTTTGTGGTCAGTGAAAATGGTAAAATTGCGAGTTTCTACCATGTGTCGAAAATGTTTGACAGCAAGATAGATAGCAAGGAGTTCACGATCGTAGGCTCCGTATTTAGATTCAGTTACTGAAAGTTTTTTTGAAAAGAATGCGAGAGGCTGCCATCCCGTGTTGACGAATTGTTGGAGAGTCGCGCCCACTGCGGTGTCAGAAGCATCACTTACAATGGCCAATGGTGCATTGTCGCGAGGATGAGCAAGTAACGTGGCTGAGGCAAGTTTTTCTTTACAATTTTCGAAAGCAGCAGTAGCTTCAGGTGTCCAGTTGATAGGAGTTTTGCCTTTGAGATTGGGAACCAGTAAGACGTTCAATGGTGCTTGTGCTTCTGAAGCTCCGGGTATAAAACGTCGATAGAAGTTTATCATACCCAGGAACTGTCGTAACCCTTTTGCTGATGTCGGTTTCTTGTATTTCAAGATGTCGTCGATTCTGTCAGGTAAAGGACGTGTGCCATCTGTGGAAATAAGGTAACCTAGGAATTTGACTTCTTTTTGTCCGAAAACGCACTTGGAAGGGTTGATTACTAGAGAGTATTCACGTAACCGATTGAAAATGATCTGTAAGTGCTTGATATGTTCTTCTTCAGAAGTAGAAGCTACCAGTATATCATCGATATAACTGAAACAAAACTCAAGTCCACGGAGTACTTCGTCAATAAAACGTTGGAACGTCTGAGCTGCGTTTCTGAGTCCGAAAGACATAAAAGGAAACTCGAAAAGTCCAAATGGTGTTATTATGGCCGTTTTATTGATATCTTCCTCTGCTACAGGAATTTGATTATAGGCTCTTACCAGATCGATTGTTGAGAAAATGTTTTTTCCGTGAAGGAAGTGTGTGAAATCCTGGATGTGACGAACTGGGTAGCGGTCTGGGATAGTTCGAGTATTAAGTGCACGATAATCTCCACAGAGTCGCCATGCGTCCGTAGTGTTCTTTGAAACCAGGTGGAGTGGTGAAGACCAAGGGCTTTTAGAAGGTCGAGCTATACCCAAATTTAGCATAGTCTCAAACTCCTTTTTGGCTCCCTTGAGTTTGTCAGGGGCTAGACGCCTTGGTTTACACGCGACGGGAGATCCTGGTGTCGTCTGGATGTAATGTTTGGTGTTGTGTTTGATGTCCTTGATTACTCCAACAGGTCGGGTTATCTCAGGATACTCCTGTAATAAGTCATGGTACCTTGTTGTTCCGACAACTGTTTTGATGGATTGTATGTCGCATTTCGCAGCTTGACCCTGTACAGTGAGTTGCGTGAGACCGTCCAAGAGACGTTGATTACGTATATCTACCAAAAGATTATAATGGTTTAAAAAATCCACACCAATGATAGGCTTGGATACATCCGCGACCACAAATCTCCAAGTGAAAACTCGACGAAGTCCGAAATCAAGAGCAAGTGTAATAGTTCCGTACGTAGCAATGGTCGTCCCGTTGGCTGCTGATAGGGAGTAGTCCGATTTATCTCGTTGACCTTGAACCACACTGCGTGGGTATACACATAAATCGGCTCCAGTGTCAATAAGAAATTGTATTCGTGAGACACGATCGGTTAGAAATAGGCGGCGTGGAAATGGCATTGGCTCACTGGCCGCCATCAGTGATTGCCTTTCTAGTTTTCCGACTTATATGTACATGGCTTTACACATTTCTGGGAGTTGGATCCAAAACGCCAGTGATACCAACAGATTCCATTGACACCGTGTGAATTACGACTTCGTGATCGAGATCTTGAACGATGGGCACTAGGATCGGGGCTTCGCCCACGTGCAGGACGGGTGTTGATCTCAGCGATTTCTTTTCTCAGCGCCGTGATTTCCTGATTAATCCCTAGCGCTAGCTGTGAAAGCTTAAGATTTAACGTAGCTTCCAGAGTATTACTCACAGTTGATTCCGCGATCTGAGGTAGCATAGGACCAGACGCGTCTGCAATATTATCTGCGTGTGCTGCGAGGTCCTCGAGTTTGCAGTCCTTGACGATCGCCAGCGCTACCTGAATACTTTTCGGTAGTCGGCCCATCCACAGCGTTTTTAACAGTGTTTCAGGAATGGAGGTGTCAGCTAGGCTTTGAAGATGGCGTAAAAATTGCGATGGTTCTCTATCACCCATTTCGACCCGTTCCAATAGTTGGCGAGTTTTTTCTTCTTGGGATGCGCTGAGACGTTTGACCAATTCTTGTTTAATTTTTACGTACCTGTTTTCCGATGGTGGTGCCATTATGATATCTTTCACTTCAACCGCATATTTGGGTGGTAATGCGCCGACAACATACCCAAATTTCGTACTGTCGATCTTGATACCTGCGCTGGCAAAACTTCCCTCGACCATGGCGAACCAAAGTTCAGGATCCGACGAAATGAACTCGGGAATTTTCACCGCGACTCTGGCTACTGACGATTCATTGTTTTCCATCACGTCGAGGTCACCAATTTGTGGTTTATGGTAATAAATAATCACTCACAATTTATAAAATATTAAGCACTATATTACTGTGATATGTATGTACAAGAATGAAATATAACAAACAAATACCAATTACGCGTACAATATTACTGCGAACTGAATAACACGGTAAGTCGCGATACGTAGTCACTGACGGAATGAAAATTGAGCATCTGATCAGCTGGTATTTATAGGCTCCGCTTTGTTCTCGAACATCCCCGAGTATACTCTAGCGAGACCATCGTGGAATATTCTAGAACATGGGTTTTTCCTATTGTACGCTGTCGACATCGTAAATAATTTGGGCGGCTCGTTGTGTATTGTTCACATCGCCACATTATAATTTATTTATCACTGATAATACTTAATAATTATTCACGAATAAAATATACACAAAACACTATAGTATTATACAATTTGTATAGTAGGTATATTGACCAAAATAAAACCAATGCCACTGGCGGGCGGCGACCCTGTACGTCAATCTTGATTTGTCCGTCACCAGTGTTATGCTGGGGAGTGGCTGGACAGACCCAAAATAAACACTGTTTTAAAAAGGTTGGGCCAACGCCACTTCTTACGTCTGCAATCTTACCTAAAAAAGTAAAATATCACTTAACATTAGATCAAATCTATGGCTGGGAAACTATAGGAATTCATCCCTTGGAGTAATTATTAATGTGTGAATTATATGCTTTTCATTAATTATAGTTTATGTACATTAGCGACAAATTATTGGTTAAGTATGTATAGCGAACTAAATTAAACATTTTCAACAAGATAAATGAATTTCAAAATAAGTTTTTATAAAACTTAACTTAAAATGCTTGATCAAAATAATATTTTCAAAATTTTCAGAAAAAGATAGGACTATTGTATGATCAATAATATATTATTATATTAAGCTTGTATTATACTGTCAAATATTATAATAGTAATTTTACCAACTAAAATTTCCCAAAAGTCAACAATTTATCAAAATTTCGCATGAAACAATTTATGTAATATTATTTTTTAGTTTTTGTGCAGTAAGAAATTGTTTAATATTAATTATTAAATATTAAGATACTTTTTAAAATTAAAAAAAGTACTTTATTTATAAGTTTATTTTTTGTCAGAAGCACAGACAATATTTTCGTATAAATACCTACTATGAGACATATGTAGTAAATATGAGAATATGTAATGTAATGATGAGACAACTCCTCTCCATTTTAAAAAGTTACTCAACAGTTGATTCAATTCGGGTATTATTATTATGTCTATATATATTGTTGTTGCTTTATTGTGTAAAGATTTTTTTAACTGTACAAATATAATTGATGACTATGGGGCTTTTCACCTCAACTTTGCTCCCAAATGTATACTCATTTCAAACTAAAAAAAAATGTGTATACAAATTTATTTTGAAATAAATTATTTAAAATGCTTACTATTCTAAACAGTAAACTATAGTCTATTTTAATTTTCCAAGTTATAACCATAGATCAGGAGCGGCCAGTCAATCGCGATAGACCAGTCGATCTCGGACAATTTCAAAGTCGATTATGTTAGAATTTATTTTTAGGGCCACTCGCTCTTTATATTTCTTAATAATTATAGGTATTCAATAATAAAAAAAAAATTTATGGAAGTCGATCTTCAGAAGTGAAGTATATTTTTAGTAGATTGTGACCAAAAAAAGTTTGGCCATCCATGCCATAGATTATAAATAAATTGGCTGATGAGTTATACCTACTACTAGGTACTTTTTTTTTATATAGATTTGAATGATTTAATACAGAAAAGATATACATTTTAATATTTTATATATATCTCAAGTGCACATATTTGTTTAGTCAACAGCACTATTTATATTTTATACTCCACAATTAGTGTCCTAATAGGTATACTGCTTCTTACAATAAAGCCAAGCTGATTCTATCCTGCCTTGTTGTCGAAACAGCGATCATTATTTTTTCCAATTTCATTTTCGTGTGGTGAATATTCTTTCTTGATTAGAAGAAATCGAGTGAAAAAAATCGTTGGCAAACGGCGTTAAAGCGATGTTGTAGATATGTAGTACAAACAGATGAGAGGAACAGAGTCGAGACTCGAGAATGATGATGATGATGATAATAATAGTAATAGTAAAAGTAACGTATATATATATACGTATATACTATATATGTATGAAATAAATCACGCGCGTTCGCATATCGAAGTTGTTCGATTATTATTATTATTACAACGCAAAATATATATTTTTGCCGTCCTAACGGCGCGGCAACGACGGCCTTTATTTTATTTTTCTCTTCTCGGCTGTTTTGCCCGCTTGAGACTCGACCCCGCGTGGGGCTCGGCACGAGCTATTATTATTGCTCGCGTCGGCGGCGCTATGTAAATAATTCAAACTTGTCGAGAAAAAAAAATAACAAAATGATTCACATACACACATCACGTGTATAATATTATTACAGTGCAAATACTTTTTAACGTGTGTGCGTGTGCGAGCAGAACGAAATCTGGCAATCCGTCAGCGGGACCACTCGTTCAACGCATAAACTCTGCTGCTGTACATTATTATAATGCGATAATATATATTATACGACCATAATATTATACGTCTTATACACAATAACAGCAGATCTCTTTCACCCCGACACTATTTTATATATATAATAAAAACACTGCCGCATTGTTTGTTCCGAAGTTCGTTTACCATTGCCGTATTATTATAATAATATTATTAGGTAGGTGTAGGTACCTATATAATGATTATAATATTAATGATTAATGAATAATAATTATTTATCAGGATATCACCATCGTAAATAACAGTATAATAAACAATTATCACGCAAACAGAGTGTTATATAATAATAATACTAACATATTATATTATTATTTATTTTATGCGTACGACCGCTAAACACTAATGCCTAATAATATGTTAATCGCTGATGTGCAATATATAATACGCGATATTATTAGGTATAATATTATAATGTGCATCGTAAACATGAGGCGAGGTAGTCGTCGGCCGCGTTCCGTTTTTGCTGTGTACAATATTATGTTTTAAAATATTTTATTATGTCTAAGTGCCTGAAGTACCTATATTATATTATGTTATAGGTACGTGTTGTAGTGTTTGGTGGTGTAACCTGAAATGCGCGGTCAGGTCCGGTAACAATTTTCGTCGGATTTTCTGAACAGAATTTTACGCCGTCACCACCCACTCCCACCGAATTATTAACATTCCAGCGCACGTCCGAAAAACATTTTACACGAACGGTAGTCCGATTTGCGTACGGGTAGGTAGGTAGGTATACTCCACTCTATAATTTAATGATCGATAGAGGTAATAAGGTTTAAAACGTTTCGTACCTCTATATAGTCGTTTCGAAGTCACGGTGGCGGATACAATATTATCATAATAATAACGTCGTCTGACGTCTATGGTCTATACCACCCGTACCCGTTATATTAACATTATACATAATATATCTATATAGGTACCTTATAATATATTAATATGTAAATACTAAATTGTAAGTACATAATAATAATACGATATTACTATAGGTATAGTATATTGTATATATTTGTATAAACGCCACCGCTTGTGCGTGCACAGATACCGATTTCACGTCGTCGCCTTAACCCTTTTTTTCCCTCTCCTACCCGCCGTCTACACCGAGGTCTCCGCACGGGCGCCTACTATTCCTTTGACCCTGCCGCCACCGAGTGCTGCTCGGCGCAAACCAGAACATTTAATCAATAACAAGATAAGGTGTAGTCTGCACCGCTATCACGTTGTGATAAAACCGCCACTGCAGCTTCTTATTAACAATATAATAATACCTATATTAATATGGTATACAATTTTACTATAAATTATAATGTAATGAAACATCACAATATTATAATAAAAAAATATTATAAACCACTGCCGCGGTAGGTAATGAATATCCATGCAACGATGATAAGAATAAGCGGGTTTTTGTCGACGAGAAAAGAATCATAGGTAATATTATTTTTGTTGTCGTAGCGTCTCTACGGTATCAAGGCGTACGCAATACGGGAAGTTATCGTCCTCGAATTTGCAGTCACGGGACGCACACGAGCGCGGGCGCGCACGCGCGAAAGGCGTGTGCGCTGGGCGAATGTCGCGTGCCACCGCCGCCGCCGCCACTGTCGATAGTGATAATGCACCGCGGGTTTTGAGAGGTTCTTCGTCGCGGACGATGATCGGATGAAGTTCATTTCGTTTTGTTGGCTTGACTCTAATAATTATTGTTGATGTTGTGAAATATCGCCATCTAACGATCGGTGAAATGAACGTTCCTGCCACCCGCGGACGCCGCCGGTCCGTCGTCGTCAAGTTCGTCATCATGTCTCGGTCCGGATCCGCTGCAGGAGGCGAGCAGGAACAGTAATGTCAAGCGTCAGAAAAACCAAGTTTGTGATTGTCAACGACTACACCTAAGTCAGTCCCCATGGTGGTGGCCGACAGTGCTATGTTGTCAACAGCTAAGGAGGAGTTGTCGTCCGCGGCGGACGTGTATCAGCCGCATGTCAACGTGGATGGTATACCGCCACTGCCAACGGCACTAGCACACCCATCTACATTCCCAGGCAGTCCCATGACAGCCAAGAAGCAGGCTCTCAAGTCATTCGGCGACATCCAGAGCCTCCTTGCGGCAGGCTACCAAAAGGATGTCAAAAAGATACTGCGGGACAATTGCTGGCCGACCAACCATCCTATCAGAGCTCAACTGTGGCCAGCACTTTGCAGACAACACGCATCCGAAAACAGTAACAACATGCAAGAGGGATTCTATTGGGATCTTGTACGACAATTGTTTGGGTCTACTGGTAAGAACATAGTACTTACTTATGTTTTTTTCAACATTATGATCTTTTTTTTTTTTAATAAGTAATGCAATGTTTTTTATTAATTAGAGATTAATTAGGTACCTACTACCTACTTAGTACCTACTTAATGTTTAAAAATCTAATGTTGATGATACATTTGTTCAAATAAATCTTTTATTGAGTAAGTCTTATTGGTTTACTGATAATTTAGAATTTTCTATTTAAAATGTTTCTATTTTAACTTAACAGATATCCAAAAATAAAAAAGGGTGAAAATAAGCTACATAGTTAAATATTTTATGAGTTATTTCAAATATCTACTTTATTTACTTATACAATATCTTATGTTCATATTTGTTTTTAAGATGTATTATTACATTAATAAGCATCAAAGTTTAAACATTTATTCAGAAATAAATATTTTATTTTCAGTAACTAATCTTTAAAATGACTTATTTTTCTTTTAATGTCTAAGCATAAAAATAGTATATATAATGTTTCTTCTGTATTTGTCCCAGTATTTGTTTTGTTACACTTGTCTATCCATAAATCAATCTTGATTTAGTACTTTTCGAGGTACTTTTAAATAATAAAAAAAAAAAGTTATATTTTATATTGTTGTTATTATTATTATAATAACTATTATAACTATAACTATTCTATTAAAATTTCAAACATTTAAAAACCATTTAAGATTAAATTTTATTAATTCAACTATTTATTTTTAAAAATAATTTTTTCATTTTTTACATTTTACTAGATCTTCCAGATAAACCAATTATTTTACCGACATTTGTTGAGTCAAAACACAGACATTTACATCATCTTGATTCAACAGGCAAGAATATTACTGACAGAATTGTTTGCGTGCTGGGGTTTGCTTGTCCAGATATCACTTATAGCCCTGCTATATATTCGTTAACATCATTGTTGCTACACTTTATGCCTGGTTTGAATTTAATATTATTTAATATTTTAATAACATACTTAAATAATTAAGAAAATTAAATTTGTTTTTTTTGTATTTTGTATTTTTTTTTTTTTAGAAGAGGAATGCTATAATAGTTTAACAAGCTTAGTTTCGTCCAAGAACTTAGTATTTGTAACACAAACAAAATTATTGTATGAAGTCACATGGAAAACTGTATTAAATATATGTAGAAAACATGTTGTGCGTATCCACAATTTATCAAACTATTTAATATTATAAGTGTTTTTTAATTTTAAAAATTATGACTTATAGAAATCTGCTGCTGGGCATATTGGGAAACATTGTCCAATAAAAAAATCAGAAAAAATGTACATGGATTGGATTTGGTGGATATTTCAAGGACTACCATTTCATCATGCAGTTAGTTTGATACAATGTGATGAAGATAATTTAAATATGTATTAAACTATACATATAATATTTTTATTTCAGGTTCGAGTTATGGATTGTTATCTTCACGAAGGCATAAAAGTGTTGTATCGTATTTCAATGGCTATCTTGCAACTTTTTTACAAATACTCAACTACAAGTAATTCTATTTGGGCTGAAGAAATAAATAGTCATGGAGTAGATGTAGCTTTAATGAATTTTTGTCGTCAAATGCCGGTACCTAATTAAAATACAAAATGTCTTTTATGAAATAAATAATATTTATGATTTATACAATTATTATTTTATTTAAGGCAAATCCACAAAAAGTACTTAAAACAGCATTTAAAATTCGAGGTTTAAGTTCAGCTTATATTCATAGAGTTTTTGTAAAAACTGAGATGATATTGAAGAGTAAAGCTGTTTTATCTGGTTCCAACAAACTAAACCGTTCCTGTTCTAGTGAAAATTTACCTACTAGTCAATCTCAAATGAATATTCAGATGTCCTCACATACACTTACTATACGTGAGGTAAGTTGTATGATATAATTTATTAAGTATGTGTTATAAAATAGTTATCTTATAATTGCTGAAAATATCTAAACAGTTATTATTTATTTAGACTTATAATATACCAAAATCATTTTGGTATATTTTTCTTTGATTATTCATAAATATTGTTAACTATGTTCTCAATTTGTTTTATTTTATTTTAGCAATTTTTTATTACATATTAATTAATCTATTCGATATAGTATGACTATATTAAAGTTGAATTTAACATTTATAGGTACCTATCTACATTTAGGGGCATTTTATCTTGCATTTTTAGTATTAATTTGACTAGGGGTTATTAAATTTTCAGTAATTGTTATTATAGTTAATATATTTTTACTGTACAAAGTATATAATAATTTATAAGGTTGAATGACAATTTCTAATGCATAAATTATTAATGAAATGTTTTTTAACAAATTACTCAAGTAGTTGTCATATAAAGAGCGATTCTCTTATCTAACAACTTATCATTTCAAAATCTATTAACATTTTTTAAAATATTTATTTTATAAAATTCCTAGTTGAAAAAAACATCATTTTTAAAAAAAAATATTATATATTTTATATTTTTTATTACTTAAGTTAAGTTTTTACTTTTTTGAATGAAAGAATTTGTTTTCGTATTCTGAAACAAAATAAATTTTGATACATAAAAATCAAAATTATTTGAACGAGTAGTTTATAAGTTATGAGTCTTAAAAGTCAAAATATGTTAGAAAAAAATTAAAATATGCATAATAAAATTTTGATTAAATTTTAATTTTGTAGTTATAATTGTTAAATTGTAATTAAGTTTCTAAGCATTTTAACTATTTAAAAATTAATCGGTAAATTACAAAATAATTTATTGGAAAAAAAACACATGCTCTCAATACATTAATTTGGCAATGGCATAAGTCATACTAACAGTGTCTTGTTATAAATATAGCATTGGTTGTAACAATGTACCTATAAATGTTGTTTTGGAAATTTTATCAACAAGATTAAATAAAACAGGCAAAGTTATGACTTCACTTTGAAATTCCAACTTCTAATTCATGGAAGTTTAGAAATTTAGTTGCCTATTTTTAGTATCCAAATATTATTTGATACATACAATATTTGATGTATACACGTACCTATAATCTTTTTGTTTTTGCTTAACATCTTTTTGGACCGTGAGGTGTATTTTTGTTAAAGTATGTAAAAATATGCAGAACTATGTACTAATGTTAGATTAAACAAAATATGCATTACACAATTTTGATTTTTAAGCAGTCAAGTAATGATTTATAAACAATTGTTAGATTAGGTTAGTATGATTATGATGAAAATAGCAACATATATTTTATGTAAAATTCGATTTTTACTTTTAGCTCTTAAACTACTCATCCTAATTTCAATTTTTTTGTATTGAAATATTTTGCTTCAGAATATGAAATTAAAAATGTATGTAGGCATTTAAAGCAATAAAATCATATAAAAAAATATTTGTTTTTAAAAACTCAATAGATTTTGAAACAATGAGACATGAGTATTGTTTGATAAAAAAATTACTCAGTATTTTGGAAATTAATCTTATAAATAGGATACTCATGCATTTGTATACCAATTTTGTATTAAATGCTAAGCAAAGCAACATTGTTAATTGCTTCGAGATGACTGGATTCAATGTATAAAATTTCAATTTGCATAATATACTTTGCATATTTCTAAGAATTTATCATATTTGGCTTAGTTGGCATAACCATGCATTTTTCACATTTAAAGATAATTTTAGTTTCTTTAAATAATTTAACTCTTTGTTTATAGTTAAGTGTATGAATAGGCTAATTTTAACGTTAATTAAAAACAAAATTTATATGAAAACTTTAATATTTAAAATGTACAATTAATAAATGTATATAATTACCTAAATTATAAAAATAATAAAATTATACTACCCATCCAGTCTAATATAAACAAATAATTGAAAAAAAAATGTATTTATTCATACAAGTTTGAAATGAAGTATAAAGATGTAATTAGGTATTTATATAAATTAAAACAATTGAAAATATTATTTTTATGACATTTTATCGTAATCAAAAGTTTTTTACTACATATTTAAGTGCATATTTTGAGCATAAACATACAAGCCTTTGTTTATGAATTTATAAAAATAAAATAAGTGATCAAAATATAACAAACTTATTTCAAAATATTAATATGCTGTATATTTTTATATAGCTATAATTATTCTTATACTTCATTGTGTTTATTCTGTTTTAGTTTTTAAGTTATTGTTAAATAATAATATATAATATTGTTAAAATATAGTTATATATTAAACATAATAATGTGTATGTAAAAATAATATTTCTTTTTTGTAAAATTACATAATACATTCAAAATTACTTGATTTGTTGAAGAGAATTACACATGTTTTTAAGTAAATATAAGCTCTAAAAATTCATTTAGATTTTATTTTTCTAATTATCTAATATCAATTTGATTATTTTGACCATAAAATATTAGTTTATATTTTAAAAAAGTCATTTAGATTATTATCTTCTTTTTATTGAATGCGTGCATATATTTATTTTAAATATTTAGTTTAAATAAATGTTTATTTTATTATTTTTACTTGAAAATTATTATTGGTAAATTGCATTAATTTTAATACAACATGTTATGATTGGTTCTAAAAAAACTATCGTTTGATAATTTAGTTTTAAGTAAATTTATATTGTTTATTCTTATGTTTTTCAATAGCCGTTTGTTAGTCTTATAATGTATGAATAGATTATTATAATAAATACAATCTGGTTATTTAAATCTTCAAATGATAGTGAATCATACTTGCATTTTATCAATAACATAACATTTGGTATTAAACTTGTATGTGTTATGCTGGCATTCAGGGAGAACATTCACCAAGCCCTCGGGCTTCCACGATGGCCAGTTATCCAATTAACAATATCAGATCTTTGATAGCTAATCATCAGGATGTAAGTTTATTATTTAAACTGCAGCTGAATCCAGATATTTTATAAATTTTTATTTATTTATTTTTGCAGAATGTTTGAACTTAATCTATATATATTTTTTTTATCCAAGCTTATTCTGTATATTTTTTGAGTACATGCAATTAGCTTATATTTTATAATTATGATTTTAAAACTCTAGAAATTAGATCTAGAGTGCCCAAAGCTGAACATTTTAGTTTATTTTTTTAATTTTAATTTTGCAAGATTAATTCCAGTGTTAATAAACTGTTTTAGTAATTAGAATATATATATATTAGACATTTAGTGTTATCTATGTATTTGTTTACACAGACCAACTACTTAAGTAATCACTGTATATAGATAAATTTACAATTTTTATTTATTTATCATAAGTGCACATTAGAGTATGCAATTAAAGTATGTTATAAATCAATTTAGATTTATTTATAAATACTAATATTACAATTTATTATATGAAAATAAATTCTTGCATCTGATATTTGTTCAGGGATTAAGTACCTATTGTTAAGAATTGTTTGTTGAGGCTCAACTTTATTGGTTTATTTTAGCCAAGGTTTATTTTACCACAATTTTTCTAATTTATTAAAGCTCAGATTTCGTAGTAAAATAAATCGTTTAAAAGTATTTTTAAATTTTTAAAAAATCATATTCTTAATTTAAACTCTAAAATAAAAAATAAAATTTAATTATGAAGATTAAAAAACAAATTTATTAACATGTATTTAGTAAAATTATTTTCATTAAAATGTCTATTTAGAGTAGAGGAAAAGAGAGTGTTTTTATATTTTTATATCTACATTAAAAACATTTATGTTTGACTTAGTTTTATCTAAAGGTATTTGGCATTTGCTATTGAGATATACAAGATCTGCAGCTGTATACCTTAAACGCAGAGCGTACTTTCCTAGAACAGTTAATATACTATTATAAAACTATTTCAAACATAGTCATAAACAAAAAATGTTTAATATTTGAGAATAGATTGTTCATAAATATGAATTCATGATAATAATATTATATTACAATTAATAGTGTGTGGTTGAAAGTTTTAACTTTTAACAATTAAAGTAGAAATGTTAATTTTTAATTTTAACATTTTATAAAACAATTTTGTACACTTTTATCAGCATTTTATATGTTCAAAATAATAATCAAAAGGAGACATTCTGCATACACTGAAAAAGAGGTCTGCAAATGACAATTATGAGTGTTATTGATTGTATTTGTATAACACTGATAAAACTAAAATTTGGGTATTTCAATAATTATTTGATCATATATCTATAATATAAGTTGATAATTTAATTCATTAGTTATTTGTGGTGATAATATAGTAGTCTAATTAAATAAAATTATAAAAAAAGGTAAAATTGTGCAAACATTGGTAATGGTAAAAAAAAATGCATATCTAAGGGAAGAGCAAAATAAAGTTTATGTCAGATTATTGTAATCAGAATGATTTGAAACACATTTGTATGAAAAAAATTATTTGTATGTCACACTTGTTGCCAAAAAAACATTGCCTGTTGTATTTTTTTGCGGATTTAATATTTTTTATATTTTTTTTATCTGAATTTTTCTACATTACTGATTGCACAGGCTAAAACAGGAATAGTCTACTACCTGGTTATAATCACTATATTTTTATTAAAACTAAAGTTGAATTAAAAAATAATCATAGTTTTATTTTTTCTGATTGGTTCATATTTAATTTTATCATTTAATTAACAATATGTTACAAGAATAATTTTATTTAATGCAGTTTGTATGAAATATTTTTGATTTTAGTAAGTTGTTTGTATTTTAAATATTGTATTCATGCATGAGTTATGTCCAAAAGTAATTTAAACTACTGACAGAGCAAGTAATATTTTATAAAATAGTTTTTATATTATTATCCTATTACAAAATGTATTCTGTTAAGGTATTAAATTAAATTATATATCATTGTACATAATTACAAAAGAAATCAAGGCTTGTAACTGAAATTATTTATACTATAAAATGATAGTATTTTTTTTATAAAATTGTCCTTATACATGAAATGGAAAACAGTTTTGTTTATTGCATTGAATTACGCTATTAATATCCAAGATATCAATACATGATATAACAACATCAACGTTTCAAGTGAAACATTTACTTTAAATTCATAAATTTTTTTTTAACTCATATTAGGGACTTTTTTTGTGTAAAATATCAGTGTAAATACTGTATATGATATTGTTTATGTTACTTTTTTTAGTGTGTCGTTAAAACCTGAATAAATAAATTGTTTTGGCATTATAACAAGTTTGAAGCCAACATTTTAATTGTATTCTAATTTCTGATTTCACCATTATGGTTACATGCCTTGAACATAATATTTAAAATTAATACAATTTAATGTATACTTATATATGATAAAGTAATGGACATTTTGTTATAATTCATTTCAGCTTTTTACATTATGGTCTTGGTTGCCGGTGAGGATAACAATGTACCAACCAATACTTCTTTATACAACTGAAGAGCATGGCTGTAGTTTGACTACATTTTATGTTAGAGTTGAACATCATGAACCAACACTTCTACTAATAAAAACTTGCACTGATGAAGTATAAAATAATATACCTACACTAAATAATATTATATGTACCGTTTGACAGTTTTAAAGATTCTATTTTTATTTTTAAGGTTTTTGGTGCATATTGTTCTTCAAAGTGGATTGAGAGAAACAAAAAGGATGATCGCGGAAATAGACAAGCTTATTTTGGTACTGGTGAGACATTCATATTCAGTCTGTATCCGGGTAAGGCAAAATACCCATGGGTTGGAATGGAAGTTGATAATGTACATCATGCCAATGAGCTGTTTATGGCTGCTGATCAAAAAATGATTACTATTGGTGGAGGGTAAAATTATTGATTAGTTATTTCATTTAAATACTAGTTTGAAATCAATAATGATTATTTTTAATATTGATGTTCTTAATACAGTGATGGTCAAGCTATATGGATGGATGAAAACGTTCGATATGGAAAAACTGAGAGTTGTTCTACATTCAACAATCCTCCATTGTGTAAAAGTCGTGACTTTGAAATAAAAGTCTTGGAAGTCTATGGTTTTGATGGCGTGTAAGTAATTCTAAAAGTAATATGAATATATCAGAATTATTAAATGTTAAAGTTTAACACTCTACTGTTGTAGCCACAGGTCAGTGTGGGTTACCAAATGTACTAAGAAAATTAATTTTCATACAATAATATTGGTTTAATTATGTTACATTGGTATAATGTTAATTACTAATTTTATTATAAAAGTAACAATAATTTTATTTTTAGGATTCTTTAAAGCAAGTAACTATTCAACTCAAGTGATAAGTCTACTAGTCATATTTATTTATTTTTTATTTATATATTATACTCATGGTTACTTATTTAGTAAGTAAGAATAAGCAATTTATGTAATACTAAATCCATGGCAATTACAGAATATTTGTTCCTGGATTTTTATAATAGGTACTTACTACTTAATTAATAATTGTAACATGTTTTGAAGTTGCATGAGTACTCAAATTTAACTAACAAATTTGATCCAAGTTTGAATTATTTTTTATTAATAAGTATTTAAGTATGCATAATAGTTTTAGTACTTAAAGTTTTAGTACAAATTTTTTTTTTTAAATATTAAATTATTTCAATTATCAAAATATTACTATCATAGTATTATATGGTATATATATTTTTTTATTGCAATAAAATAATTATTCCTTACGTATTCATTGCTCGACACAGTTGGATTTATTATACTTTTTACAAATAATTATTCTGTTCCTGAATATAATATTGAGTACAGTAATTAATTCTAAATAAAAAAATATGAGTATGTGTGCAACTTAAATATTTATCAAATATTATTCTATTTCATATAAGTGATAAATACAGCCTGTTTCAGAAACAAAAAGCATAATATTAGACCAAAGAAATTTTTGCTCTTGAGTAAATAACCAATGTATTAATTTATTATACTAGTATTTTATTTAAAAATAATTAATTGTGGATTATAGACTTGATTGATTTGTTCATAATTTGGGAGTTAATATTTAAGTGATTTATACTAATTATAATTTAAAAAAAATCTATTGGTTGGATTTTTATCTAGCCATGTTTTACATTACAATATCTCTAAATGTGTTCAAAAATTTTTAATTCTAATCTTAAGACATATTGCCCATTAAATAATTGAGTAGAACAATAAATCTTATAATATGTTCCTGAATACATTATTTTTTTTTTTTTTTGGCATTTTATTCATTACAGGCTGTATATAAAAAAGTAAAGTCAATAAAAATTTTTGTAATTGATAGCTTATTATATTTATTAAAAACTAAAAAGTGTAATTAATTATTACTAAGTGTGTGTGTATATTGTAAAAATGTATACAATAGAAAATGATGAATTAGTGTTGAACTACTAGTACAGTATACTGTTAACTCATTATAATTTTTAAATTAAGAATAATTATTTTCTGTTAGATATAATAGTTATAATTACCATATTATTGGTATCGGAACACCAAGTAAATCGCCTCTTCATTATTATATAGTAACATTTTATAATTACATTTCTATGATTCCTATTATATTTTTTAAGGTACATATTTCATCTATATATATTTGTAATTGGTTTTTTAAATGTTAATATAATTCATATTTTATCAAAATATATATAGAAGAGCTCTAAGTCTCTAAATTTATTGGTGATTTATTAAACATAATGGGTCGATACTAATATACTTCAATTTGATCACTTGTGTGTTCATTATTTGTAGGCATACAACATTCATATTAGCATGTGAAGCATTTTTAATCTACTACTTTGAGTATAATATTCAAATTGCTTTTTCAAATTTACTATTTTATTAGTTTGAAATTTTAAGTACTGTGTTCACTAGTTTTACAATTCAGTTAAGTTTCGAGTCAAACATTAGAATGATGATTCGACATTGGATTGCACTTAATTCTAAACTATTTAACTAATATTTAACTAGTACTTTAAAAATGAGTTCATATTTATATGTTATAAAATTTGTTTTGAACAAAATGTTATTTGCATAGGTCATTTAGTATAAGTATGTAAGCGTGGTCTTATTCTAATTATTATTAAACCATTCGTTAAATATTGAAAGTTAGTTTTCAAATTGTTTTAATACATAATTACATATATAATACATTAGGCATTATGATTTTTTCGGCTATTTTATTGTTACCAAGTTAATTCCAATTTTATATTTATATATCAATATCATAATGGATTAAATAGTATGTTTGAAATATCATGTTAGAATGTGATATAATTTATATCAAGTGTGAAAAAAATTATACTACTAATGTTATAAAATTGCATTTTGCATATTATATTAAATTATTATTATTATTCTTATACGCTTAGACTGCTATTATATTCATAGAATAGTGATATAATAAATATATAATATGTATACTTTACAATATATTATACATATTTATTATAGTTGTTATAATTTAAATACATAATAGATGTTAAATTTTCCCATCGAGCTTTTAGTTGTTTAAACTATACATACTTATTGACAAGAGCATTTTATGCGCACTCTCTTGTCAGTACTATGTTAATTAATTTTGTTAAGTTTTTTTTTATTATGAAGTGTACACATCGATAGCTTTATAATATTATGTTTAATTGTTAAACATTTATAGTATACCTTTGTTGTTTTTTTTTTTTTTTTGTGTAAAATATGTTTAGTCTCTTGTAAAATCGACGCAACGAAATCTCAACCTTTTTAAATTTTAAATTTTTATATACGTTTTGTTATAACTATAATTAAGATTGCAATAACATGTCTAATATTATTATTTTGTTAAGAAATAAAATTGTTGGTTACCTATAAACACAATTTAAAAATTTACTTTGTTGCGTCTTCTTTACCAGAGACTTCCATTAGTTCCAACCGTATTGTTATAATCTGTACAGTAGGGACATTTTTAAAATTTGTTTTTTATTACTATTATTATTATTATTATTATTATTATGATTATTATTTTTAATATTATTAATGTTTTTGAAGTCTAGTCAACTCTTTAAGTGGTGTGTCTTTAATTCCGCCCATTTTATTATATCCCACTCAGCGATACAATGTTGTTACCTTTTAATTGTTTTATATATATCGTCGCCATCTGTGATATAACATCCATATTATAATATATTATGTTTCTCCCCTCCAATTGTCCCCTATTTTTTACTTGAAAGTTTTTACTATATTAATTTGATTATAGAGAGTGGGCTTTACTTGATTTTGGATAAATATCACATTATAGTAGAAACTAAAATTAATGTGTTATATGTCCATTCAGTAAATAATTTTTATTATGTACCTCTCCCCACCATTGACCAACTATTATACGTGTCATTGCTATTTATTTCATATTGCTATACTTAGCATCTTACTGTACATTTTTGTTACAATTCACTATAATATGTTATTTATATTATATTAAAGATGTTTTTTTTTTTAGATTTGTTACCAATTTAGTATTATTATAGACATTTTAATACCTTTATACGCATACATAATAATATAGAATCTGTACATAACATTAGGCTGTGTACTTTTTGAAATGTGTGAGTTAGACCACTATGTATTCAAACTAAATAAAAATACATTTTGATTAACAGTACATTTGTTATGCTATACATTGTTTTTTTATTTAAATCAAAATGGTATTATTTAGTGTCCTCGGTGTGTTATTTTAAATAGTGATTTGAAAATATATTTGAATTACTTATATTTACCATTAAAAATATCTATAAAAAGTACAAAATAATAAATTGCTAATGAACGATTGAGTACAAATAAATTTATTTAAATATGTTATATAGGAGGATATCAGTGCGTAATTTTTTTCTTCTCTGAAACACGCTGTAAAACTAATCTTATGATTTAGTTTTATTATTAGAGTGAATTTACTGATGTATTATTACATTTAAAGCTAAAAACATCATATGTGACTATTTGTAAATTGGCTTTTCTCTTACAATATTTCAATTTGTTGGTATGCAAATACATAAAATATTACAATTTAAAAATTATTACTATTATATAACAAAAAAAAACCACTTATTAACACATAAAATATCCTCACTATTACATTTCATTGAACAGGCTAATTCACTTTAATATTAAAACTATCAGCACAACATTTAAAATGTTTTTTCAATTAACTCAAATTTATGGTAAGCTAGAGAAAGTGTGCAAACATCCTTTTATTAGCTATTTGATCCTTTTTATTTTTACTTAAATCCTGTCTCATGCCAATTTATTGACTATATTGACTATCCTAGTTGTTAAATAAAACTCTTGAAACATATTTGATTTTGTTGTATGATTTGGTTACTTGAAAATAAGTTTTCCACTTGTAAATTACAATTTTAACCTTTTAAGATTTGATTTTAAAATATTGAATATTAATAATATTAACATGTATTCATCATACTGAAGTGAAAAAATTAATTACATAATGTAAGAAAATTGTTTTAAATTAAATTTCATGAGAAATTCATTATTTTTAAAAAAAAATTATCAGATAAAATTATGTTTATTGATACAAATTACTAATTTCAAAAGATTAACAATATTATAACAAAAAATAATTTATATTTGTGTTGTATGATATTGTCACGTATATGTTTGTGTAGGAATTCCTCACTGTTTACTCACATTAGTCGAGTTTTTTAGATTGAGACGTAATATATTTTTAAAATATTTAGGCTCTTATTATAGATATTTGATATTTTTAATTAGCGATTGAATTAATTGAAGTTGATATCATGACAAAACTCGTAAAAATTACGAAAATTTTCAGATTATTTTGTAGCTCAAAATTCATAGCAGGTAACACTTTATATAAAAATTTAACACCTAGATACTAGGTTCTCATTTCAAAAAATATACATAAGCGTAATTTTTTTTGTAAACATTTCATTTTAAAACGTTAATTTTTAACGAAAAATAATAATTTTTGTTATTTTATTGTAATTTAAATAAATTTTATTTGTATGGATTTAAAAACACCACTTGTTTGTTACCTGTTAGTATGTATAATAAAAGTACCTATTTAATAATATAATTTTTGCATTTTTTTAGCTCAAAATCAGTTTAACACACCTAATTAATAGGGCTCGGATTTTGTAGCAAAATAAATCCTTAAAAAAATAGCAAAAAAGTGCATTTATTCAATTTAATTTGAAAAAAAAAACAAATTTAAATTACTTACACATTAAATTTAATATTAAAAATTGAATTTACAACCATATATTTGGTAAAGTTACTTTGGTTAAAACTTATTGTATTGGGTATTAATATATTTTTGTACATAGAAAATGACCTTTCCACATAAACTGAAGTGATTAGTGCATATTTCATACAAACTGAATCATATTGTTCCTCATCAATGTTTGGTGTAGTGCCGCTATGAATGTCAGGATGTTATTAATTTTTTGAAGTTCTACCTATCCACTATTCTTTGAAAAAACATAATTGCACTTTTCTAAAATCAATTCTCTACTTAGTCTACTTCATCATTAGCCTCTAACTCGTGTTTTGCTTCTAACACGGTAGATTACTATGATTAACTGCGGGCACTCTTGCTGAATTCTTCAACTGTACTCTTTATTTAAATTAAACGTGCGCAATAATATTCTATAGCTGTAAGCTATGTAGGTATCTTAATTCTTAACTAGTAGTTGAGTTATGTTGGTTTAAGTGTGTTTGAAATGGGCACTAGGTATTTTTTTTTTTAATAGCAATCTGTTTTGATTATGTCAGAAATGTTTTTTTATCTTGGCAATTAAACGATCAACTTTTGGAAAATGTGCGCTCACTTCTTCATACACATTATGGAAGGCAAGAGTTAAGTCCTAAGCTGTCACATGCAAAGTTTTTGGATACAATTCTTGAATACAGCGGTTAAGTTTTATCATTTAGGTACAATGTAGCGTTTGAAGTTGAAATATTGACAAAAATTCATCAAACTCATGAATATTATTTTGTAGCTATAAATTTATAAATCATAAAAACTTTTATATAAGTAGGTAGCTAAGAATTGAAAATTGTATACAAGATTTTCCATAAGTTTGGTTTACAATAATTATAAAAGATCTTATTTTGGGGTATTTAAGTCATTAAAACATAAACCACCTTTTTCACCACCCACTGGAAAATATATCCTAGGCTGATAAATCATCTTCGTTCAGAATCGTTTTTCGTATACAATGATACCTATCATTGCATTAAAATTTAACACATCCATTATAATAGCGACTTACTATATTATACCGCAGAGCGTTACTCTCTTGACCACTCATTTTTTATTTAAATATAAACATTTCAAAAAACAATTCAAAGATCGTCGTAAGAAAAATTAATTAAAATAGTAAAATAATATAATTCAAATACTTACCTAGTGTTTGTTTGTTTTAAAAATTTCCAGTATATTTAGATAACGCCGAAAAGGAAAAAATAGGTAAGTTATTATTGTATATTGTTAAGTTCATTTATTTTTCAGAGTAGTAGTTTGTTACCAGTTTTATAACGTAAATCTATAAATTTTTTATTTAAATACTCGTCGAAAATTTTTGCTGTGCCTACTTATATTTCTTTTTATTTTCTTAATTATTTTTTATTTTGCTTATTTTATTACTATCTAGTCCTCTTATTATTATACATGGTGTAACTCATCTATTTATCAAATGCAATAATAGTACAAAAGAATCAGTTTGTATTTTTAAATTTAATGTAAGCATTTTAATTTTTTTTTTATATTAAAATAAATAATTTACAAAATATTAACTGGCAGAATCAATATATAAAAAAAATCGGCGGAGTTGATACGTTGCGCAATCGATAAATTTCTTACAGGTTTAAATGTAATTTCGGCGCAATCGATATACTTGTACGCCCTTTTATGGGTGTATATTTGTGTCTTGTATATTTTAAAACTTCTTAGTTTTATATTTTTTTTATTACATTCTTTATAAATATAGGTACTATTGGCTTATACCCATAAGTATGTATAGGTACATACTTTTTTCCTAAAATAAACTAAAAACTGAATGATTATCAATTTTCTTCATTTGCAGCACATTGGGTTTACTATGTTGAATTCATATCTTGTATTATGTTGTATCATGGTACGACTTCGGGTATCTTGCTTGGACAGTACGAAAAAGTACTATGTATGTAAATGTGTATATATGCTGCTCAGACTCCAGGCGTTATTATTGTCGATCGACTTGATCAGAGTACTTGGACTCACGACACTATTGGGGAGATGGTATTTTGGGCCAATTTTATTACTTGTAATTTGCGCCATGAATAGTTACATTTAAGTACGTATGTAATTTGCGCTAAAATATAAAAATATAACATGTATTTTGTGCCACATATACAAATTAATTTTGGTATTTTGTGCGACGACAGAAAACGAAATGGAATATGTAAATATGTAATTTGCGCCTCACTTTCAATAATATTCAATTTATAAACAAAATAAAATTGACAGAAAAGGCTTAGTTTCGTCATTAAGCTATAAGTATAAAAAAGGTGAGTAAGCTAGGTATTTTATTTCAAAAATTATATGTTATATATTACAAAAATAGTATATACTAAACGAAAATTTAGTTATACTTTAATATAGGTACACGGAGTTTGTTTTATTTATATACATAAATACATTTTATTTATAATTATAGTAGGTACAGTGGTACACAATGGTACAGATTAGATAATGCCTTTTTATTTAATTTTATTTGGCGCAAATTACAAACTTAAAAAGTGGTGCAAATTACCAAAATAAATTTTTAGATGTGACGCAAATAACATAATTTTTTTTTGTGGGTTAGGTTAGGGGGGGGGAGGTTGTTTTTGGTGCAAATTACGTAAGCCCCACTATTGCACTTTCGTTGTCGATTATAATAATGATTACATAATTAAAAGTAAGTATTTCAAGTATTACCGTCATGTTTCATTCATTTTGTTTGTCACATATGGTTTTTAAAGTTATAAAGTATTTAAAGTTTTGATGAGAAGAGTGGAGAGGTAAAGAGAGATACCTCACAAAATATTAGTCTACCTACTTTAGAATTATGTGTATAAAAATAAAAAATATTCTGCTTCATAATATGAAATGTTGTATTGTTATCATTCAAAAAGTAAAAAACTTAAAAGATTATAAGTTATAATTTATAACCAAAAAAAAAAAAAATGTTAACAGATCTTGAAATAATGATTGTTGTTCGATAAGAAAATCATCCAGTATGTATATAATATATATAATATTACCATAAATTTAGTTAATAACGTAAATGTCTTGCCAATATCATTAATAACCTGATGGTAGTAGACGCTATCTCTATCATTATAATATAGTGTATACTGTATAATGACTTTATGAAAATAGTTCTACGCCTCTGCGGTATTTGACAATTGGAAGGTAAAACGTCAAGATTTGTTATGCGAATAGATGAGTCGAAAGGCAAAAATGTGTTTAATACTGATGAAACGGAATTATTTTTTAAGTGTTTACCTTAACAAACTTTAAAAAACAAAAAGTGGCACGGATGGAAAGAAGCGAATCACATTGACACTATTATAGGTAGTAGGTACTACGTTATCGAATGAGCAAGTCCATACAACTCCATGCACAAATAAAAATTACAGGGCTTTTTTTTTAAAAATAAACTTTACTGATCCATGTAAATATGTTTATAGGAAGGTATATGTATATTATGATTTTACATATTTGTATTGTTAAATGAAAACGAGTAACAATTTATAGTGTGTTGATTTTCATTTTTCTATAAGTCCCGTTATAACGAATTTTGTTTGTTTAGGTACTCAATAACAAAACGAGTTTTGATACAAGAAACTTTTGATATTATAAACTTTTTTGGTCTCCTGAGACAAGTTATACTATCTTAACTATTTATAGTTGACTATATTAAAATGTTAACAAATGTTTTTATTTAATTGTTTTATATTTTGAGTGGAGTGATTTTTGATTTACAATAATATTTTTTTTCGTTCACCATTTATGGCAGTAAAAATACTTAAATTTTAAATTAGGGGGGTTCTAGATAGAAAATTGGATCTAATTGGTACTTTAGGGGTTAAAAGTGAAAGCATTTTTCTAAAAATTTGGGAAAAGTAAAAAAATAATAATAAGGAAAACAGAAAATTTCACACTAAATCTGCAGTTTTTGAAAAAATAAATATCTTTGTTTTGTAATAATTAAAAAATGAATAGGTAACTGTAGAAACACTAGAAACTTATAAGCAGTTGTAAACTGACAATAATAGTTATAAACAATTTTAGTTATAACTTAAGCCACTTCAGAGTTCAGATATATTGTAAATAAGTTTTAAATAGAATTAAAGCTTAAATGGGTGATTTAATCTGATGGAGGGGGGATGGACGTAAATATAGACGACTGTCTACATGAAAATCACCCTTTCCCTATGCCTGCTATGGTGTATGGTTCTATCGGTTGCTCTAATAAATTAAAAAATTACATAAACATGGATGATTCGGATGAGTAAATGCACAAATTGCATTAAAAACATAAAACGTGGTATTTAGAAATACCATGTGTTAGAATTATAATTCCATGTACAAAGAAGAATTTGGTCACTTTTATACTTTGATACCCCTGTTATTATAATGATATAGCCTATAGGAATATTTCTACAAATATAAATACATTGATACCAATTAATAATTAATTATTTAAGCCTATAGCCTATAGGCTATAGTCTACAAAATTAATATTGTGTAAACGACACTTCCTTGGTGCTAATCGACGAATTGTCAATGCATCCTATGCGCGACTTTCTTTGTACACGATCGATGCACACTGTTATTAATAATATTTTGGATGATTTTTTACTACAGTTTGCTGTGCTGCTGTAGCTAGACTATTTTTAAAGCTGCACGACATTAATGTAAATAATTATGAGCGTTATTTAGGGCTAATGTAGCATGTCCCTCATTACTCATTAGTTATTATCATTTTGCAATAAAGTATTTACGAAGGATAAACGTAAAAAACGACATATTTGTGCTCAATAATATACTAAATACTAATATAGTCACACCATATAACATAGCAACACCATAAAAAAATTAGGAAAGCTCATTCTTTGAGCACGCTAAATTTCCAATTTCTAACTTATAAAAAAACTGTAATTCTGTTTACAATTTTAAAAAAATTTGGTAACCTTTATTTTTTGGTACTAATTGTTTAATAATGGCTAGTAATGCTAATATGGACCTATATCATATACTTATACTTAGATATTTTAGATTTTGAACGGAGTGATGAATGTATTGATTTTACAATGATGTATGTTTTTTTTTTGTTTTTTTTTGTGTCTGTGTACAGCATAACTAGTCGAAATAATGCTTCAATTTCAAACTTTGGGGATGGTTTCCGATGGAAAAGTGAATATCCTTGGTGCATTATAGAAATAAAAAGTAAACATTTTCCAACGGTTTTCAAAAAAATCGAGAAAAACAAAAAAAAAAAAAAAAATAAAAGCGGGCAAGTGGGTACCGCTCTGCCGTACATTAGGAGGTGGGGTGGACCTCGGACTAGGGTAGGTTACATTTGAATGCAATGATAGGTATCATTGTATATGAAAAACGATTCTGAAAGGAGATGATATTTCAGTCTAGGATATATTATATTTAAATATTGCCATATATTCTAATTTGAAACAAATATTTTATTTTTCAATTAGGACGCATTTGCAAAAGGCATGGTTAATCAATTTTTCTAAAAACATTGCATGTAGTTATCTTAATTCATAATACCTTATATTATAATAGATATGTTTGAGGATAAATCGTTATCGTTACGCGATTTCATAAAAATTTAAAACTCAAACGCTCAAAACATTTTTCCTATAATGACGCTTCAAATTGTCTCTATAGCTTTTTGAAGCAAAACTTATGGAAAATTTAGTGTTGGATTTTTTAACGTTAGATATAAATACAAACAATTTTATGAATTTTGAACTACAAAATAATTTACAAATATTCATGATTTTTCAAAATTTTCAAAATTTTTTGTGTTAATAATTAAGAATTGAAAATACAACACAAATTTTCCATAAGTTTTCTTTCAAGGAGCTATAGAGAAAACTCGAAGCATCATTATAAGAAAAATTTTAAGTAAGTTTGAATTTTAAATTTTTACGAAATAGCGTAACGATAACGATTTACCCTTAAACAATTTTAAATATTTGTTATTATTCAAAAAGTATAAGTCGTAAGTACTTAAAAATTTCACCAGTTATTTAGATTGGCATTTTTTTTACATAATATAATTTTCAAAATATTTTTGACTTTTTTGAGCTATTTATAGACAACTGAAATTTTCAATTTTTCTGAAAAATTTTTTTTGAAGTGTCGATAAATTTTTTTTGGCCGAGTCAAAATACTTGAAAATTTAATACAAAGTTTCTCGTAAGTTATTTTTATAGTGATAAAAAAATTATAAGAATACATAGGCACAATTTTTTTTTATTAGCATTTGAAGTTCAAATATTGACAAAAATTCGTCAAAGCCATGAATATTTGCAAATTATTTTGTAGGTATAATTCATAAAAATGTTTGTATAGGTAGCTAAGAGTTGAAAATTTAATATAAGATTTTTCATAAGTTTAGCTTACAATAATTATAAAAGAACTTAAATTTTGGTGTATTCAGGCTATTAAAACATAAACCACCTTTTTTACCAACCACTGGAAATTATATCCTAGGCTGACAAATCATCTTCGTTCAGAATCGTTTTTCGTATACAATGATACCTATCATTGCATTCAAATTTAACCTACCCTAGTTCGAGGTCCACCCCACCCCCTAATGAACAGCAGAACGGTACCCACTTTCCCGCTTTTTAATATTGGCTAGTATGAATAATTTACTTTGAACAAACGATTATAAAATCTTAATACAAACAATCGTAACTATATGCTGGTAACAGTAACGGATGGACTGGAGATGGAGATAACATACTATACAGATACTATACATTTATGTTTAACAACCTAAAACTCGTATGTTATTTTGAAAATATTCTTTTACAATATCTTTTTTATTATGTTATAAAGGTTAGTGAATGATAAAAAAATGTTGGCGCGTAAGAACAATTTATTTATTTTTTTCAATGAAAATTTATGAAAAAAGACGCTTTAGTGAAATTATAAGAATATACTTTGTGGTTTGTGAAATAGTTGAGTGCACTTCAAAATTGGGTGCGACGATTTGCAATCTAGTTTATTTTTTAAAGCGTTTCCAGAAATGATGATTTACTGATACTCTGTCGTTTGGTTTAACTTTTTGAGTGTCTATTATAGTCGAGAGCGCTCGCAGAGGAGGGAAAAGGGGACATCCCCCCCCCGGTGAATTTTTAACCGTATGTACTTAAATATCACGCACATGGCATTCCATTTTATCATAACAAATATAAAATATTCTTAGAATAAAACTTTTTTGTTCTATTCAGTAATTACCTATGGTAAAAATTATAATCATTAATTATTAACTTATGGAAATACAAATTATCTATCAAGTATCTGGGTGTAGGATATATTTTTACGGCGTAAATATTATAAAGAATTTCTTGATTTTAATTGAAGGTACTATTATAAGTATAAGTTATTAGGTTTTTTTTATTAGTTTAATAAGTTTATTTTATCCAGAAATATCGACTACGATGAAAGTTTTAAACAATGTTAACTTATTATTAGTGATATAGGATATGTGGAAAAAATATTTTTATTATTTTTAACTTTTTACAATTTTTTAATGACAACATGCTTTTTTAACTCCTTGTTCCAATATTGATTATTTTCTATAGACTTCAAAAAATATAAAAATGTATAAAAATCGAATTTTGGACGAATAGGTCGTTTAGAAGTTACTTTAGGTATTATTTTAAAATACGGGAGTACCTCGCATGATGTTGGTTTACTACTCTATTATTTATGGCTGGGCACTTTTCAGTTACTTTAGTAATTTGTAATTGGTAATTAATTATAAGGTAAATGTTGATATAATTTGTAATAATTACCATTTATTGGTATAAAGAATTACATAGTCAGGAATGGTCATTTGGGCATTTTTCCTAGGGGTCCTAACTGAAGCTGATAAAGATAGAATACAGTTGCTATAGTTCCTCAGCAATTATTGAATTACAAATATTACAATTTTTCAACGATAAAAATAAAAATCTAACATGCTTAAACAACTATCTTGCATGTATTCCTGTTATTAAACATAAAATAACTATTTATTCATTATAATACTAATGTTTTGTTCGTCAGCGCCGGTAGAGAAATTATTTTCATTTGCTGGCTTTAAATTGGCACCAACTTGTTCTTGGTTATCTGACAAGCAATTTGAAAAACTTGTTTTTTTTTAAAATATAATCAAAATTACGGAGTTATCTTTTTTTAAGTATATTTTTCTAATGATTTTGTCATTTAATTTATACACCTTTTTATAATTATATTAATAATTAATGATATATATTTTTTTAATCATCATAAAAGCATAAAATGTATAATGTATAAAATTAAATATTATTTTTTTAATGTAATTATAGTGATTTTAAATTATTATTATTATAATTTTTTTTTTGAGTGATTGGCTCATCTCTGCAGCTACTATTCAGTCCATCAAAACTTTAAATTACTACGTTTATGTACAGCAGTTAATGCGCATTAATTCAATGCCCATTGAGTTAGTCCGAGAGTTTGGTGCATATAAATGCATTTTTAATTCGCATTAAGCTAATGCGCATTTATTATTTAATTCGATTAGTCAAATCGAATTAATTCTTACTTCGGGATTAAGAAATACATGTAAACGCTTTAATCCGAATTAATATTTTAACGGGAATTTTAAAATTTAAAATAATAAAATAATATAGTTGGTAAGGTACCTATCTCATATTTTGATCATAGAATCCAAAGTATAAATAGCATGGAATAAAATCATTTGCATTCATTTTAACTTTATTCAACATCTAATCTTGATATTTTAGGTGCATATAAACCCGCATTCTAATGCAGATAAAATACTGCATATAAACGTAGTAGGTAATTAATAACTTATTTGCAACTACTCATACAAAATTTGATTTTTATAAATCAAACTACTCTGAATAATATTTTGCTTCGAAATATGCAATTACAAATATATGTTGTTGTCATTCAAAGCAGTAAACATTTTTAAAATGTTATCAATAAAAAATAGTAAGAAGTATACATTTTTCTAAATAATATGTTATTTGTAACCACTTAAAATAAATTGTTTAAAAAAAGGTTATTGTTTTCTGAAATATTGAACGTCTAAACGTTTAAATGGATCACTCCGTATAATATAGTAATATAATAAATGACGTAAAATTTATGTTTCCTATATTATGTACACACATACAAATGTATATATGTATATATATTATATAATATACAATATACATCGTCGTAGTGGAGTGACAAATAATTGTTATGTACAGGCCACGTAGTGGTGTTTAAAGTCGCGAGAAGACAATACATTATAACTATTATTTTGTTAGGTTTTTAGTCGGTCATGAATTATTTAGTCGGACTGTCACCATCACGTTTTAAGACGCCATTTCCATATTATTCACGGTATGATATTCTTATCGCATCCAGGAATATACAAACTGTCAACGTAGGTACTAACTATATAGTTGTGCAAGTACCTGTAATGATAATATTATATTATAATGGCTCATGACAAACTTTCGTGCATATTATATTATAATATTATATGTATAAATTATACCTACAAAGATAGAGACGGTACAGTTCGTGTTTATCACTATCAATTGGCGGCTGGTTTATAAATATTATTATATTTATCGTACATATTATCATCTCAGTCTTACATATTTTATAACGGCATTTGTATAGATATACCATATTACCATATACATAGGTATATACAATTGGCTGAGAAATAAACTTTTCACATCCGGTTGGTTCAGATTCCATTTTCAATAATTAATGGCATCATATCTTAGATAAATTTATATAAATTTATATAATATTATATGCATTCTGAATCCACTAGCTGGGTGTCATTTTAGTTTTTATACAGGGAGTAGTAACGTATCGACCAGAATTCATATGGGTGATAATATATGTCACCCTCCCAACATTTTTTTTTACTCTATTAATTTGATTTTAATTGATATAATATTATTATTTTTATGTTAACATAATTTGGGATGTGTTTTTTGTCAACTTAAGATTGTGCGGTTTCTATATTATTTATAATAGGTAAGATATACAATTGTGACTTTTTAAAATGATTGTTAATTTTTTATAGTTGATTTTTCTACAGCAAAACTGTTTGTGAATTTTCTAATAACATATCAAAGTATATTATTTAGAACACTATTTTTTATTATTGATATTTTATTTTAATTTAAAAGTTATTAGCGTTTTAAAATTATAAAGTTTTTATAAATTTTAAAATGGGTATTATAGTGAATGAAAAATAGATTTAGGCGAGACTTAATGTTTAAAATTTAAAGACCTATAGCTCCTCATGTTTATGGCCTACTTTATGTAGTTATATATATATATACAATACAGTTAGTAATTATATAAATTACCTAATAATGAATCACTGTGTTTAAAGACTGATTCATACTGGTCCGATATGGCATGACAAAATATTATACTATTTGTTAATAATATGAGATAATTCACATTGATGTGCACAAGCCCGGATTAAGACCTTCAGGGTCCCAGGGGCCAATACATGATTGTGGGCCTCCATCAATGAAAACAATTCTTTAAAATTACAAAAGTATATAATAAAACAAATTTAAACATTTTTATTTAAGTACGATAATATAACGATTAACGAGGATAAAAACATTAAAAACATATTATTTTTTATTGAAATACATATTTAATTTAAAATTTAAATATATGATAAATGATAAAATATATAATATGTAGGACGTAGGTATTACATATAGAGATATAAGATTAAGATAATATTTTATAAATGAATAAAGAAAACTTTGATTTAATAAAATATAACAAAACTAAAGAAAAATCAGATCGTTTTGTGTTGTATACTTGTGACTGTTGACTGTATTGTTGTATTCAACATGACTAATGAGTTTTGATAAGAAATAGTTGTTTGTGATTGTGGTATATTTTATTCAAGTTGTCTAATTCAGATATAATTTGATAAACTTTGCAGGTTTTTTTAAGAAGTTGTATAAATACGACGGGAACTGTTTGATTGTCAAGCAAATCGACAAGAAAAAATTGGTCTATATAGAATCAAAAACGATTTTTTTGTGTGATGGTTCGGCATTTTTTGTTCAATGATATACTTCATAAGAGTAGTTAACATAGTCTCAGGTGGTTTCAAAAGGTTGCTTTTTTAAAAAAATGTTGTTGTGGTTGATTTGGTATAGATGAATTAAAACGATGTTTCAACGTTTTGAACAGGAGTTTTAAATGTAACTGCAGAAATCTCATCACTATACTTTCTACTTGAACTTCCTCATCTTCTGTCTGAATGAGATAAAACATTATTATCATCGTTACTTACCATACCTACATTATTTATGAAATCTTTTTATTTAATGCAAGGTTTTAAAATTTAATTTAATCTGCATATTTACTAGACGCATAAAAATATAAGCCGTACCATAGCAGTATGAATAATCGTAACACTGCAAATTTACATTGTTCAAATATAATTATAATTTTTCAACTATTGTTATAATACTAATAATATATATTAAGTTTACCTACATGTTTTGTATACATTAAGAAGGAGGTGTAAGGATCAGATACGCCGCAGAGCATAAAAAAAAAGAATTTTTATATGAAATAATGGTTTTTACAAAAAACTTAAAAATACAATAGATAACTATATTTTTGTTGTTATTCATACAAAAAAAAAAAAAGAAACATAGGATTATTTTATTAAAAACTTATTTTAAACTTGAACATTATAATTATATTAGTATATAAAGGCTGCAGTCTATATAATATTATAATATAGGTAAGTATTTAATAAATATGTTTATAACACAAATATAATAATAATACGCACTTTACTTATACTCGAAGTCCTCGCACGATGCTAGTAAAATATTAAAACGTAATGGTCTCAATCGTGACAGTTTATATTTGATATTATAGACTTTATAGACTATAATATAGAGAGTATTAGGATGGTAGTTTATAAGTTAAAAGCACTGATTATCACTGTTAGAGTGATATGAATATATGATAGTTGCTGTCATAATTCACAATGTCATATAATATACCTATACTTGTGTAGGTACACAAATGTCATATACCAGCTATGTGCGTGTAATAATTTGTTAAATATGTATACCCATATGTTATATTATTATATATTTTATACGTTATAAACTTAAGCTTAACTATCCATTGGTCGTTTATATAGCTATGGATTTATACATCAGGTGATCCTTTTATCGTAACACACTCTTCATTATTTCAAAAATTATTAACGTTTTTGAAAAAAATTGATTTTTCTTTTTATAATTTTAAGGTGTTAAAAAGCAATTGTTCAAAAAATATATTTTTAATATTAATTATCGATAATCATTATCATTTTTTTTAAATTGATTTGTTTTTTAGTAGTGCAGGAGTACATTAAAAAATGTTCATCTATTACTCTACCATTTAAACTTTGAATAGGTATTTGTAACTAATAAACAATTCATTGGAAATTTGATTTTTATAGATCGGAATACTCCAAATAATAAATTGCTAGATACAGAACATGAAATTGAAAACTTATGTTGTCATTAAAAAAAATAAAAATTTAAATAAAAATAACGATAAGTAAAAGTAAAAAATATTTTTTTTTAGAATAAAATATATAATACAGTAATATTTTATTTTCATTTTTAAAAACGTTTATGTTTTCTGAAATAATAATTGCAGTCTTTCTATAAATAACTTCATAAAAAAGGCGTTTCTAAGCTTTTGAAATTGAGGGGCTAATTCTGTCTCATCTAAAATTATTTTTCCGTATGCTAAAGCTACATTTTTGTTATTTAAAAATTGTAATCTTTGGGGTTTATACATTTATGATCGTCCAATTATATTATGGTCAACAGATACAATATGAGTACAAAGTAAAATTAAATGTTGAAAAAATGTTTTTTTCTTGAGTTACATTTATTTTTATATTTTCCACTTTGAAAAATCTATTATTGGCTATTAAAGTTTAACAAATAGACTAATTCTTATAATGGTTTACAATTTTACATAACTGATATAGTCGATACAAATTTATTATATTTTTAACAAGTATAAAAACGAAATAAATAAATAATAAGCCCTCAATAATGAATTATTGAGTATTGTGTTGCTTTAGTTTTGAATGAGAAACCAAATATAAAGTTTTTGAAAAAATGGTTATCAAAAAATATTTTTCTGTAAGACTGTTTTATTTGCCCATTAGTGGATGGGATATGTTGATAATTAAACGTAGGTATTATGCATATTTTCTCAACTCTTAAAAGAAGATAGAACTTTCCAAATTACTTTTAGAGGTAATAGTTATGATGTTTATTCAATAAAATCCGCCAAAAGTTTATTTCCTTTTTAAGTCAGGTAGAGTCAAAGTAAGATTGAATATTTTGCTATACCTACTTAGCAATTAGCATAATGTTTAGTTATTATTATTAGTATAGGTACAACCGTGTTTTATTAATTAATAAAAGAAAATTATGTTTCTTTAAATATTAAGAACTATATATTTTTGTTTTTTATTACTATGAATTGTTTATATTATGTGTATAAATTCATATTTCATTGTATAAATTAATAAAACAAGTTTAAAAAGTTAAAATACTTATTATTATATTATAATATTATGAAGAATAATATAATATAAATCTCATTGTGGACAACAAGTGATCTGCAATGAGACACTTGATTTTTATTTTTTAAAACTGAACTACTTTTGAATTGATTAAATAGCTGTTAATAATTATTTAATAAGCTATTATAAATGCAGAATATTTTTATTAATACTTAATAAATCAATATATTATATTTATAAATTCGTTTAGTACAAATAAAGATGTTTTATCATTCTTCTATCTTTAATTTCATACATTTAAACAACAATTTTTGTCTCAACGTGAGCCGTTTTTTTGTATTTTTACCAATAGCCAAGGCCTGTTGGGCTAGGTACCTTTATTAGACAAAATAAAATGTCCATACCTTACGATCCCTTCACAAATGGTGATAGGGTATTGGAAAGAAAAAAGGGAACAATACCGATGGAGATAAAAAAATCGAAAGCGTCAGAATTGTAATAATAATACCGCTGTACTTGTGTAAGCTGGTCGCTCCGCGGCGCCGTTGCCATCGGGCAGGTTACGCGCTCGTACCGACTCCGTGGAGGTGCAGTGTTCCGGTGTAGATGTGATGGCCAACCATCGCACTGTGTTTGTGCGCGTCCACCACACCGGTGTGGATGACGCGCCGGGTCATCTCCGTGGTCTGGTTCATGGTTTAGACCGCGCGCGCACGGGGCGGCGGTGGCGGCAACGACACTTTACACACACACACACACACACACACACACACACACCACACACACACACACACAACACACACACACACATACACACAAACAACAACAATAACAACCGCCGCGGTGATCTCTCGCTCGTTCCGCGCCACCGCGCCACCGCCACCCCCGCGCACGCACCGGTACGACGATTTGCCGCATGCGCGTGCGCGTGACATTCGTGGGCATTCGGTCGGCGTCGTCGTTCCGTGGCGATGAAGAGTCGGCGCGCGCGGCTATCGACGTTTTGGGGCATCGCGCGTACTGTGGGTACTCTGACTACGGACTACGAATTCGTCGCCGCCGCTTGATAGTCTTGCGTGTGCCGTGTGTGTGTGTGCACGTACGCTGTGTGTTCGCCGTTCTTCCAAAGTACGCAGTCTCCGCGTTCGCACGGCTCTATCGTGCCATCCAGAGATTTTTGACGAAGCACACCCATATATATATACACACGAGCGCAAGCCTGTCCGGACGAACCATCGTGCAGACGCCAAGCGAATATACCAGCGTAAGACATCGGCGGAAAGAAACGCGCGCGCGCGAGTTCACCCCCGGTCGATCTTGCCCGTTTTACGCCCTCGGCGTGGGGCGGCGCTTTCTGAAGCGCACCACTACCAACGCCACCACCGACACAGCACCAGACCATGTGGATCGCCCGTTGCCCGGAGATGCACCATCGTCGACGTCGCCGTTGACCGTCGTCTTCCGAGAGACGCGATGTCCATCCAATAAGCGCACTGCTGCAGAAAGGAGCACCGCGTACTGCACATTCCGCATAATATATTATATAATATTCGTATACATATCTAGTGGCCTCCGATCAAGATGTAGGCGAAAAACTCGAGACGACCAAGACGTTACTGCAGGTGAGAGTTTCGCGACTATAAAACGGTCTATAAAATATTTATGTGCGTACAGATGATAAATACGACTACAATATAGGTATAGGTACGATAGGATTATAGGAATAATAACTCTATACAAGTATCAATATAATATAATATACATAATATTACTTTACCTTTATAATTGTTTGATATAATTTAGTAAAAATAATTTGGTAAAAACTGTTAATCTATATCATCACTGCAATGTTATGGCGATTTAATATAACAATATGTCATATACCTGCAACAGTAATACCTATTTGAAAATCATTTATTGCCACCATAATAATGCAGTTATTATAATAGTTGTATCTACCTTTCCAGTTTATTTTATGTATGTTGGATTTACCTAGGTTATACATTATGTATTTCTTATTACTTCTGAGGAACATTTCGAATACATTTTTTGTAAATGGTCAAATCATTCTTTCCGGAGATGAAATTCTAATATTGATATTATGGTGTATACCTAGTTAGTTACGCGTTGTTACTTGTTTTTAATGTTATATTATAGTAATATAGTACCTATTTAGTATAGTTTTAACGTGTCTCTAGAGTGTTTCTGTCGTTTGAGTTTCGACGTCAGTCATTGCGGATCAATTAATTATGTAATTATTTGTAGATCCTAACGAATTAAAAATGCAGACTAATTGTTGTCGTAAAATGTACTCAACGTATGTATTCGTATAATCTAATTTATTAATTCAGTTTTAAGAGTAGACTTAATAGAATACATATTTAATAGATACCTAAGATTTTCGTATTTTGATGGATAGCATACCCTATATTAAACCATCAAATGCGCGATAGATATAGATATATATATAGTATATTGGAAATGTACCAGTGTTTCGATTTATATATGTTATATCACGTCCGATGTTAAGTACGATTGTATGAAGAAAAGTCGTGTACTAGTAAAAACTGCACATGTTGCCTGAATATTATATCTGTGCCGATTAAACGTAATAGTAATAACAAATTATTATGATATTCGTACGTAGTAGAATATGTATCAATATTACTGTTATGATGTAATATACTGAAGTCATAATAAACTACCTATATTATTTACGTTACACTACCGGCTAGTGTTATAAGCGTTATTCTCATTATTGTTATACAGTAGACTCACAATAAAACGAATTTCAAGGGACTGGAAAAAAAGTTCGTTACATAGTTATTTGTCATGTTAAGATCTTAAAACCAATTGCTCCAAAGCAAAAATTGCCGACCTGTATACGATAATGTGATAATGTATATTCCAGCACACTATCGCTTGATGATCATCAGAAAAAAATCATAATACCAAACTACATAATTGTAAAAATGTGTTCATCACGAGAGCTTTTGACCACTAAAGAACTTTGTAACATCGAGAGTATCAGAATTCTTTTGATTTTTCATTAAATTACGAGACTGTCAAGGGAACGACAGTTTAATTCATTATATAGTGCGAACTTCGTTATTAGCGATCTAAATGTATACATAGATATTTACCAAAAATATTTTGACACACTTTTTCATTAAATAATGAATTTATTTAAATTCTGATTTTTGGAAATTGTAAATGTACAAAAAAATACAAAAACATCATATTTTTAATTCTAAAATGTTTTGTTCAACTAAAGGAGTGCCATGTAGCGATTTATATTTTTTTTTTCAAATGAGTACCTACTTATATATTTCTTTTTTATAACTGAATTTTTTTTTGAAAATATCGAAATACTTAATTCAAAAATAGTTATTCGTTTATACTAAGAATAATATAGTTATACAAAAATAAAACTAAGATGCAATATTTTATCTAGTATGTTTTCATGACACTTCAATCATTTTACAAATTATAAATGTTGATAGATTATTATTTATCGTGTAAAGTTTAACGTATAATTTTACTTAGCTTTGAGCTTAAGTTTATAGTTTATAATTACTTTTTATTTTACATCCGTACTTTTTGTTACAATCAACGTTAAAGATTTTAGGTTTATACTCGTATAATAAGAAACAAAATTAAAGATAAATTCGCCAAAATGATCGATTAATTTATCATATAAAATGATATAATGTTTTACTCAGTAAATTTTGGGCCATCCTTCTATGTTTTGATTTTTACAAGCGTAAATAACCCCGACATTTTTCAAATTAAAAACATCTTTTATAGCTTATAAATGTTACACACAGTCGTTGCCACTTTATGAAAATATATTTTTTTCAGTTACGAATATTGTAATTCTAAACTCGTTCTCGGGCGTTCTGGTATTATATTCTGTACTACCTATATATTTTCCTATAATTATACATCGGTATAGTCGCAGTTAACTTGTTGCTATTAATCAGTCATCACAAATTCGATATGTTTATAATATCTTGGGACCAAATAATAATATTTTCTTCATGCAAATAAGTAAATTAGATAGTGTCATATAGATGTATGCCACTTGGCAATCAATCATTCATCATTTTAATTATTTCAGGTACCTACTGCATATTTTAATTTTAAATCAGCAATCCCCGCTTATAAGTGTTTATCTCATACTTTAAAATTCTATATGTCCGGAACCATCATGAACATTTATATCAATATTTAATATTATTATTATCTTGTCTATATCACATAATGGCTGCACTAGGTACCTATTTATTTATTTATATATAATAATAACTACCTATAAAATGTAACTGATATAGATAAGTAGGTATAGGTGCCTAACTATTTTGTTTCATAATATTATCATTTAATTGTATTCTGGCATTGTAGTGTTTTACTACATTCTTTATACCTAAATGATGTATAAAAGTTATATTTTTATTAATATGAAATGATCGAAAAGAATATTTGATAAGTTATATAATATTGTAAAATGGTTGAGTATTATATTTTATGTTCTCATGGAAAATAAATCATCTGCACACTTATGCTACTCGAAAACCAATCGAATAATGCTGCAGTTGAACGAATTAAAAGTTGAAACAAGTCGCTCTGCATCAGATTGCCTGTATCTAATAGAGAGACTTACTTTCTGGGAATATATACTTCTCTTTAGATTTTTATCTCACACATTATATCATTGTACTTCATTGGTTTTAGTAGTATCTAAAAGCCACAGAAAATATTATTTTCTTTTTGACAAACGAAGAGACGAAAGCGCATTCGTAGAGAACACCTCGATATAATTTCATTGTAGCATCTTGTACATTTTCACAGTCACACTTAAATGAAACTTATACTAGTATTAAGAACAAACAATGATTACGTATGGTTAATTGTTTTTTCCTTGTTTTTCATCGAAGGCGACACTACAATTTGTCGTAAATTTACTGTTTGAGTTAAAATTGCTAATACAAGTATACTGCGTTACGCTGTCAATGTGTGTGTTAAATTTAAGCTTTTTGACCATGTGAATATATTTTTTTTTCCAATTTTTACAGAAGTATTAGTCAAAAATGTAAATGAAACTATTTTAAAAAAATTACTTTTCTTCTAAACATAATTCATGCACTAATCATTTTGTTCATACATAACTCGTCAACTGCGAATCACGACGTTCATAGTGTGTTTCACGTTCTTATTATTATAAACATTGTATTTCATTCATTGCGTTTTAACACCTATTGCCTTTCGATTTTGTTGTTACCTGTTTATTACTTGTGGTCCTATAAAATAAATATATCTAAGATATACTTGTTTGTATTGTTTACAAGTCCTGTTTAAACTTGTAGTACTAGTAGCTACGTGGCGTCTATCAGCTTGTATTTATTTATTTACTTTTTTCTGTGACTGTCTTCTAGTTATGTGTTATTATGGATAAATTGTATGTAAATTATTGCTTGATGTCTATGGGCTGGTTAAAGTTACAGCCGTTTGTGTTTTAATATAGAGAAAATTTCTCGTTAGTACAGTTTATTTTATAATTTATATATCGAACTTATAAGTTGGTAAATAATATAGTTGTTGTATTGTAATATTTATTTATTTTTTGAAGTTCAAATTGTTGGTTTTGAATACTTATTAGTTATTATATTATAACCACCACGTTTTTGAAAGGTTTCGGGTCTTTCGGCTATGGTGCCATTTTAATTTTCTGTGAAGGGTGCAGCAGGCAAAGTTCAAGCTAACAAATATTTTGTTCTACGATAGTAATTTAAAAATAAGGTGTAGCTAAAAATCATGTGTTAAAACAAGAAAGGCATATTCTCTTCCTTACTCTTCTTATAAAACAACAATTTATCTCAAGATATCCTTATTGTACTAAATAATCATTTTATAGTTATTGGCAACATTTATGGGATTATCTCGTTGTTATCATTATTATAATTGTATGTGTGGAAATTAGTTAGTTTAAAGAGCGAATAAAATGTAATGCAAGGTACGAAATTGTTGTTTAGGTTGTTTAGAGTCTGGTATAATAACGTAATGTCTACTATCCATGTAAGAAACATACAAACAATAAGTATGCATATTTAATATAGTATTCAAGTTTTTGAATTCAGTTTAACTTAAGTTTGTAAAAGTAATAATTCTAAGTTTGAAATAATATATATTTGAAACTATAATAATTACATAGAAACACTATTTTTTTTTTATTGAAATTACTTTTTATTGTTTAGCATGCAAATAACTCATGTTTATAATGCTATTTTATAAGGGTCGCTTATCTTTTGTGTTTTTATTAGAATAATAGCATTTTAAAGTTCATACGAAAAACTTATAAAACTATTCCGTCTTTATAAGTGGCTGACCTCTTAAAAATACTTCTTCAAAATATAGTTTCTTAAAAGATGTTAGTTTAATTTAGTAAATAAATGCATATTTTTTAATTTAAAATTGTATTGTCCTATGTTTTATTTATAATAAATTAGGTACATCTAATAAATCAATAATATAGTTGCTTGTAGATTCTCTCGCGTAGTTTGAATTATTGCTTGATAAAATTATCATGCATAATATGAAATATATACTAATATTTATTTACGTAGGTACTTATATTTTTATTTATTATTAATACCAAATATTTTGTATTTTAAATCTTTAAAAAATTAATGGTTTTTATATATACCAAATATTTTAATGGATTACATTTTGATTGCTAGATTTTACATGTGTTAGCCTGCAATCATTATGAATCATTGAACTATATACTCTATAGTTCAGTGTTATATATTCACTCTACTGCTATAATATTGGTTTTTAAATTGTATTTTTTAGTTTGTTTTGTATGTTGATGATTCAGTTGCTTAGAAGTCGAAATGATATTGTTTACTTTATGCTTAGTTTTAACTTGTAAATAAAAAATGCATGCAATACAATTAGTGGGAATCTCAAAAAATATTCATAACCCTAGTTTTTACCAGCTTTATATTAATATATTATTATGTTGGTATTAAATATTAATACCATATTACGGTTATAAGGAATAATACGCTGTTTGATTTTCATTAATATCATAAAAATGCCGATTATATGACATTAACACGTACCATCATTATTATTTTAGTCCTTCGGTATTATAAAGTATAGTTTTAAAAATTGTTATAATATCTATTAAAAATGTATCATATTCAATGATTTCTGGAATGTGAATTAATTTAATTATGTTGTATATTAAAAAATTTAATATATTATGGTATACAATATTCAATACATGTATTTTATTTATACCATAATATATAATAATATAGTTTAAAGAACTTTTATTTTATTTTTAAAATTTCTTAAAGCATATCCATTATCCACTTTTGAGTAGATGTAAATGTAACAATACGTGGACTACAGCTAGCATGTTATATAACCGATAAAAATACGCATATGCGAGGACATATGGTTTCAAGACATGACTCGTGTGTTGATTTAGTGATCCGAACTATAAAAACTACCAACATTCCCCAGACGTTTGTATCCCTCTAGATTTGAACCAACCATCGGTTTCAGAGGTTTAGTGTTTATTATAATTAATTTTATTGAAGTTTCATACATCCTGTAACTTCTGATGTACTCGATGCACGTGCATCAATACAGTTTATCGATATTTTACTAACGAAGAAAACATATGTAGCTCTGTACTCCTATATATATATTTCTTTAACTATATTAAAAATATTTCATTATTTTAATTTTATACATAGGTAATAATATTAATCTATAGAACCGTTTTAGATATGTTACACGAACATGAATATTGGTTTATGACATGTTTTACTATATTATAATAATTAAATTTACAGGTGTTTGATTTTAATTAAAATGTGTTAAATCAAAGTATCTTTGAAATAAATTACTAAAGCTTTCGCTTCTAAAGGAATTGTTAACCAATATTATATTCAGAGCGTTTTAAACGAAAATCGTGTGTTTCATTGATTGCAATTATATATTTGTTAAAACCTTTAATTAAATATGAGCACTTCAGCGTTCACAACTAATAATAATTGCAATATAATATTATGTAATGTTTTTTACGTTTTATATTATTATATTATGATCATATTTTAGAAAATATTTAATTTTTTTATAGTATAATGACCTAATATATCGATTTTTATATAACAATTTTAGATTTTTAATGTACAGCATCGGTCAATATTTGTGTTAATTATTATATACCTACCTATTTAACATAATAATAGGTATATTATGTATCAATTATCAACAATTTTTATGTTCACGGAATGATCATTTGTTTGAAAATAATCTATATTTGTTTCGTTATTATTAATAGATTCTTTTATTGAAAAATATTACCAATTTTTTGAACCGTTAGAAGAAAAACATTTAATTTTACTCAGTGGGTACTATCGAAGTTTTATACTTAGGTATTTCTCTAATTTCAATTAATTTATAATCTTATTATTGGTTCCATTCTATACTAATAAATATTAATATAGAAAATAAATAAATTAATGTCACGAATTTAAGCCAATTATCTATAGATAGGTAGTGAACGAATTGAATTTATAAAATTGATATTTAATTAAAATGTGTATTGATTATTTCTATTTATTAATATTAGTTTGGGCGTTTTATTATTACAATTTCTGGTTTAATTAAATACTGTATTATTGTACATTATATAATTTAAAAAGCGAAAACTATGTTTTATAACATCTATTTTTTCAACCATAAAAATAATGTTGTAAAAACGGAATAAAAATACCCTTTGGTGAAGACGTTTGAAATATTTAAATAGCCAGTCGATAGGTAGCTTAATGAACTGAATCACGCAAGACGTGCGTTTCTTTTATTTTTTTTATAGTTATATTGCGTGAAAACATTATAAATATTAGTTTTAAAAGCTTTAAAACAATGACCACATTTTCACCTAGTCATATTCAAAATCAGCACAGAGTTGATGTATTGAGTGTATGTGTATAGGTACTATTTAACACGAATTTACAAATTACTATCAATATATATATATAGGTTAGGTTAGGTTATATATATATATATCTGAACTCGGCCATTATGTTTAATAAATAATCTTATGAGTTATTTAAAATTGTTTTTAAAATTAATTTTATCCTTTAATCATTATGGTTTTATAAACGTTAATGGTTCATAACAAAAAAAAAAAAAAATTCTGTGTTGTAATGTTTTTTATTCTTATCTTTTAGCACACAACAAACTTTAAATACGTATCATATTTATTGCACAGAAGAGAATAATTACGAACGTAATTCTGACAAAGTTGAGGTGTATTGATTATTGTTATTATGAAAAAAAAAAATGTTAAAATTAATTTTGTAATTTTATTTATAAAACAATGATAAATTCACAATTTTGAAAGTTTTCGATATTTAGGAGCATATTTATAGTTAATTTTGAACGCATGATGCATGTTATATTAATGTATAGTAGTTTTTAGGGCACTGATGAAAACCAACTATCAACATTTTAATTTAACTATTTTTTATATAAATTTGCGTATGCCTACAATAATCACTTGTGGTTATGACTCCTTGAGCTTATGACCTATATATATTATTATTAATTATTACCTACATTAAAATATGATATACCCCAGCACACCAATTCGTTTTTTGATATCTTTGTTGACCTATTATTTTTAATGTAATCAATTATAGTTTATTTATAATACTTCACCGCATGGATGCTACGATATAATATATTATTAATGTTGACAGTTATAAATTATAATTAATTTTATATAGCCGGTATAGTTTATATAGATAGGTAGCGCATAAATTGCAAACTATTCTCCTTATTAGCTTTAAACTTGATCGGGTATATCGCTTTTATACCGCGATACCCATTGCTGTGACTTTTAAGTTTCGAGTTGAGCACGAGAATTAAACGGATATTATTATATTATAAGCATCACAACTCATCCCTGTATATAGGTACTATAGATAAGTGGTTTTACTTTTGGAAGTTCACTTTTTCCCAATCAAAACACGTCTTACCTAAACTTCGAATCTACGTCTCGTGTTTAAAGCTATATAATTTTCTTGATAAACAATGTGTATAAATATAACTTATTGCTGCAGTAGTATTATCAAACTTATGAAACGCACGTAACGCGTTGTGTAGTTTAAATTTCCTATTTCGAGTTTTACTGTCTATTAATTAAATTACGATGATTGCATATTATATAGTAAATCGTTTGAAATATTCACGTGTAATAAACACTATAAAATATCCTATTGAAATAATACGTTCGTTTAAAGTCACAAAATATGCCTACAGCGCCATCACATATCGTAGATTATGCGGTACGTTCTTTAAATTTTTATAATCAATCGTATTAATTTTACGTACATCAGCCGCACTTCTGCGGCAGTTCCTATGGGCAGATATGATATTGTATTGTTCAAACAACACAATACGTGCGCCAACAGTCATTATTCGTTATTGAAAGAAACGTAATAATTCATCTTGTAACAATCTCGTAATTTTCGTAGGTGAATGTTACAGTGCCTGTGTGTGGGTGGCCAATGCAATGACTTATAAGAGTAAACGACGAATTCAACAACGTCATAAGCCACAAGTATTCTTAATCCAATAACGTCGTAATGTACCTACCTATCCGACGTAGACTATACACATTTACTTTCGTATTATAACTCGCCGAAACTTCGTGATAAATGTCCTCCCGAAAACCAAACACGGATGAAGGTCACAATATATGCATATAAATCTACGCACAATAATTATCGTGTATTATGTATAATATTACATATATGATGATCCGTCAAATATGTTTACCCCCTCTCTTTTCAATTAAAAAATGCATTTATTCGAATTCTAATACTTTGAATTTTCAAGTTTACTTGAAGGCCATACTTTTAAATACTTAAATTGTTCACATCCATACCAGAAGTGTCTTGTGGCGTACAAAAATATGTTTTTAAAATTAGAACCAACCATTTTTTTATTTTTACTGTAAATGAATTAGTATAGATAATTTCTTTGAAAACTTCAATGTGCCTTAATTGAAATGTGAACGTATAATTTTTGAGTTATTAAAATGTTAAAATTAAAAGATAATAATCCTTAAAAAAAGGTGTTATAAAGTATATAATAAACATAATATTTAATTTAGTACATACTATAATCCAACAATTTTATTATAAAATATAAATTTATTAGTATAAATTACTACAATTGTTTAATATGATATTATTATTATTTATAATAAAAATATATATTATTTTTAAAATAAAAATTAGAATTAGTGAGTCTGGTTGATGAATCACTCTGTGTTGTATGATATCCGAATCAATCATCGCACGTTTAGTGTGCCTACTAATGTCGTGCTTAGGTACCTATGTATTGTATGATGGTCAGTCATAATAACAAACTATACATAATAATATTGTCAGATTCTTGTTGAGATAAACTGGTAAAAATGGAATGGCAGTAGTGGCGATATCGCTGCGTGGTGTACTGTGTACAGGTACAATATAATATAATATAGGTAACTATACTCTACATTATATCTAACCGTGAGGTCAGTCACGCGGCGCTGTCACGTTCCATGCGGATCTGCAGGTTATAATTTTACCAAACCCCGTCCACTACGTGAAGAGGACGTGAACGTACTGAACCGAAATTCCGAATCATCTGAATATATATGATATTTATTTTATATCTGTATTATACTGAAAAGTGGTTTTCACTGTTATTTAACTATAGGCGTATTGAAATATATCTATTGTACTCTCGTAGTGTTTTCATCATAAATATAGGATTTAAATCGCTGGGTTTTCTACTTTACATAGATATAAGGTATACGCGCGTTTCTATACTTTTATTATCTTTATAAACGTTGTAATTGTAAATAAATATTGTATAGACTTAAATAAAGTGCTTGACATAGGCGGTGTTCAGGGATGCTTAGAGGGGATAAGCCTCATAAATAGATCGAAAGCCCAAACCAAATTATTGAACATTTTTCTAAATATAAAATAAATGCTTATTTTCCGATTAGATTTAAGCCCAACCCTAAAATTCAATCAAATCTCAGCTTATAGTGCTTGACTTAGAAAAGACATAGAAGATACAAGTACTCTGATGACACAAAAACAATAAATGTTATAGGGTAAATACTAGGTATAGGTTAAGTGGTGAGTGGTGTACTGGTGTGTGAAGGGAGGAGTTTGTCGCTGAAGATACTTAAACTTTCCATTGAATCCACAATCACTGTAAATATTTGTTTATTAATTTTCATTTGATAAATTCCTCAAAGTAAAGTATTTTTTAGTTATAGATAGGTTTCTATTTATTTTTAGGAAAAATATTTTCTTTGTCTTCTCATCGTTTAGCGTTCATGATTACTTACTCACGAAGTATTGTAGATCAATGTACACAACTTGTAGTTACTTATCAGTTGCTATATTATACTTGAGCTATTAACTGAATTATTATATTATAATTATCATGTATCGCTGTACCAATACATCAATAGTTATGAACATTTTGTAAATATTATTTTTATAAAAAAAAATTTAAGTAAATACTGTCCTAATAATTTCTTAAGCTGAAAAAAATTAATGATATGCTAAAATTTATTTAAGTTATCCTTATGTCCCTTATTCCAAGTCATATACCTGTGCTAAAACATTATTACTATAATAGCAAGTTGAAAGGTTTGATTATGTCGAACTTAGTGGTTTCATATGAATTACGTAAATAGGTAGGTACATTACTTTCGCAGATCAAGCGCAGGGGCGCACTTAAAATTTTTTTTTTTCTCCGGGACCCAGCATGACAGGTATAAATATATAATATTATGATATACCTTAAGTTTCAATTTCGATAGTTGATAATTTTTTTATAAAATAATTTTAAGTCAATATACCTAATACAATTATCAAAATGTTTGGGTGCGCCCTTGATTGAAAGAGTATATTATAAAAAAATGACATGGCGACTTATTGATGAATTCAAAACATTAGCGCAAATAGTGTTTGAGATTTGGGCGGGCTAACGCTCAGGCTTATATTGGACACTTAATTAACATAAAATATGTAAAACATCGGTGTATATGTATGGCATTAGTATTTTTGGTCGGGCTAAACAAAGTTTAGGAGGGGCTTAGCCTCCTAGCCCCCTACTATTTGTGCCTATGGTTCAAAATTAATTTTTTTCAACAGCTGTTACCAATAATGTACCTATATTACCTTTATATAATAAATTCGTAACTGCGTTTCGTTGAACTTTCATACAATTTTAAAACACATTACACCAATATTGTATAAAGTGAATTCATTTAAAACTTGTCATCTGGTAAAATCACTATTTATTACTTTTTTTTTCAAATTTAAAAATTAAATATTAATAAAAACAATACATTCAATGATTAAAATGATAAGTAATATCTAATTTAGTCAATATTTCATCTGTATTGTATATATAAATATATGTGACAACTACAGATAAGCCTATCGTAAATGTTATACTGTTTCTATTTCATGGCTTTTGGAAATCGATACAATTTCTTTATTTTATATGTTCTATTTAATTTACTTTTTTCATTAAAAAAATAATCAATTATCAAAACGCCGATAATTCTATTAGGGATTAGAAATTGAAATAATCATTAAGAATACTATTCCGCAGTGTTAGGTTATTGAGTAAAACGACTTATGTAGAGCGATGATTATAATAAGATTACGTAAGGTAGAATAGAAAAGTTCAAAGTTCTAAGATTGTATAAATAACTTAACTTCACTTTAGCAACGAGATTTTGAGTTGAAATTTGTACCATATAATAATTATTCATAAAATTTAACAAAAGGTAGGTTCTAATGTTAACCATAGGTAATTAATTAATCTTGACTTAACATCCATTTTTTAATTTAAATTTTTCAAAATTTACCTGTGTTCAAATGTTGTTTAAAATTATCTGGATATTTCTAAGTGATATTAATCATTTAATTAATATTTAAACGATTTCTTTATATGCTTTTAAGCATCATGCTTCCACATCTGTAATGTATATCTATTGTCCATACTTAATCTCGACATAAATTATGCTAGACATTAGCCAATAATTACAATAACGTGTAATGTTAACGAAAATCTATTTAATTATTAAATTAAATTTACTTGTATCATATTTACATATTACATATATCTAATAGCCTATTAGATTTATATAACTTTATTTGGGCCATGATCCGTATTGCAATACAGTAACAATTGAAACACTTTTTTGAAAATTCGTTTTATTGACATCTATCTATATTAAATACGATCCTATTTTATCCATCTACTCGATTTGTTTTCAGTTTCTACTAATAAGCCGTATATATCTTTTGATGTGCTTATTCGAAATTCTTGACTTCACCACTTTATAGAGTTTTAATTTATAAAATTCATGCTTTTATTAATGGAATGTAAATTTAAATTAAAATTATGCAACTATATGTCTATATGCATGGTATTCTTGAATTTTATTTTTCATTGAATTATAAGTTTCAAATACAATTTAACACCATAAAACATTTTATATATGAAAAAAAAAAACAAATTATTTAATATTTTTATGCACCATTATATTATTATTTCATGACCATATTATTATTTTATAATATACAATATGGATCGAATAGTTTTAGCGGAGTTACTATTTATCACCCCTTTGGTATTACATAGACTACACATGCAGGTAGACTTCGAGTATACGAAACGTTTTAAGAATTTAATCAATAAATTAACAAGTAATGTAATGCAGGCGTGTCGAAGAATCTTAATGGAAGATTATATACTTAAATGTAGAATAAGAATTTCCCTGTGTTATATAAAAGATAATATAAGATATAAAAAAATCAAAAACCTGTAGTACCAGGTTATTCTATTTCTGTGTAAAGTACAAAATTATTTATTTTTCTAACATCATATTTAAAAACATTGTTTTTTCTTCTTATATAAAATACAACTATTTAAAAAAAGCCTTTTTAAAATTGAGTTTTAAATGGAAAATACCATGTGAATTGATATAACGACCTATGTTCGAGTTATTAAATCTAATAAATAGATACAATTGATGGAGATATTATAAGTATATATACAACAGTTGTGTGTAGTAGGTACTTACCTGAAATTCGAAATTGTGTTCAACATTAAATTATTAAATATAGTTTACCATTTACCCTCCATATTGTATAGTATATTATCATAGTAGTTGTAAAAATTATTGCTGAAAAAATATATTTTAATGAATGATGTAATCGAAATCATAAAGGGTGTAGTAAGTGAATTGGTAAAATCAATACCTATTATTATAGTTAGAACATTCTCGTTGAGTTATTATTTTGAAAGGATCAAAGAACTTTAATAAGACTAGTATAAGAGTTAAGCTGGACCATACGAAATCATCGTAGTATATATCGGGTGTTCACAAATATTATAAAAACTTTAAGAGCTTAATTATTATTTATTCAAAACAATAGTTATATAATATGATTTATAATATAGATAGTATACATATATATATTACAAAATAGCACAGCGATTAATGACGAGATTATTATATACCACTTTAACATATTCGTATTACGTAATGATTTAAAATATAATACAGTGGTATATTATGATTAATAGATTTGTAAAATAAACGCGTATATTGATTATGGCGTGTGTTTCAAACTAAATCAAAGTCAATCAAACTCACACATATACATAGGTATATATATAATAAAGATTTTGATATTTCGTAACGAGAAAGCATATTAAATACCTATGCTGCCTTTGAAGTATAATAAGTAAATAACATAATATTATAATATTATGTGCGAGGTATACTATATACGTATTATATCAAATAGGTATATATCTAGTGTGATTTGTGAAATGATATTCTATGCTTTGTTGTATTCTATACTTAAGTCGGTAAATCGTTTTACATTATAATTATTATATACAAAAATAAAAAATAATAAAAATGATAAATTTGTGTAGTAGGTACTTATTTGAATTTTATACAGATATTAACTTTAAATTCAAATGTTTCCCTTTATGTTTTAATATGTTCCGAATTTCAAAATGTCTATAAATGTCTGTAAATTATAATCTATTGATCGAATGTTGTTTGAGTTTAATTTTAATACACGCCAAGCGGCGTATTTCCTATTTGTGTTCAAAAACTGCAAGGTCGATATTTTAGTTAGTGAAATATAAAAATACAATCATTTATACCTATATAGATATTTTTAACGTTGCTTGTAACACAGAATGCACACATTTTGGAAAATTAATCGTTTGGACCTTAATTCTGTGCATCTCAGTTTTATTTGAATATTTTAAATTGAAACGTATAATACGGTGTTGTATAGTACTATAATATGTCCTATGTTAGCGTTCGCCATGGGGGGTATAATAATATTATGTGTTTGGGAATTATCATTTATTCTTGCAGGTTAATGTCATGAAACGAGATGCATGCCGACATCTCTATTCGGTACCCACTATCTTTTTTATTGGCTGCACTCGGCGTCTACAAACAAGAACCATATTATTATAATGTACAAACAACAAATGTTATACGTTGAGTTTTGATTTTTCGAGTACCTTATGACTGCATAAAGGACGCTTATATTGAATGAATATATTATTTTAACCAAATCCGTTCTATCGTTTTGTATATAATATATTATAGTATTGTAATATATATTTAGATATACAGTTATATTATATTATTATACAGACACATATACTTCTGATGTAAAACATACTTTATATACGCGAGGAGAAAGATGAGGCAAAATCATAATTATTTTTAAATATGTATAATAAAAAAATGATAATATTATTATAAAAACGTGACATTATAAATCATATATTATATACTATTTATAAATGTGCGTTACGATTTTTGGAATAAATATTCATAGTACTTCTAAACCTTTTGATTCGCGTTTCAACACATAATGTTTTAAATGACTAGAAAAAAAATGTCATATTATTCATATTTAGTGGCACGCACTAAGACACTTGTACACTTTAAGCGAATGACTATATTTGAAGTTCAATTTGACCAGTATTAATAACTTATGATGAGATACGATAACATACGTTTATCATTTTATGTCTGTTATTCCTTTTAAATTTGATTACCTACCATATATTATGATATTAATATTCTGGCGTTGTTCAGACATACATACAAATGTAGAATGTCAAAGGGTTGAAAGAAAATTTAACTCAATTTATGGTTAGAAATACTTTTATATTACACAATAATATTTCACTGAGGTTAGATCCGTGAAATAGTAGATCGCATCTCCGTGGACGATAGTCACACACATATACATGTTCCAGCTAAATTCTATGATTGCAGCTGGACTCTTCTACCACATACCACAGTATATTAGCCGCAGCGGTGTTATAAAGAAATAAAATATTATTTTGCCGCAGTGCAGTTTGCTTATTGATACCCTCCTAAATATTAGTGACTTTGTTGCCAAAATATATATTATATATTTATAGAAGACCTAAGTGTTTCTATGTTGGTCCACTATTGACTCATAAAGTACTCGAACGTTTTCAATGAAAGTTATATCATAAATTCTTTGAGACTTGGTGGGTGTTTACAAATTATTTTTTCAATTTTTACAAGTTGGTATAAGGTTGCTCATACAACATGAATTTAGTTTTGACTTCCAAAAATCAATTATTTTTCTGTTAATTTAAATGTATATGATAGATTACTCTACAGTTATAATTAATACCTATGAATATGGTATAAGCATTTTTTTATACAAATAAATTAAAAAAATACAAATTTTAAAATCAAATACTCATGGACATTGAACACAATTAAAATGATTACTTTTATTATTTGATTTATTAATCTTGGGTATACTTTTTAATGCACCTATAAACACTATACAAATAGATGGATGTCAGTTTTTATGATATTGGACTTTTGTTAGCTTTTAATCATTCATTAAATATATCTTCAATTATTTTGTTTTTATGTATAAAAAAGTATGTCGACAATTATTAAGAAGTGGAATATCATAAAATTAATCATTTCATAATTGTGTTTTTATTATTTATGTGTTAGACTTAAGTAGAAACGGAAAACCACAGTAAGCTGAAAGATAAATTAATTTTAACACAAGCAAAGTTGGGAATATAGCTTGTATATTATACAATATTTTATAAGTCCCTATGGCCCATCCTACATAATATATATTATTTAGTATTATGTTAATGACCATTTATATAGCATACAACAATATATATTTAACAAAACAACAAAATATCATATAAAATCGAGTTTAAGTCTTCTATTAGTTTAAGATCTATGGTTTGCATAAGAAAACAACTATGAAATAAAATGATTTTAATGTATTGATTTGTTGTATTTCAGAGTAGTCGCGTCTACAATTAGGGTTGCCGATCGACGAACTAAACATAAAAGCTTAAATAAAGAAAAACAGATAGAGAAAGTGAGACGGTTAGAAACGAGGAGGTTGGAGAGCGGACCCACGATGAAGTCGTCGTCGAGGACGTCAGCCCTGCTGACGGTCGCGATGGCCGCTGTAGCCTTGGCCGCCGTTTGTCGAACTCCGAGCGCCGGTTGTAGCGACGGCGGCGCTACGCTGTCGCCACACATGCATCACAACATAGCGATACTGCCCAGCGATGTTTATCCGGGATACGGTATCAAGCAGTTCGCCAGCGATAACAAGTACGCGTACTTCCGGCTGCTGGAGACCGGATTCTCACAGTTCTTCGCCGTGCTCAAGGACGGGCTGTTGATGACCACAACCGACTTGGGGCTGCTGGTCAAGCGGCCCGTCAACTTGGTGGTGCTGGAGGAGTCACCAAATGCCACGTTCACGCACAACATGCAGCTGTTCGTGCTAGAGAAGCGTGAGATGTTGCGGTTCGCCGGTGATGCGGCTTACCCAGACGGAAAAGTATCGGAAAACAAGCCGGCGGGGACGAGGGTCCGAGGCGTACCGGTGTTGCACGCTTTCGGCGAAGGCGTGGCCGGGCTGCCCATACGGTATGCGATCGTGGACGGCAACGATGATGGGGCTTTCGCGCTCAAGACGGCCGAGAACATCATCGCAGGTAATATTACCAATAAGTCGTACTATCGAGGCGTGCACTTGGTCACCAAGCGGCCGCTTGACAGGGAACAGCGCTCTTCGTACGACCTGATCGTGCAGGCGGCCGATGGCAGCGGAATCGATAAAGCGTACGCTACTGTGCATGTGGACGTGTTGGACGAAAACGACAACAGTCCCGTGTTCGAACAGGCCCTGTACAAGATCAACGTGGATGGATTCGCGTTGGGCATAGACAACGGGACGGTAGGCCCGGGCCGGTACTCGGCTGTGGGCCGTGTGTCTGCTTCGGACGCCGATGGTGACAGAGTTGCTTACCGACTGTCCGCGCCCAGCGCAGCCGTCGTTGTCGTCCCGCAAACGGGCGAGCTACTCGTGTCCGACGACGTACTCCGGTCCCGCGAGTACTTCGAGTGCCAGCTGACGGTGGACGCTCACGATCTGCGCGAACCGTCCCGCGTCGCCGAACGGCCTGCGACCGTCTGGATACAATACAACTTTGTCGTGCTCGATGACGACGTGCTCATGCAGGACTTTGGTGCTTATGACGATGGAGCCGATCACCGCGTGTACAAGCGCCGGGTGACACGGGCCGTGCGACCTACGAAACGGATAGAGTTTACCGAGACGGATGGCGAACAGGAGGGCCGGAGCGTGTTTCCACTGGAGAAGGAAACTGAGAAGGAAACGTTCAAGATCCGGGACGAGAATCCGTGGGTGACAGTCGAGCCGAATGGCGCCGTCCGTGTAAAGAAGAAGTGGGACTACGAGGAGTTGGGCCCCGAGAAGACTATCGACTTTTGGGTGACCATCACAAATGCAGGCGTCGGAGGTAAGTGTCTTTATTTTCATCGTTTTATTATTTACAATATGAAACCGATATTTTTCTTTTGAATTGAGTTGGCATTTTTAATAAGTCTCATGGTTAGTTATCATTGAAGTATGAGAAACATTTAAAATGTATAACATAATTTAAAGTATAATTGTGTGTAATATTTATACTCGGCTGCATGCAGCATACAAATTCGTTTCCACCAAAAGCATACATGGAGGTCGGTTCCTCCAGTGTCTTTTATTTTCTAAACATTTCTTTTTTTTTTTTTTTATATAATAATGATTTTTATAAAAAACTTAAAATTATTGTAATATTGTTTATATTCATATACAAATTTGGATAACTACCGTATACATATAATAGGTACATGTGCGTTTTGTATATATGATTTGAAATTTTAGTAGGTAATTAATTGTAACGTAAAGTTGTTACATTTTGTAACAACGTGGGAATTAACATTATTCGGATATATCTTTACCTTTCGTAGTAAGCAGATAATTAATTTAGACGTCTTGGAAGAATTTATACATTTATTTATTTATTTATTCAAATACATCTCTACCACAAGATAAATATTTTATATAACATATTTACTGATTTATTCACAGTAAACATTATACTAGTTATTATAGAAATATATAATATATATACTATCTAATATAGAATATGTTTAATACCTGCATGGAAGTTATGTTCAAGATAAATTTAATATTAACCAGTAACACAGAATTATCAGATTTTAACTAGAAATTAAACTACATTTAAAATCATTGAATATAATCTCAATAATATAAAATGTAAAATACAAAGTTAAAAATCTGTTTTATTTTTTATTAAAACTGTGTCCACGGCATATAGCTTACATACATAATTAATAATAATAACAAATTAACATTAAGTATTAAATATTCTATAACATAATATAGAATAATAGTTGTAATAAATATTCGTGATGTATGGACTGGTGAGTTTATATTATATGTAGTTGATAAGGTTGATTTAAAAAGATTTTTGGTGGTCTGGTGGTGTATCTTCAAATAAGATTGAAACATTCAAATTTGTACACATTTATTTAAAATATATTAAGTATAGTACTATAATATAAGGGTAGATAAATATTAAAATTACTATTTAACTCTTAAGTCAGAAATTGAAATTTTTAAATTAAAATCATTCACTGGAAATATTGAAAGGTATAAAAAAGTAAACACATACTTAACAACACATTAAGTTGGTTTTTGATCTAATAATTTTGTTGATTAGAAGGCGAGTAAGTACTGTTTTAAGAAAATTTAAGTCAATTGAAATACTTGATTAAAACTATGTGAGCAAAATTTTAAATTTGTAATGGTAAATATTTGGGATTATATTAAGTTGTGATGCTGAGTTAAATTAAATTTACAAACAATTTATGTGGTTATACATAGTTCAATAGTTGTAATGTAATATAAGTACTGATAAGTCATCTATATTTGTTGCCTTTATAATGAACTATGAGTACATATTAACTGTAAAATTGATTGACAATATTATTAGGTATTTTTATATAATTTAATAATTACTGATATTGATTCAGAGAATAAAAGTTTAGATAGGTTAAAAATAAAATGTAAGAACGGATTAAAATAAGTTTTACAATTTAACCGATAATCAAGACTATTTTCAAGTTTGATTTTAAAAAGTTATTTTAACCTAAAACATTATTTGTGACACTCAAACAAATGATGGTCAAAAACTAAACAAAGTATTAAAAATGTTTAAAATTAGAAAATGTATTACCGATTTTATTTTGATGATTAAAGTAGAGTATTTTAAACAGTGGTGTAGCGTAAATGAAAAGAAGTTACACCTCATTCATCATTAACCGTTTTTTTCACTTGAAAGTATTTAAATATTTTAAACCTGATCCTAGTTATAATATAGAATATAAGGTCAGCGGTTCTCAACCTTTTTATATTGGCGTACCGCTTACACAGTTTGAACATTTGTACGTACCACTTTTACCCTTTTTTTGCTTATTAAGAATGTATACGTTTATGTTATATGTATAGAATTTTATAAAGCGAAATGTTCTTCCAGTATCACCGATGAACTTTCCGCGTACCACAGGTTGAGAAGCGCTGGTATAGGTTACAGATTACTTTAATAAAATTAAATAATAATAATATATGCTATACATGTATATTATTGTAATAATTAAATATTTTCATGATATATTTTTAAATAAATGAGCGCTTAAAAAATTGTATGCACCACTGCAGCTAGAAAAAAATTATAATAGACAAAATTAAAAAAAACCCTATAATCATTTTATAACTTTAGTGCATATTCCATACATTTATACGTCTATATCAACTGTTTTATACAAACAAGTTATTGATTTTTGTTAGCTTTCTCATAAAAAAAAGGTCTACGAACGCTTCTGTTAAAGTACTTGTTGGTTAATTATGTGTAATACAAAAAATGCTTGAAATTATACTGTTAAAGACAGGCTTTAACGGGCATTTGATTTAAAATCGATACATCATAATATAAAGCTCATATAAGTATAATATGAAATTATTTAGGATTAAAAAAAACATATTCATTTAATTATTTAATTACAAATACCTAATTATTCATACCTGTTCATAGAGAAAAGGTTTCATTTTTTATTTTGTGGGTTAAACATTTAAAATTAAAATAAAAGAGTGTTATGCAATTAAATAACATAACGGTTTTTTATTTATATAGTTTATATTTTTCTGTTGTACAAAATACGAATTGAATTAATACAGTAGAAGTATGACTGGGTGAGCGAGTAAAGCAATTTTGTACCTGTAAATCCATACGACGTACAAAATTTTGTCATCTGGTTATCTGTATTGTATACGTAAAATGAGCGTCTATCGAGCATACGTATAAAAGATGCCGGATGGTACGGTAACGTTGCATTTAAAACCATGTGGCATTGTGCATAATATTTAATAATTTGAAATTTCCAGAATCGTGTGTGTAAAATAGTTATTATAATTTACATGGTTTCAAAGAATTTGTGAGATAGTATTAAATTAAAATTTATTTCAATATATTGTAGTTAATCAGTTTGTCAACGGACTATAGTAGATGACGTATGCAGCTATAATATTATTATATAGGTGAAACTTACCACAGGTTTTCAGGCTTATTAACAATAATATCTCCGGAGAGCTTGTATACAACTGTAAGATAATTAATAATTATATTATACCTCGCTTATATAATAACTAATATTAAAAGTACACAATTGGCGTATTATTTAATTAAAAGCTGACCTTTTTGGTACATAAGCTCTTAAGTCTTACTTCAGGAGTCAGTTGTATCGATCGATAACTTCTTTAACTACGTCAAGTGGATCAAAGTTCTTCTCTCGAGTTCCCATAGTCAATGTAAATGTATAAAGTATAAAACTGTTATTTTATCGAGAGCAATAGTACAAGAAAACGGCGAATAGAGTAAACCGCAGAAAAGCACTTAACTATACTATATATGTACTGCTGAGTACATAAATATAGATACTCATGAGAGCAGAACTAACCATGCACTAAAGAAAATATGCGCATACTTATATTAAAAGAATATCTGTCATTACGCGCTTTTTAAGAAAATACTGTTTTCGATTTGCATAATATTCGCATAGTTACTACATCGTCATAGTATTATACACCTACGTAATAGGTATGTATCACGTCTACTAGATTTACTATTTTATTTTAATTTACCTAACCCTGTATTGTAGCTGAAAATTGTATGACTGACAAGTCCGGATTAAGTCCAGTAAAGGCTCAGAGGCCGATTCATGACTATAAGCTAGTCACGACCGATGAAAAAAAATAATACACAGTCCTGTTCTTATCAAAGATTTAACAATTAATAACATTGGGAGAGTATAAAAGTCACATAACTTTATAATTATATACTTTTGTGGTAATTTTATATAAAATTATACAGATAGTTATATACTATACAGTAATTTAGAAATACTTAATAAGATAGGCATTAGACACTACAAATATAAAACAAATCTTAATTTAAATTAAAAATAATAACCAGCAATACACAATTTATCAGAGTAAATTATATAAAGTATGTATTTATATAATACACATATTAGTTCACTTGATACTTTGGTATTGACAATAAAACAAATTGTGGATTCAATAAAAAGAAAATTATTTATACTATTTACAATGAAAAATAAGTTTAAATAACCAATTGATATAATTTTAAGCTAATTTTAAACAATTTTACATTAGCGGAACCTGTTTACGGAGTCTTCGTGAATAGCTTATTTAAACTTTGTCAATAATCATCAAAAAGTCAGATAACTGTAATTGTATTTGCTTTAGTGTCCTATCAACGATATTATAATTTTACATTGAAGGTATACAGAAACAAATTTATAACAATAACCATCAAATAATGCAATATCAAAATATATAGTAATATATCATATTTAATTTTGTATTCTTCTTAAAATATTGATTGTGTGGAGAGGAGACAGTCGTATTCAGTAATAATAACATTTTTAAAGTTTGGACTTCTGATGTTGAATTAGATGAATAGTTAATTATCTTTAATAAATTTACTGAAATAAAAATTCATTTAGTAGTTGAAGATTCATTATTTTTTTTTTATTTATAGCTAAGGTTAAACATTTCAACACTAAATTTTCTATAATTTTTTCTTCAAATAAAGTTATAGAAAACAAGAAGCGTCATTATAGAAAAAAATGTTATGACCAGCTGAATTTTCAACACGAATAATCGATTATCAATACTTATTATTATTAAAAAATCATAAGTTTTGCTTACAATAATTAAAGTGAACTATAGGTACCTAATCTATGTCCGAGATCCATTCGATATCTACTGTATAGCAAATCATTACCCACTTGACCACCTTTTTTTTTATATCTATTTGTTTACTTGAACCGAAATAAAAAACGGTTGGCAAGCTCAAATATTATATTTTTAATATGTATATATATCTTTATTATGTAAATGTTACTTTGATATTTATTAAAAAAATTTCGAAATAGTTAAGTAAAAACAAATAACATTTATTCATTGTGTTCATGCATAAAATCTAAAATAAAATGTAACTTTTATACTTAGAACTGGAAATTTAATACTCTGAAAAACCCAAAAATACTTTTGCAGTACTAAATAATTTTATTTTAAGTCTTTTACGTCAACTTTTAATATGATAAAAGAATTATTTTTATTTAATTTGCCGTTGACAGTGTTACCATTTGTAATCTAAATTCTTACTTCGTACGGATCCAATCGAAAACTTACCCTCGATTAATAATATTCGATTAAGTAATTTTATGAATTCATTAAGAAGTTACTTTTTTAAGTAAAAATCTTAAAACAAATCTTTAAAAAACTTAATTTTAATGTCAAATATCCTATAAAGTCTAAAATATGGTAAAATGAAAAAAATGACATTAAAATCGAATGTTATTAAAATAATATATGTAAAATAAAAACATAATACATTTATTTAAATATACATGAAATTTATAATATGCTACAAAACAAACATCACATATCTAACTTTGAAAAACAATTCTATTTACATAGAAATCTCAGCTCTACTTTCAAATATAATTTTTCAAAAACATATAATTTATTTAAAACTAGCTTTATTAAAAAAAAAAAAAATTACATCAAATTATAAGCTAAAAATCTTTTTACGATTTTGGCTTCTAAAATATATACATTAAATACCTCTATGTATATAAGACTTTAAATTTAATTACCTATTTTAATAGAAAATTTAATAATTACAATAACAATCAATACAACATATTATAATATCAAAGACTATCGAAACAAAATATGTATTTTATATTAAAATAATGTTTTATGTCTATGTATAGTACCTAGTGTAAAGAGAAACCAAGAGTCTAGGCCAATACGTATTTTCATAAAATCAACAACGATATTGATGTAACCATAGTAACAAATGTCATGATGAACACAAGAGGGATATAACGGAAAGTAATATTTTTTATACGCGTATACAAGTTGTACAAATGTTAGTACCTAATTAAAAAATAAATTTGAAATTTACTATAATATCATTGTGATCGAATAATAACGATATGAACGGGCCCAGACGATGTGTATATTTACGAATCATGAAGGTGTTTTAAAATTTTAGATATTATTGTTTATTAGAAGATAAAAAGTACAATAATACAACCATATTTTTAAAAATTGTTATTTACAGCTAGATTATGATACGCTATATAAAAGTGCATAATAAACATTGTAGTACTTAATAAAATTGCAATAATTTAATAAGCTACAGAGAATAAAATACTCGTGTACATGAAAATCTCCACTGTGAAACGTCTAAAACGCATGTTAACATGAAAAACTATCGATTGAACTTTTCGGTGCTCGTATGGCGTATAATATATTCTATTACAGTAAAACACGAACGAAAACAGAATAAATCATACATATAGAATAGGTATTATAAACGTATAGTATACATAAGCACTTCGAGGAAAAATTTTGGAAATTATACTTAAAATTTAATAAACCGTTTGTGTATTCATTTTTTAAAAAGCCATTGCATGTTTGCGGGCATTTTACAATATAAATTTGAAAATTTTAATAGACTCAATTAGGAAAATCATTAACACAGATGTCGTGAAACATATATAATCATTTAAGCAAATAAAAATAGTATTTGAAACCATCCATATCAGTATTCACTGATATGTATCTACCTCGCGAAGTTACTTCTTGGGTAAATGTATTTAGGTACTGTTTTGAAATATTAATGTCAAGAATAAAGACATCGTTTAGATCCGTCACACTATGAATTCCATGATTGGTTTGTACATATAGTAAAACTTGATATTTAGAATAATTATAGTATTGTAGTAAAAATAATCATAGCTGAGCGCGTTACACAATTATTTTGTTAAAGTTTTTCTTGGATTCCCCAAACCTATCCACAGGTATATCACCTTAATTTGCAAAACAATATTCTGACACTACAAGGAATTTCACAGTCAGTTTTTCCAGTAGTCAGTACCTTATTTACCGCGAGTTTTGATTAAATCTTGTTCGTGTCAGCGTTCGCGAATGCGCATTATAATAATATAGAGTTTGTGCAGTGCAACGAAATTCCGGTGAAACGAGTCTTGAACGAACAATCTCTTTAATAATATCATACCTCCAACCTGATGAAAACTGCCGTCCGTTTCTCGAGGATTACGCTACGCGAGTGGCTCGTAAAGGTAGGATACGCATCACAACGTCAGCCACCTGTATTATTATTCATAGGTTCCTTGTATAGGAATAACAACAATTCCATAAGCCTCTACGATACTTCCTTAGAATTTATTGTGTTAACGTTTAATGTGCAGTATACAATATTATTATGCTGCTTTGGTTTAGAAATTTAAAGTAGGTAAAGCCTTCGTAAGACAGTCGTGTGTCATATAAATAATAAATACCTATTATTGTAACGTAACAACCGTACATTATTGTCGCTTTGCATCATTCATATAAATAAGGCATATTATGTATATGTCATCGGTCTGATTTGGTATAATACGCGAATTCGGCGGATCGAAAGACAAAATAAGCGCCATAAATTATGCGACTAATATGCCTATTATGCTCTTCGCTCACTCTTTGTGTGAACAAATACATTTAAAAAATAAGTATAACGCGACACATCTATATGATTTCAGGAACAATATCCAAAATGCTTAAGCATGCAAATGGTTGACAGTCAATATTTTGTGTCGAGAATCGGACTCTGTATTTATTGTGTGGATAGGTATACATATTATATGTAATATTGTAATACTATTCACGTGATCGGTGTGACGATTATTATTATTTTTCTTTCAACGCCAGCAGCGGCAATCGTAAAAAGGGGAATAAAAAAAATATCTTACGAAAAAAAAAATTGGTTTCGGTGGAAGCGCGGGTGGCTGTAAAGTCGCGAGGTGCGACGGACCGGGTCGAGTCTCGACATGTTCGCTTGCTGCATCTGGAAAACTCGAACGGACAATAATAACAATAAATAATATATCATATTATTATTATCGTGTTGTATCCGAATAGCGTGTAATATTACGTATAATATATATTACATATAATACATCGTTTGCCGTGCCAATCGTCGGTCGTTGACGATTATTGTTTGCGGTCCGTCTAGCCGCGGTGGTGTGCCGGCTGCGCAGTAATATTATATTTCATCCGCGCTGGGCAATAGCTGTCGACCGTAGTCGTCGGCGAGGAGGATTTTTTTCCACTCTTTCTTCCTTCCTTTCTTTCCGCCGAGTAGATCGCCACTATATATACATATATATCCTATACGCCATATATATCAACACTGCAGCGAGGACGATGACTGTGAAAAACTCGCGAGCGCACACACAAACAAACGCGGATATTTCTCTCGGTTCTTATCCCATCACCGCCGCACATATTATATACAGGGTGGTCTACTAAGTATACTGACCTCCATTTTTTCTTTTATAGTGATTTTATTCAAATTCTGATTTTTAGTATTTCTATGTATATAATTTAACGGCTTCATATAAAAAAAAAAATAATAATTTACAAAAATATGAAACAGCTAATGTACCTACTTGTATTATTTAATCTAGTATTTGGATACTAATACATGTTCTACATTCAGACCATTTTTACAAATTATACAAATACAATATTATTAAATTAGTATTGATTACTATAATTTTATATTACCAAAATTCCCGTATCTTTAAGTCCATTTATTAAGGATTATATTATTCTTCGTAATAAATTAACTTACATAATATTGAATATACTTAACTTAGAAATTACTCGTTTTAATTTCAAATTATCTATAATGTAGATTCTACATCAAAATTTCAAAAAAAAAAAAAAATCCGTTACTTAAATTATTTACGGTATATCATGGTAGTTCTCATTTGAAAAAAAAAGTTTATACCAACTGTCACATTTGGAAATTTTTTATGAATAGTATAAAAAATCAAAGTAACTCACACTATGATAATTATTAATACGTATGCTTAAAAATTACAAAATTTAAATTTGAATTAATACATTATTAAAGTAAGACACGAGAAAAGCATACTCAGTGAATCGCCCTGTATATAATATAATTATAGGTACCCACGTTATATACATTTTTTTCGTCTGTACACAATTTAAACACTATAACTAATTGTAATTGGTCAAGCGGATCCTGGACAGAACGCGTACAACAGCGACACGACACACTGCCGCTTCTGGCGGCGGCGATAATTATTATTGCCGTAAATATATGTATATATAGATAGATAACATAATATAATAATAATATAATGGTGGCAAAGGAATATATTGAGGACGTGCAAGTTATACGTGCGGTCGTGCAGCACCCATACCTCTATAGGTACATTTGTTTGAATCTCATTCTGTTTCGGTAGCACCCGCGTACCTATATAGTATATACATTTAATAAATAACAATATTATACAACCGAACCATTATTATATTGATATTATAAAACGATCCGTTAAAATATATAATAGGTATATATATATATTGTATAACCATGTATACAGGTTATTGCACTTTGATGAAATCCTTATCTATAAAATCGATATAGGAGAATTGGGGATTTCAGTTTGGTCTATGCTATCACATCGTTTAGATTGTATAAATGATGTAGCAGTCTAAAATCACATCTGCTCATAGATAGTGGTCTTAGAAATTAGAAATTTGTATTAATAATATAAATATGTGTAGTTTATTATTGTATTACAACCACACCCAACCACTGAAACTACCTGAACCCTTTTTCTAATTGAGTGGTTAAAAACACTGAAAATAAAATGTTATCTATTTTTTTATACATATATTTTGAATCATTTTTTTGATAATTTTAACTCCTTTTACTAACTTTAAGAATGCATTATTTTCATAAATGTTTAATCTTATTTAATTTAATTGTATAATGCATAATATTTGAATTTTAAAGATGCTACCAATGATAGTGGTATAATATTGATCAGTATTAGAATAACTGACATTTTAAAATATTTACACGATGAAAATCTTGTGGTGATCGGGAAACATGTCGTTGGCCAGGATGACGGGCAGGATGGACGTCCGCGCGTGAGAAACTCGGTAGTACTACGATGTTTCCGATAGTCGTTATAATATTTGTGGAAATCGTCTGCTTTCGAAAAATAATATCGTCGTGGCAAGTACGCGTTGCAGACTTTTCTATCCGTCTTTTACCAAACTTGGCTTACCGTTATATTTCGCATACAGCTAACGTCGCTTCACCCCAGTCCATTTGGCAAACCGTGCGACGCCCGTTCAAAGGCCGATCGATTCTAAGACGCTCACACTTTCGACAAATCTACGATGTCTTTGAAAAACGAACATTGCCTACGTTTTGTTTATTTTATTTACCGTTTTTTAATATTTTGAATTTGTAGGGACTTTACGTGAAAGATAATTGACCACATTTAAGTGAATACATTTTTATTTTTATTGACGAAATAAAAATGTAAATTTATCTTACCTTGTTTTAATTACCGGGCGAGATTAAATTTGCCACTTTATAAGTAAAGACCTTTTCACCTTATATAGCTTAAATTTGACTCTGATTTTTCAAACATTTTTCTAATCAAAAATAATGACGTCATAAAGTCTCTTAAATAATGATATTGTTTTATAGATATCTTTATGGATAAATTTACCACGGATATAGGTAGATACAGGTACTGCTAACGATTTTCGGGCGAATTTTTCGGAGTATTCATTCCGCTTGGTGTCCGTAATAATTCGGCTGATTTATTTGATAAACTTAAAATGTCCACGGGGGTTCTATACATAGGAGGTCGTCCATATTACACAAAAACGTATATACCACCCATTACTCTCCCGTCGCGACGGCGTCTGTCCGCTCGTAATCTACACACGTACTTACATTTATAATAATACACATATATGTGACTATAAAAGTGACTGTGTGTGTGTGAGCGCGTAATACGAGTTGAACGTTTTTAATGCGATTGTAATAATAATTACGGCCGCGTCGGGCTTCCGGTTATATGCGTGCGTACTATGCATGTGTGGTGCGCGATGACGATGATGAAAGATGATCAGGCCTATGGTGGGTTGACCATCCAACGCTGGTCATGTTATTATACTATAGGACGCCGAGTATGCACTTATATATATATATATATACACAGTAGTCGTACCGAAACTGTTGTCACTGTAGGCATATATATAATATGTATGTGTATAACTAATACCTAAGTGTATATCACGAATATCGGAGATATATAATATTGTATATCCGTTTCGTCGCGCGTGAAGGGATCGTGAACAATATAGCGAATACGTGTGCATGTTTTAATATTAAATTAGAGGACAAAATAATACTATCATGATTAAAACCAAACCTACACGATTATGATGATAATAATAATATGATCTATCTTTCATATTATGTATGAAATGAAATGATGAAATGTCAATAATCTGTATTTTGCGTATATAATATAATGCATTAACGCGCATTGCTGCAGTGGAATATATATAATATACGAGTGTACTAGATATATAAATTATAATACCTTTACCTATAATAATATGACGTTATGTGTATGGTTAATTATTATTATGTTATTATAAAGGTACTGCAATATAAGGCTTGCAACGCGGTCGTAATAATATTATTTTAATTACAATTTTACGCAAAGGACCCGGTAACCTGATAATACTGCAGAAGTGTTCCCTACACGCTCTCGTATAATAATACAGAGTCTGTGTTTTATAGAATAGCGCCGTCGTTCAAATAATAATAATATAGAGGTAGATACATTGCGATTTGTGGTGTTTATAGTGAGTTATGAAGATACATATATAATATATATGCACCATATCGTCTAACTTATATAACATTACAATTTAATATAAATATTTTAATTATTTTAGAACGAATCTATAAACAACAGATAATACATATATGTATGTCCAATATATTCAAATTTCAAATACACATCCAAGCTTAATTCTACTAAAATTAAGACTTTTAAGTTTAAAGTGGTCAAAATAGTATTATGATTTGTATAAGTGTACACTGTACAGTAGAATATAAAATAACGTATATAACTGTCCGGCCATATGTTTCTAAGAATTCGTACGTCTAACATGAATTGTGCAGACCGAGTATATAATGTATCTATATGTATAAACACCTATTTAGTGTTATATCTTGTGTTTTACTAAGAACTTAAGTGTTATGAATTACTCATATTAATCAAAATAAAGGCGCTTTAAATAAACTTTATTTTGTTTTATCTAAAAAGTTAAAATAAACAACAATTTATCATACATATTTGGTTAGTTTGCTGAATGCGGCACACAAATTAATAATTATTATTAACATTACATGTTAAAAATTACAATACGTCAGTGTACTTATAAATATTGCATCAAAGTTTAAATTAAGCATTGCTCATTTTGCCATGTAAATTTCTTATACTCAGATGACGAAAATAATTTAATAAAATATAGTAGTTTTTTTTTTTGTAGTACCTAGTGTTCTAGACCCTAGTCTAATATTTAAAATTACTTACTTTGAACAATACACTTGAAAACGCATTAAAAATTTGTCACCCAAAATAATATTAACTCATATGAATGCATATTAGTATATTACATAGTATTATGTTCATATAATATCTACAATTATTATATTATAATTAGACATCCACTATTATTTTTAAAACTATTTAATATTATACTTTAACAAATATACGTGTATACATACCGCTAAATCAATCATTTTACAAATAATAAGAAATAGTACATAAATACTATATATTATTATACATTACATGAAAATGTACTTATGTGTAATAATACTAATAAATAATAGTATATAACATTATGTTTGAGGAAGAGGGTGAAATGTACAATTATGGATTTATGTATATGTTATTTCAAGGTCAAATCACATTTCACAATTTTTAGTTAACTTATAATATATTGTTATATTTTTTCTCGAAACTAAAATTAATTATTATTTATTGTATGACTTGGATCGATGTAGTCAAAGAAGATCTAAGGAATATGAGAGTAGATGCATGGAGAGAAGTGGTATTTGACAGAGATAGGTGGCGCGAGGTTGTGTTGGCGGTAAAGACTAAAGATAATTATAGTTGTTTTGCACATTTAAAATTAAAACTGGCTATTGTCATCTATATTTTGTACATACTTTGTAATGTGAACACATATTATATTTAATAAACATTACAGTAGAATATAAAATATCGTATATAATTGTCTGGCCATATGTTTCTAAGAATTCGTACGTCTAACATGAATTGTGCAGATCGAGTGTATATTATTAAATATGTACACGTGTGCATACGTGTATTTGTCGATGAAAACGTTCCATTTTCCTGCGTTTGCAATTTTTCTCGTTTAGGATAGAAGTAGAAGTATTGGGGAGAATGATTCACAGTGGGAGGAGACTACAAAGAGAGCCACCCTAGATTTTGTGAGGACCGAATAGGGCGTAATAGCTAGGGTGGAAAGAAAAACAGAATGCGCTCTTTGCTCGTTTTGTTAGATGTGCTATTATTGATGACGAATAAATAAATATTTTTTCCTTCGTATTTTCCTTTAAAGTAAACTTCAACTGTCAACAAACACAAATTGTCTTCTTTGAGTTTAGAAATCACGTATAATAAGACATGGGCTATTATTTGATTTTAAATTATTAAATCACATTGTTAAATATTATTATTATTATTAAATAAAATATGTATGCATTTTGTGTTATACAAACATACAATTATTACTAGGCAAATAATTCTAAGTGGTTATATAGTTATATCTAATATTCAATTACATTTTTATATAAATTCTACAATTACATAAAATAAAAGTTTAAACTAAATACAGAATTTAAGTAGTAAATTTTATCATTAAATAATTATTTATCAATTATTTCAACAAATAGACAAATAAAACCGTGATATATATATTATTATATAGATACAAATATACAATATTACGTGCTATTTACTTAAAGTGTTAAACGATAATATTTAATACGTAGTGTAAAGGATACATTTTTTCTTGTTATTTCTGACTTTAAAAATAACCTAGGTATATACAATTTTTTGTATACATTTTTTATATTTCTTCCTTGATAAATGAGTAATAGATGAGTTATATCGAATAGATACTCACGAAAAGTCTAAATTACGTAGTAATGTATATTATGTTATTTATGTCTTATATTTTCTACACCTTCAGCTCTATTTGTACATTTCCACTTAATTACTCTATGATGCCACTGCAATAATTGTACCGCTGTCTTTTATATAATAAAATAAGAATGACTTTTAAACACTATAATTTGTTGAATTAAATGATACTAAGAGCCGAATCTCAAAGACATAGTGATATATGTACCGTATATATATTTACGCTCACATATAATATTATAGGCATGCGACCGTGTAGATGTTTGTATAATTTAATGATAACCATCATCAAGAAATAATTGACGTGGGAAAACAAAATGTATACGGCAGTTTCCGTGACCTATAGACAAATTTCGATTCGATACCTACCATAATTATTATAAACAGAAAAATAGCGTTTAGAATAAAATTAACAATTACTTATTTTTTTCTGGTTGATATAATTAAAATTAATTTGTTTCCTCGTAGTAATTGTGTGAGAATGTATGCTGTACAAAACGTACCCACCTATGTATGATTGGAAATCGTCTTTGTACAGGTGTTAATCGATATGAATAATTTGTTACGACACCACCAGTGAACAATATCAATAAATTCAAATCTTATAAACGTCGCCGCATTTAGACCGTATTATTCGGTTCCAGCTAACAGACCTTGTTCAAACCCTCTAGCTTAATGGTGTATAATAAATATAAGAACCCATCCATGTATATTTAGATATATATATATATATATATACACACCTCGACGAATGTTTTCTTTCAATTCAAAAATAGGTATATAGTATATACTAGCCTATGTAGTACTATTGTGCAGCTAAATATTTGAAAACCATGAGGCCATAATGTATTGTGTACCGTATATTTACTTACCAGCTATATATTTGTACATAAATGCACAATGTTTGTTAAACATTTCTTTTGAAATAAAAATAACCTGGGTCTTGTACGACTATAATATATATATGTATATGCATATTGTATACCTTAGAATTGTTTAACACAATATTTTCTCTTTTTACCATATTCAAATATTTCTGACAGGATACATGTAGAGTTTAATCCTGTAAAATATCTTTATTCGTTGCGTTAAAATCATTTGATCAAATAATAATAACCTCGTTGTTCTGTCCTCATACAATAATATACGCAAAGCCTCACTTGCTAATGTTTAAAAACTGCCAGATGGTGTTGTACGATATACGCTCTTTACAGCAATAAAAAAAAAAAAACGTCCCAACCTTCACCGAACGTTTATAAATGAGGGTTGGATATTTTTAGGGCAGTCATGAAAGTGGTCACATATACGGTAGCAAAAATATAGATCTACTACGACACAGATACTAAGACATGTTAAAAAAATGTGTTAATGTTTTAATATGAATAAAGTATTTAAAAAAAAATGTGTCACATATTATATTAAAGTTAATTACTATATTTAGTTTATCTTAACTCTAACATACACAACTATTCAGTGCTCATATAACTATATATAATATATTATCTTACTTAATGGATTAAGTTTAATTAAAATTTAAATGTAACACTTTATTTTAACATCAACATTTTTAAACAAAATACCAATTGGGTATAGTTCTATTATTTGAAATATTTTAATTTTTATTGAATATAATGAAATGTTCCATATTTTCACAATACTTAGTTAAGTACATATTTTTATACTTTTAATATATTTAAGAATTAATATTATTTTAGTTTTATAATTAAGTTTTAAATATCATAAAAATATAAAAATATATACTTAACCGAATACCGTGGAAATATGAAACATTTTATTATGTTTAATAAAAATTATAACAAAAGTCGTAATACTATAATAAAAATAATTGTTTATTATAGTTGATTATAAATTGTGTACTTCGAAAAACACGCAAATCCAATAAAATATTATATAATATGTATACCATAGTAAACAATGCATCAATATAATTTGTATATTTAATATTATATTTTCTCCTTGTGAAGAGTATTGTTACCTACTGATTATTTTAATAATATAAAATGATTACCTTTACTCATTTACCACCGTATAACAACACAGTGTTTGTCTTGTATCTTAGAAAGAAAAGGAAACAAGTTTATAATACATCTAATTTAAAAAAAATGTCTAGAATCATAGATCAGTAGTTATCGTATAAAATGAAATACTTCGATTTGTTTCTCACCGCAAAAAATACAATCGGTAAGAAAGTGCTAGGAATAATAAAAAATACATTTTTTATGTACTTAAGCTAACTCGTTCAATTATGGACCCTGCTGTAGAAGTAATCCAATTAATTTATTGTACGATGATAAATGAAAATTAAAGTGTAAAACAATATTATCATAGTTAATAATTTACTTGGTGCGTTGTATATTTAAAGTCAACGGTGAACCATAAAAGAAATATAATAGTAACACAATTAATATGAAAGCATAGGTTATTTAGAAATCTTAATTAAATTCATATAGCATTTACGTATGTTTATAATAATAAAAAATATTAAAAACAAATTCACTATAAAGATTTGGTTAAACTTTTGTTAAGTAAAAGTTAATAATTTCAATTGAATTATAAAAAACACAAATACTGTCACCATACAACAGACAATAATATTTTTGTAATTAGAAAAAATGTCTAAAGATATATGTATGTTATATACACGAGTAGGTACTAAAACGTATGTATATCTACTGTATAAACATATGTTATGTGCGTAGATATAATATAGGACTAATCACAAAATGATGATATGGCCGTTATGTTTATACTTATAGTAAGTACACAACAGTGCAGTTTAGTCGAATACGCATAGGATCAACTATATACTCACATACATATGTATATATTATTATATGTGTTCCAGTATAACATTCATATTATACCGACAAACCAATTACGCCTTCATTCGCCACTCATTGTGCATATTTTATATAAACAATAATGTTATGTACATCTGCTAAATGAATGTTTAGCTTTGTTTAAATACGAATAACACAATACCATATTGTTTGGTGGTGGTCCGTGCACGCGCCTACAAACGAGGGATTAAAATATTTAATCATTATAGGTATTGCGGTCGTGCAGTGTGTGAACACGATTTATAATACAAAAAAAATATATGTATAAGTAATACGAACAGCTATTGCAAAAACGGAAGTCGTCACTAATTTTAGTGTGTACCTATATACGAATACATTATACGCACAAATATAAGTGTATAACACAATACTGCACGCGTATAATAAAATAATATTATCGTATTCGTTAATTTCGCCCCAACCAATTATAATGTAGTATAATACAGAATATTTCCACTACGATTTCGTCATGTTTCTCTGGGTGCGTTAAATGCTATTACACAGTGCACACCCTTTTTCGTAATTTCTGGTAGATTTTTTTCGCTCCACGAACACACGCATCCGGTGTTCCTGTAGCCTATTGCTACTGTATTTTATACTGCTGTTGTATTTGTTCATAATTATATGATATACGCAGTTAAATAAACTATATAATATATTTAGATGACGGTTGTACGGCGTGCAGTGGCGTAGAAAGGTGAATCCGCAAACGTTGAGTTCAAACGGCCGTAACGCGGTTCGCTGTATATATTTATAAGGCGTATTACACCCCGTGAAACTGTACCAATTTACGGACGCTAGTTAATGATAACAAATTGTATACCGGAAATTGATCTTGCCTACTATATTGCAATACCACAGTCAAACTTTGGTCGCCTTTGAATCAACTAAATACCTACACCACAACTGATATTCATAATATACATAACGTAGGTACATTTGGTTAACTGTAAATCACATTAGAATTATAAAAAATATCACTATTCAATATTCCATTAAGGTGTATTTAAAAATGTCTTATTCAGTTATAATAATGTTAAATGTCTTAATATTTGTTATTTAACTTTGTATAAGACTTTATTTTCCTCGTATTTGCGTTTCGACGATAATTCAAGCACAGTCAACATTTCACGTATTTTATTCAAATACTTAAACGGGTTGTGCTTTTTTGCAAGTCAGATAAATATAATCACGAGCAATTATAAATTTCCGAAGGAAAAAAATGTTTACTATTTTTTCATTTTTAACCCATACATATCCCATCGTCGTAATGAAATAATTACACGGTTTAATAGAATAAATAGTTGGGACTAATACCGCAGAGCTCGAATACTCGGGATTAAATTTGAATAAACTAAACAGTAGTAATGTATATTATGCGGCGAAGATGTCGCATAATTTTAACTACTTATAATTTCACTGAACATAACTGAACAAAGCTTCAGCTCAGTGGAGGGGGGGATTATCGAAACGTTCCCGTTTCTTTAACTCGCTTCCATCATTGTGGTCGAACGGTGGTGGCAACTTTTGGTAACGTGTGTTTTTTTTCGAGCACGAATAGTGTTATCTTTTCGCTCTTGATTGACTCAATACAACGATTCTCGGACCTTTCTATACCAAACGCCGTGAAGGGACATCAATGAACACGATTTGTCAACATTTTACACGTGATGGCTATCTGATTTTTATAAAACTCGATCTTATCATAGGCGCAAATCATCCAAAGCTACTAGGGTATTTAAGCACTAGAGGAATTCTAGAGAAAATGGAACCGCGATTAGCTAAGTTCTTCAATCTTTTCATTTACCATACTTTTATCAGTTACATAGCTGATATCTATATTATTAATAATATTAAATTAATTATAAATTTAAATCAATCATACAATTATATGTAAAACTGTAAATTATTTGCATTTATTAATCAGTAACAGATATACTGGAAAATTAATTACAATGTACTTACATTTGTTTTTAATATGTTTATTTAAAATAGTTTCACTATTGAAGACTTATAATACATAATACATCTCGATTGGATCGAAGTCTGACAGTTTATTTTGGACCATAAAGTGGTGCGTGTCCAAGATATATTTAATTATTATTTAAGATAAGCACAAGACTTGGGGTGCTAGGATTAAAATTCACTGTGGACTGTGGTTAACACCTTTAGAACCTTTATAATTTGCTCTGATGTAGACCTTAAAATATATTATATCAGGCATTCATTATTCCGATAAGTAGGTAATAATAATTTATATATTTTACCGAGCGATAGCCGTACCGTTGCCGCGGTCTTTCGGTACGCCCCGGACGACCGCGTATTTATTTAATATGCTCACAGTTGTTTCGAGCCGCCGCCGCCTCCCGTCCCCCAGATTTTGATTTTTGCGCCCGTGCCGACGAGCCATTTCGGCCCGGGGAAAGCGATCGCGGTGCGTGCGTGCCATCTCGGCATACGGGTGGGTGGTTGCGTTGGCTGATGGGTGGTGGGTATAAGAAGGGTATACTGTAATACGCATACAACGCACGTATTATATATATATATAGAGAGAGAAAGAGTGAGCGGCCGTTGTCGTCGCGCACCACCCCACGCACACGCACTCGCACCCGCACGCACACGCAACCACGGGGCGCGCGCGCACGTTCAAATACGCGCGTGTGCTTACAACCGTATAGTTAATATACGAAGCGGCGGTGAACCATTCATGAGGCGCATACGCGTAAACGGCGGGCGGCGGCTCACCTAAGGAAACTTTTACGATATTATTATTATTATTACTGATATTAAAAACGGGAGAAGGCATCGCGTTCGGCGGCGGCGGTGGCATCGGCGGCGGTGAGGGGTGTTTTCACACCGGTACGAAACGAATCAATACGCCGGCACGCTGGCGCACGATCAACGTCGTCGTGCGCACGGCGTCGTCCCGGCGTTCTACGCGACCCCGCCCGTCTTACCCGCCGGCCGACCCACTTTTCCGCCGCCACCGATGCCGCCGCACACATGCGTTTTTACTATTTACGCTACTTCCCGCCGGTCCATCGTCACCCCGCCCACCCACGTCGTCATCGCCGCACGCCGAACGTCCGTGTCCGCCGACCGCGACAACGACGGAGTTGTGTTACGTTACGTTTCGTTGCGTTACGCGTTGTACTTATTACTGCCTACTGGCTACAATTATTGTATTATGGACCAGAATTGAATTAGATTTTTATTTCCCACCACATATTTTTATCGCATGTGCGTATACGATCTATATCGTATAGGTCATTTATCACTCAATTTGGACAACGCATCATCATTAACACACCGGCCGAGCTCGGGCTGTTGAAAAACTATTAGAAACGAACGGAAAGACAAAACAAAACAAAAATCTAGAACCAAACGAGTTGAATACGAATAATAATAAAACGTACTGTACGTCTTCGACTGCGCATGCAGCAGCGGTGAATAGTACACTGTAGTGTATCTAACTATTATACATGGTATATCCGAATTTTGAATATTATATTACATACTATGTAATGCCTAAATAAATATTATTATGAATAATTGATTTTAGTCCCGAGGGCGTAATAATAATACACGGAAAAAAACGTAAACGGACGATATCTTGCACGCTATAGCGAACTCAATCCGCCCATTATTCACACATCGACATCGCGCGGAATATAATAATAGTGATTTTTTTATTATTATTCCACCGACGACGAACGGAATCGAAAAACGGTTTAATGTTTGATCTCGATTTCGATACTATTCGATTTACACATAGTATTATAACAATAATATTATAATTCGGCAACCGACGTTATTGTACTGTTACTCATCCGCTTATAATTCACTCGTCTGATACGATGAGGTGCGTGTACACTTTACAACGGCTGACTAATTGACATGAGTAATAATACGGCCGAGTAATACTGTGTAATAAAACATAAATAAAAAAAATATATGTGTATGGCTGGTATTATAATAATATATTTTATATCATTTATTGTGTAGACGCGCGGGGTTGTGTACTGAAGAAGCCTCGTCGGCATCGCTGTAGCCATGGGAAAATCCTACCCGAGTATACGATATTATGATATATTATACACGTACATGCATATTATTATGTATTATATATTGTACATACACGATTGGATTTATAAATTGTTATTATTTATTCCTGGGGGGGTTTTTGTGTTTGATAGCGTGCGATGCAATGTTTTTATGTACACGCACATGCGTAGATATAAGGAATGCCCATACACCATATTATAAGTGATTATGTATAATATTATATTATTATTACATTGAGTGTTGGATCCGCTGTTAAAGGTGTCCCTATATAATACGCCAAAATGAGTATTCGCGCATTGGTGCGCGTTATAAGTAGCTTATAAAGTTATAACGTAATTTGTACGCAGTTTTTCCTAAAAATAGTACGAAACTCTCAGAGTTTTTTGATCTTTGCGGTCCAAAAAATCGTTTGTACGACGTTGAAAGTAAAATATGAATTACTAATAGCAGATTACCAAATTCAGTCAAACGTTCTTAAATCCTGCCATAATATATAGGTATAAGTACCAGGTGCCTACTGAAAGGAAATCGTTAATTACTATGGTATAAAACATTCATATGTTGGACATTTTTCTGAATGATGGGCGTTTAAAAAAAATAATAATTATGAAACTCACAGTAAATATTATTATATGTCCTATTACATTTTGAGTTTTAAAATTCGATAATTAGGGTTGTAATTGTATTACTTATTTATACAATTCTAATAAGTAAAATATAACTAAATGTAAATCAAATGATAAAATTAAAATATTTTGTTGAATTTTGGTCCACTGAACAAAGTACCTACTAAAACTGATATGGGGAATAAATTTAATTAATGATATATTTGTAGAAATTTCAAATTACAGTATACTAGGTTACTTTATAAAGTTTTGAACTAAAGGTTAAACATAAAAATAAAGAAAATATGTAAGATGACGACTGATATAACTGAAAGAGTAACAACATTTAAAATATATAAGGTTTGATGTTTAATGGAGTAAGAAAATTGTATAGTAGGAACTTTCATATATATCGCTCAGTCAATGAGAAAATAATACATCATTTCAAAAAGCTATAATATTATTTTCGCGTTAAATATTTTTTTTTTTTTTATAATATTACGCCCAAGACATTATATTATTATTGCATATTTGTATTGGGTGTATAAATTTTAAAAAGTTTTGCAATTTGTATAAGTGTTACTGGAAAATGACAATATAAATATTATGCGCTTAAGTATAGCTACGGTTTATTTAGCAATTTGTTAAAAGTACTACACCTACTTATTTTAATATATATTATGATAGGTAGTAGTATTATTTATTTGAATATATATACCTATTTTTTATAGTAGTTTAATAAAAGTATCAAAACATTTAACTTGTTAAAAAATTAAATCGATTTTTTTGAGGTGTATAGGTACACTGTATTATTAAAAAGTTGTAATATTATAAAAATACTAATAATATAAATAATTATTAAATTTTTTCTGTTCTACAAACATTTTAATACTTAAACTTAATATTACTAGGAACCATTTCAATATTTTCAAATACACTAAAATAAAATGTCAGTTAAAATACTATACATAAATATAAGTATAATATATTATAATACATCTGCCTAAACCTGTCTGATCGAAATACCTATTGGTGACTGTCAATACCTAAATAATAAATAATATAAACAGTAACCTAACCTTAGTTTGCGGCCAAAGTGGATTTTGGTATGGTTAACGAAATAGTGACTATAGTTATTATTAATTTAATATGAATGTTTATCAGACCCTCTCCTAATAATAAGATAAGTATCTAAATGTAATAAATTATTATATATGAATGACAAGGTATTAATTTATTTTATTGTGTACAGTGTTTTATAATCGTATAATAATTTAATAACAATAATATAATATAAAAATGCAAATAATAACCGATGTGGTGATGTTTTAAATTTAAATTATTGAATTCAATATTTAAAGTCATTATTATTCTGTAAATAATACAATAATTAATGATTTCAAATAGTTTTATGGTTTAGGGTCATGGTACTTCTTCTATTAAAAATGATGGTTTTTAACGGGCATAAAATATTTATCTACATGGATAAGTAAAGTTGCATTATGTAATCATTTAGAATAATCTCATTAATAATTTTTTTATGAAATATTTTAGAAAAATTTGCATTTTATTTAGTAATGACATATAAAATAAGTGACCCAGACTCAAAGGCTTAACTTTTAGGATCTAAATTATAATATTTTATGAGGATTTCAGGCTCACCATTTTTTGAGTTATTTAGTTTTATGATCCACGGTAATAGGTTTAGAAATTATAGAGGCTATAATGATTTAAAATGAAAAAAAAAGAATTTTGCATCGTTGCATGACAATCTAATGGTATTAAAAATATGTTTTTATAAATTCCAAAAGTTAAAATTTGAATAAATGTATTATTAAAAAAAATAATAAATAATAAAAATAGGGGTGAATGTGCTTGATGAATCACCTTGTATAATATAAGTATACAAGTATAGAACTATAAAAGTACATAATATATGATTTACTATACTTATGATTCAAAGTATATTCATACATTTTTTAATATATTATCATTTAAAAACTGGAACTAGTAAATGTACTTAATACAAGTGATTATTTTGATTGTATAATATTTATATATATTTATGTGTAGAAATAAAATTAACAAATTTGAATCAAAATTAAAATAATGTAACGAAAAAAAAAAAACAAAACAAAAAAAATAGTTTTAATAGTAAAAATATCTATAATTATTTAATTTTAATGTACTTATGTACCTATACACCAACTTCGTGTAGTCCATTAAAATAAATAAACAATTTAATACATATATTTATAGGTTAGTTACCCCGTCTGTATATATTACTACAAAACATTACAAAAATATATATCAAATTTCTGTATATAAATAGTAGTATTTAATAATAGTATTTATTGAATTACAAGTAGCTCGTATACCATAATTTAACGTAATTTTCTATACTACGTTTACCTACATCCTACAACTTATAATCTACGAATATACAGGCAATTTATCTATTGACATAGGTACACATACGTTTCTTCAGTAACTTTGTACAAACATCTTTAGTATTGTGCGTTTTGCAAGTAAATTTTTTCGATGTTTACCTACACAAAATGTATGAATTGAATACGTACAATAATACATATTTTTTTTTTTACTAGCTGTGTATCTGTATCGCATCGTATTGACGGGCACTGCAGAAGTATATTATTATATTATATTAGATATACGTGTTCGATGTAGAGCATTTATCGCTGTAAACCGATAACAGTCACAAAAGCCGATATTTGTGATGAGCCGAAGGATATGCAATAACATTATTGTCTATGATTCGTGTTAATACAATACAAATATAATATTGAAAATATGTGAAATCGATATTAAAAAGTATACTAGTAATATACTACTTATGAGTCTATGCACATAGTTACATACAGTAGGTACTATATGGTAAAGATGTTAAAATCAGCGTTAGTTTCGCTACCGTTTTCTAGTGAAAAGAGTTAGGTTTATGTAAGCTATAGGTATAGGATATACAGCTTTTACGGCAATATGCGTTTTCGACTGAAAGTTTGAACCGTTTATAATAGACTTACCAGTATTAAAATTTAAAAACATAATATAAGCAGTATATATATAATATACACATGTAATACATACCTATACATTATAATATTATCAAAATATATATCATTCTACACTATACTAATAGATTAAAATTAATGATTCCATATAATTATGTACCCGTACATATCATTATTATTATTACTGTTAACAGCTCACTCGAGTGAAAGTATTACAATAGGTACTCGAGACTATTTGAAAATTCTGTTTATTTGAAATATCCGCACGTGTATTTCCTCGTATATACTTTATACAATATATATTTTCCTTGTACACACATGGTACACTTTTTACTTCTAGCTTTGCGCCTTTGTATAGATGTATGTGATTTATAGATATCTATACATATAGTATAATATATTATAGTGAATAGCGATATACTAAATTTAATATAAATTCGTGTGTAACTGTAAGCAAAATCAGTAGTGATAAATAATAATGTGCAACAATATTAGTGCCGGCGTCGATGATGCTCTAATAAACACAAAATTGACCTTAAAAATGTAGGTAATTATCTAATAACACAAACAACTTTAAGTATCCTTAGAGTTGTTAAAATGATACTTAAATAATATTATTACTATAATTATTAATTTCCATAAAAAAATTTACAGAAATTCTTTAATAAATAAAATATTGTGTTACTGTAAAAGTTTGATTATTAGGTAAAACTAGTTTTAAGTGTTTTAACTAGTTAATACTAAGATATATATGTTGAGTTATTATAAACTTATTACTATTATATAGCTTTTACTAACTTAATTTGTACGTCCTGAGATAATATACACAGCATGTTAAGTAAAAACTTGAATAAAATAATGATTCTCAGCATTAATACCTAAGTACAAATCTAAGAATTAACTACCTAGTAAAACTTTTACATAGTAATCGGGCTGTTACGGTAACATATGATATGTATTTATATTAATATGGCATCATATTATAAACTCATAATTTTTTTGTCAATTGGTCTAGGAAAACACCTATACATTACCTTAAAACTTTGAAAAATAAAAATTAGTTATCTAAATAAAATTTGCATGATTTTGAAATACATTTATAGTTAGGAAAGAGTCGTGTAAACCTGTTAATACGTTTAAAATAAATAAAGAAGTTATCTATCATCAATATATTCTGGTTCTTGAAATAATAAATATTTACCTACTATATTATACTTCTTTGAATCTTTATACGGCATGAAATGGGACAAGCTACCATTTTAGATGGTGGTGGAGGATATAAGCTATATCATATGGATCATATATTCTAATCGCAATGAATTTGAAAGTGGTTATAAAATTATAATATTATGCATTGTATTGAACTCAGAAAAAATGATTAAAGGCGTTTTAGACAAACGTTTGAAATTGACTATGGAATGCGTGATAACTTGCCCGTATTGTCATTTCAACTTTATACAATACATATACCTATTATAATATTTTAACCACTGTCCGCAATTCTGATTGTTAATGAGTTTTTGACATTTTGCAAATTTCTTTTGTTATATCTCCGTCTAATAAGATATAACAATATAATATTTTACTACTAACTTCCAATACGATATTTGTACCTAGCACTTTTATTGCTTCCGAAAAGAAAAACAACACGTCATTGACCATTGTATACATTACATAGTTACTATAGCTTGCTCTTACTTTGTTCCGATAGAAACCTTTGGTTGTATTGTAAATACTTATAGCGCTTGTTGGATTAATTTACCTTTTCCGAGTAAAACGCTTGATTTCGTAGGTATTCAAAAATAAGAAAAAAATATTTATCCGTTTAACTTTTCACAGATGATGATATTATTATAACGTAACTACTGGTATAACGTATTAGTTATTTATACACTCTCACGATGAGTGTTGAATAAACGCAATGATTATTATATTATGAGAAATTATTGTGAGCAATGTCTACATTATTCATACACATCGAACGCAATATTTTATTATTCCAGATTATTCGTTCCACTGTTATGTATGTAATCCGATGGGAATTATTTAGATTTCATAAACTCATATATAATAAACCTACACAATATATACACACACACACACATGATACGCACACGTGGTGTGTATTATTTTTTTGTGCATGTGACGTGATTAAGTGTCATTATGTTATACCACTGGTCTTATTGGTACAGCGTATAACACCTAGCGTGCTGCCGCTTAAAAATAAACTTTGATTTTTGACTACAACTATTATTCGTTGTACAATACCTGCATTTTAAGGCATTCTTGAGCTCGCTTCCCCGAACAGAAAATTAAACAAAAGAAGAATGAAAATAAAACCGTCTTATGTTGTAATAATGAAAATGTTTTTATATTTATAAAGAAAACGGAACACGAGTTGTATAAAGTGTTTTGCTAACTTTTAAGGAGTGAACTTGTTTTAAAATTACTCGTTGCACTTAAAATGATATTCAATTTATGAAAATGCGTACAACTCTACTCCAGGAAAACTTTCTAGTCTCTGTAGTCTTGAATTCGTGCGTATATATATAAATATATACACACTTTTTATTGAATACATAATAACTACGTTACACGGTTGTGAGCTTTAAAATTTTTTGAATATTACACGCCACTGAGAAAACTGTCGAACCGCTATAATAATATTGTTATACTCGGTTTATTATACGATATTATTATTATTTTTTACAGAGTTTGTATGAATGCCATAATATAGAAGGGTTTCCTCTGACCCACCGGAAAACTATATTCGTGCGATTTTCTTGGGCATTTCTACACCAAAATATATTTTTCGATCGCATATATATAATTATCATGCTGGGAAACCTTGTTATTATGTTGTATTTTATCGAATACAACGATTTTTCCGTTTTAAATGCCTCCAACTGCGGTACACGCGTAACGTTAAACGTAAATAGTTGCAGGTTGGTTATACCATGAGTTCGTGATGTCCGAACGCGTTACAATGAACACGCTCTTTTTATTAAAACATAATTTATATATTATAATATAAAGCAACTCTATCGAATAAAATAATATTGTGTTAGTTAATATAAATCACTAAAAAAAAATTTCCGCGTTCTTTTTGAAGACAAAATACAAGAACGGCTGACGTTGTAATTATTACAATACTACCTATATTATAATGTATTAACATAGATTATCAGTATCATTGTATTTAGTGCATAAAAACATAAAGTGTAAATTGTTGGGAGTAAAATAACGCAGATTTTAAAACTAATAGAACTAATAGTTTTGACTTTATAAGCACACATCTGTCGGTTATGTAATGTCATTACGTTATGCTATAATGAGGTATTATATAATGTGAACTTGTTTTTGACGTTCAATCGTTCAAGCTTTTCTGGTTCGTGACGTTTTTCCAATCATTGTAAAAATAAGTTTAATACAAAATATATTATTTTGTATTACATTATATAACCAACGCTTGAAAAAAAAAATAATAATAAAAGATTATCTCAAAAAACGATTAAAAAAAATTTGTTTCACGTGCAAAATTGTTTAATATAGATTGCTAACAACACTTAATATAGTAATATTCCAATGTGCGTCAGTAACATTACTGGTCTAGTAAATGCTATGTATTATATAGATAATGGCCAATAATAATGCATTAAAATACATGTTTTTGAACTATATTTACTTTTTTACAAGGCTTAATAGAAATAATTTAAATCTAATTTTATATAGTTGATGATACCAATTAATCATTCTGTGAATTTATAAAAAAAAAAATATTATTTCGGTCTCACATTCATAATTATGAAATTTGAACATTGTTTTAATACAATTTCAAAAAATTCACTTTAAAAAAATTATATTGTTTTATTCTGAAATATTTTGCAAATAGCAGACATATTTTACGATTTCATTGAAAATAATTAATAAGAGTGATCTTAAAATATAAAAATACTGCAGTAGAAGAGCTCGTTCCTATCAGCATTTTCCCCTCTTACTCGAGTGTTGTATAAAATAACTTGCACAACTTTCTTCAAAAGATATTGATTAATTTTATTTTAAAATAATATTCCAAAATACGTGCTGGTATTATTGTTCAATGTCTATAATTATACTTACTATTACTACGTACCTACCTGTATATTATACTGCGATCAAAGTTGTTTTTTAACACTTCACCTTTACATTTGTACAATTATTATATAGTTGTATTGTATGTGTTACTGAATGTTAACAAGGTATTAATACATTCATTGGTATACGTATATTTGAAAAAAATTTCATTCTCACAAAATGAAATCGAACGTCATCGTAATATAAACATGTTAATAAATAACTACCTCAATATGCATTCGCAGAAATCGGCATCGTGTAATAATATTTTTTTTACGGGAGTGATGTAATGTAACGGTTGGTATAGCGTTTAAGATCATCATCCATACACCGCACGTACCGTATTTATCATGTATTTGCTATATTTTATATAGGGGTAAAGCGAAGACGTCATTCGAACATTTTGTTTCCATGTAGAGTAATGTCATGTGATTGTTGTGGACCACCGCCGCCGCCGCGTGTTGTTAGTAATGTGTAGGTTTATTTGTGCGGTTTTTTCCTTTCAAATTCGTTCAAAAACGATTGATTGATGTATGTATGTGTGTCCTACGCGAATAAACAATAATAATGTTATTATATCCATTGTTGTGCGCTCGTGGATACCCGCCGTCTATGTACAAGTGTATATATACACTATGTATTAAATATTATACAGGTTGATTCAACGTGCATGCTCAATGCTCACTTCTCCCTCATTGTATCCTTAAATTTTGCGTTTTTTTAAATTGTGATTTTGAAACTTTTAAATAAGAGTTAATACATTAAAGTTAAATTATACGTACAATATTTAAAAACGTTTATTTCAAGAACATTGATTTTTTTACGTCATTCAAAGAAGTATGAGATTCTCATCACTGTCTTTGAAAAAAAAAAATATCTAAACATTTATGCCTCTGCGTCAAAATTTGAAGTGGTTGATGAGTTATTAAACTTTATTATTCCGGAAAAAAGCTTAAAATGTATGAAGGTAATGTGATAATACATAAAATATATAATATATCATGTAATATTTAGATAAGCGTAGGAATTTATTATACTTAAAATTTTTTTTATAAATTATAAAATGCTAATATACCATGATAACCATCATTTACAAATCACCATATCACTATTGTCAAAATTTCAAAAATAAGAATCTGATTAATTTCATAATATTAGGTAATTTAAAGGACAAAATGGTGAGAAATGTTGAATCAGCCTGTATAAGTATGAATGTATCTAAAATTAATTACATTTATACATAGTATATTCGACACCTATAAATTATAATATATAAGAATATACTTTCGACTGAATAACATTATTGTAATGTACAGTAGGTACCTACCTATGGCCTACCTTTGTGTTGCATATATATAAAAATATATAATAATATACTATGACATAATATTATACGGTACAGTTGATGTTATATATATATAATTTATTATAATATTATATACGTATAGTGGCATATTTTCCGCCTCTTTTTGCGTCCATCCGTTCGTCAGCGACCGACCGACAGCCTCCGCCGTGACGATCGGATGAAATGGTTTTTTTAGAGGTGTTCCTACCTGTCTACCTACACACATACACACACACACAGGCATATGCCGAATAACCGACTGTACAGCGTGTAGCAAATGATAGAATGATAGACAGTGACTATATACTATATACACCGAAAAAAAGCAGCATATTATACATATATATATATATACTAGATTATTACTCGTCACATTCTATTGACACGCGTTCTGCTCGAAGACACTTAAAAATTGCTCTCCACGCGCGTTAAGCACAATGCGTTTTTCTGTAGGTATATGTTTAGCAATGAAAATATAGTATCCACGCGAGGGTGATTGGCGTTGCTGTAGGTTATTCGTTCATATTCGTCTGAACTGTGATTGCGTGTTTATATTGTAAAATTGACGAGTACATTATACTAAATAGAGAACAAAGTATGTCGTTCGGAAAATTCACGAGAATTTTCGCTAGTAATCATATAGGTATGATATGATTTAAAACATAGCGCAGTTTATTCGAAAACTGTAATCGAAATTTCATAAAATCTACTGGTCGTTCGCACTCTTTCAACCTCACAATTTTTCCGCTTTTACCGGGTTTTCTAGAAAACTTCTGCAAAAGGACGTTATAAAAACGACCTTTTCAAAGTACCGACCGTGTCCAATTACCACTTTTATTTACGGGAGTTTGAAACTTTCCGAGCACCCTTTGTGCGCGCAAAAGTATTAACAGAGTAAAGAAAAATATAATAAAACACGTCATTGTGTAGGACCGATGAATGTGGTGTAGAGCTGCAGCGTCCCCGCGCCGTTCCAAATCTAATAATATTCCTAGACCAGCATAGACGCGGTCGTATGAATTTCCGGACGAACATTTTTTCCTCTCCCCTCTTCTTCGTACATCATTCAAGTTGAAAATATGACCAAAGCAGTAGCACGGTATTATGAGGTATCTAAAATACGTCTCTATACATCTTTCAAGTTTCAATAAAATCGTTCATTTTGACATTTCGTATACCAATAAAAGAAATAATCCGAATTCAATAAACATACATCTTGTATAGTATATATAATAATTGAATTATTGTGACGCACGCCGCATGGCATTATTATATTCTCCTTAGACGGATTTCGATCCCGAGTAAACGCAGGCTAAGAACCGGCTAAATGTAATTTCGCCATGCCCCCAAGCCCACGTGTGTGTGTTGGTTCGACTGTGGTACGAATATATATATATATATGTATAAAACACACTTAATATTATATATACGCGATTTTACTTCGATAAGAACTGAAGAGATCCGACGGAGTTTTCGTCGCCGCCGGTTGTCGCGTGACAAACACACACACGAACATATACGCGCGTGCACATGTCCGCAAGTGTATAGGGGGAAAAAAGGGAAAAAGAAAAAACCCTGCAGATTTCAATCGATTACACATCGCCCGGCCGCCTAGGTCTACACTTCCTGCTGTCGTCGGTGGCGGTGGCTGCGGATCCTATTCACCTCTCGTAGCACGAACCCCTCGTGCGTACGCCCCTTGTCCGACACCCCATCGTCACAAACATCTCCACCCACCCTCGTCAACACGTTTATACGGTCTTCCGCGCATAGTGCATATATAAGGTTTAAGCTTCACCGTTGCCTATAATATACAGAGTGATTCACTTTTTCACTAAATATCACTCATTCCCTACTTTTTTTTTTTACTAAACAATGAATTTCTTCAAATTATGGTTTTTTAAGTTTTTAATATATGTACTTAATAAATTGAATATCATATTTTTAAACATTATCTTTGGTAAAAACTTTAAACAATTAAAAAATGATACGTTTGAAATTTGATTTTGATATGCAGCATTTTCAGAAAAGTTATTCGTTAAATAATTAATCATTGTAAAAAAGGAGGGTTCTAATTTGAAAAATAAAAGTTTGTATTTCCATAGAATACTCTTTAAGTAGGTAGTACAAAAAATCTCAGGAATTTTAAAATGTGATCTTTGTATTTATTTTTGAAAATTTTAAAAATCATATTTTAAGTAACTGCATTATTGAAGAAAAAAAGGGGTGGTTATGTGTTATGTCAGACAAATCGCCCTGTATATAATATACATATTTATCACCCAGCATTTTTGGAACTGTATGACGCGAATCGGTCGGTCCCGGTGGTATAGGTACATGCACGCTCACATATGATACATGTATATTGTATAACATAATATTATTGCACATAATATAACTATGGAGACAGGCCATTCTGATCATTTTAATTTCGATATTAGTTTTTCTTCGATTTTTTGCACTTTGCAGTCATTCGTTTATTATTGATACCTAGATTTCTTCTAGATTTCTAGTACATTGTTTTACAATTATTAATAATTAATAATTATTAATCGTACTATAAAATATAAATACATTGATAATATTTATAAAGTCATGGTCGATAGAGACATATTATAACCCCTTTATTAAGCTATGTATAGAATATAATATGGAAGCTAAATAAAAATCTTAAAAATCTCAAGAAGAGACGATTTAGACACAATACAAAGTTAATTAAAAGTATAAATGAAAATTCACGGACTCTATAAAAAAAAAAATATAGAAGTATCTATAATCTGAACATTCAAATCAAATGTATTACTTTCCGTTTTTCACTTTTATTTTTATAAATATTTACCTGTACTCACAATACTCACAGTACTCAAAATTTAATACACCTATATAAATACATGGGCGCATAGAGAAATCTAATACAATTGTAACTCATTTTTTTAATAGTAATATTAGTAATAATAAATAATAATACAGTATACAAATCCTGATACTTGAATAATAATAATGTATAATATATTGTTATATAATATATTTTAAGTTATAAGTTTTAACAAGGCTCAATAATTTACAGTCGTATTATATATGAGAATACTGTAGATCATATATGCACAATATTATGCGTGTTACAGTCAAAATAGAAATATTCTTATAATCTTATCATCCAAATCGTTTTGTTTTTTTTTCCGTTGGCCGGTCTACGCGTCACGAACACTGCAATTCGTATCAGCAGTAGTCATCCGGCCGCGGGTGATGGTCCGTATACGGCCGACTGCGGTAACCGTCTGCAGTTAATATAATAATATATGACGCAGTGTTGGCGGACTTTTCGAGGGGTGCAGTATAGTTGCCAGCTGGGGTGGGATGCCACCCCAAGCTACTGCCACATGACTCGTTTTCTAAACGTCTGGTAGTGTACTATCGGCCTCACATATATATAATTAAAAATATTAAAATAATATATTATTTTAAATTAGTCTATGTGTGTTTTATATTTCACTACAAAAAGTTAATAATCAACTAGTTTCAGTCTTTTCATTGCATTTATCACATGGATAAATTGTGTTATTTTTAATATCGCACATTAGAGATAAAGATCTTATGTATAGTTACCAAAGATCTCAGTTAATATTATTGCTGTTGCTTTTAAATTTCAAATAAATTAATCTAGAGTTGAGATGTGTGAAGACGAGATAAGTGAATTTTTAATTAAATAGTACATATTTAATTATACTTTAGTTGAATTTTATGTAAGACATTTTTTTGAAAATAATAATATAACTAATATGACGATATAAATTACCATTAAGCGCACTAATGATAATTAGAAGAGTAATGTTTTGGGTTAGATAACTTTAAATTATCCAAAAGTAATAATAATGCATTCATGTACCGAATAATATGACAAAAGTCTTTGTGGCGATCGGCAAGAATTACTTTTTTATTATTAAACATAGAATAACCTTTATGATGTTATTGTGCAAATATATAGTTAAAATATAATAATAAAGTTATTAGTTTGAAAATTCAACACACCAAGAAGAAGAAGTAAAAGAAAAATTAAAAATGTGTTTTACTTTTACGCCACTATTAAAAGTCATTAAATAATTGAATAGGAATTTGTTACTATAAAATAATTATAACTTATATCAAGGGATAACACTATAATATCTATTTAATAATGATCTATAATATGTACTGCGTTTATTGATGTATTAAGATTAGACGAGTCACGAGTATAACATAAAAAATTCAAATTTTGATTTTTAGAATTTTTAAATGTACTTAAAAACCATTTTTTTAAATAATAAGATTCTTATTGCATTTAAAAAATCTCTTTTTTATTGTATTTTTTTTTTAAATTTAAACATTAACATTTTTCTGAACTTTAAGTGCTGTATATTTGTTTGTAAAGAGTGTATCACAATGATAATATGATATATTCAAATATAATTTTTATGTAAAATTGTCTTAATATTTTCATGATACACCATATATAATATTTGTATATTTGCTTTATGCTTAATATATAAAATCTGATCTAATTAAAAAAATATTTTCAACTAAGAAACTAAACTTTGAATTTCGAAGTAGATACCTATTTAAACATTTTCAAAAAAAAAAAAAATGTATACATATATAATAAATATACTTTATAGTAATAAAAAAAAAAAGGTAAAAGTTTTTTTTAGCAAAAGGATATTCATTTTTTTAAATCCTACAGTAATTTTAACATTCATAACCGTTATAGTAGGTACTAAGTACCAGGTATCTTGGTAGGTATACTTAAAAATTTCAAAAACCGGAATTCGAATATATTAATTACTAAACGATGAAATAAGGAAAGCATCGTCGGTGAATATTCAATGTTTTTCAAAATTTCTATACTCATAAACAATGCGGTGATGGTTTTGACGCTCATAACGATTTTCCACCTATATAATAAACATCATGGTATATACAATTTATATATACGTATATATTATAATATTAAGTTCGTATTATCTCACAAACAACTACGACTTACCATACTACCCTTCCGTTATATATCGTGAATATGCATGTGTGTGTTATATATGTATATTTATAAATGTGTGCTTCTATTTAAGTAAGACTCTTGCGGCATTGGAAAATTTTCGTAATTTCATTGCAAAATTATTGTGTGAAAGCGTGAGTTCGATACGAATACGCATATTATTATATTATTATTATTCTCATTATTATTCTTTATCCTTTAAAGCTGTATAATATTAATTCGACTAAAATGAACTTATAATATACGCTATAAATTTAATTTTACGCTCTTGTTTTATTAAATTTTATAAGGATTTAAATAATATAAAATTAAATTAATTTAAGTGTTTTAATAATTGTTTTCTTTCCACGCCTTTGACAATTACTTATTATTTAGGTATATAATAAAAAATAAATATCCTCTTTTTAAAATATTTTATTTTTCAATAATTAATTTGGTTTTTTCTTTAACTTAAAAAAAAATTGATTACAATATAGCTTTCATATACTTGTTCAATGTTTATGTATCTTAACTTTTATTGTGTGACGAATTTTGAATTGATGATATTCAATAAAATATCTAAGCTAATCTATTATCTAAGTTTTTCATTTTTGATCGAGGTGATTTTAAAACGGTCATGGGGCATTTAAAAAGAATGTCTATGCCACCGATTATTCCACTTGATATAATTAAATTGTTTTCTTCAGAGAGTATAATAAATTTCGATTATATATGTAGTATATACCTATAATAATAATAAAATTCATCGATTTTGAGGTGTTTTCAATACATATAAGAGACTTAAGACTATTGTTGTAACCGATTTTTTTTGCAAAATGTATATTAAAAATTTCAAGAAGTTTAGTACTTGTTTAATGGAATGTATACCAAGTAGTCCCGCGTATCAGCTCCTATGCTTTTATTGTTGCGTATTCGTGTACACTATAATACTTTATATATATAAACTGTTAATAACATGCAACACGCACCGTACTTTATAAAATAGGAACATATTATTCTAATGATATTCGTCAGTGGTCATGGGCGTAACTTGAAAAATTTGTATGGGGGGGGGGCAAACTTTATTTTATGTCGATATACCGTATACTTAAAGATACTTAGAGACTAAATAAACCCAATAAATACATTTTGCAAAATATCAAGGGGGGCAGTTGGCCTCTCTCGCCCCCCCCCCCAGTTTATGTCTATGTCAGTGGTGTTAAAGAAACAAAATATCTTCGTTGAAATAAATTTAAAAACTCTCGATAAAAACATTTATATGGCGTTTGCACTTCAAATGTTTCAGAATAAAAGTATGCATTAACATTTTTTTAATAAAAGTCTCGATAAAAAATAAATGATGATCAATTATACAATTGAATACTACTTTGTATTATCAACGTATCAAAATTGCTTATTTTTAAAATTTCAACAATAATTCGTATATATTTTAGTAAAACTGGGTATGACTTATTTTTTTTAAAAAGTCTTGAAAATAGTATGTTAGCCATATAAATATTATATACTATAATTTAAAATAGACTTGGACCCACTTGTTTAGCAAATGCCACTGATATTTTATGATATTACTCTGCCCTTCCTCTCCATGCACAGACACGCAAAGAAAATATACTACTCAGAACTATTTAAATAACAAGGTTTATGAATTTAGTCGAAATTTACAATATATAGCCATATACCCATATAAGTACATCATCGGTAAGAAAAAATAATAATGAAATAATATATTTAAAATAATCTTCATTAGATGGGTATACGTATTATATACCTACCTATAATTATTTAGTAAATATTATATTAAATTGATCATAATAGTGAAACAGCCAACAGGATTTCCGCATGTCCGTTTTTCGTATAATGAGTATAAGTATTTTGTTACCTATACACCATTCACCACAATCAAAATATTTATTAAACCTTAGGTGCATGTCGTGTCATTGTGGACAAATCATTTAAAAAAATATATGACAGTCGCTCAAAAATTAATTTAATTTACTGTGCACTGCACAGTAAATACTATGTGGAGGGTTAGTCAACATCTAAACTTGGGTGTTTAATAATATTTTATTATTATAAAAGTTGTACCTATTTATTATATATATTTTATAAGACCGTATATTCGTCGAATCGAATATATTTTGACGCTACGAGTGTCGTTAGGAAACATTCGTTGAATTTTACATCTCTTCGTTTCCCTGTCTTGAATCGCCCTCCTTCACATGAACTAGAGACGCCACAGTTCTCAAAACTCTACATAACACTGTTCACCATATCAATTTCACAAAATCTATAGTATTTCTGTACATATTAAAGTATCTAAAAAAATATAAAAATAATAAATTAGTTTTATAACAATAGTTTAAAATTAGTACAAATTAGTAATTTTCTTTTTATAGCCCTCCTTAAGTTCGTAGTTTCAGTAGAAATGGATTTATTTTGTCTTACCGATGATGTATTAGCTGTCACTACAATAATATAATAACATTTTATTTTAATGCCATGGTATTACTTGCGTCCTATAGTCTTTGAGACGTATTTTACATACCATAGAAATGGAATTTCCAATCAATATTTTTTTCGGAAAGTATGTAACACCTACACATTTTTAGTCCATCTGACTTTTATATTCTGTGTAAAAGTTTTACACATGTACAACACATTATGCTATTACTCCAACGTATCCCGGGATTTTGAATATTTTAAAACGAAATACGTCTATCCGGGAATCTTTTTGTATAGAAATATGGGTAGCTATACCGAGAATTATTGGATTCTCTTTAATCGAGTTTCCAACTACAAGAAGTTGTGTTTCATGTTTTTTTTTACAATGTCACCCCAGATACTCAGAATATTATAAGGTATTTTTTTATAAGGCGTTCACGTATAAGAAATAATGTATAGTGTTTCCGGGTGTTCCGTAAAATGTTTTTTATTTTGTGTCAGTGAGTAGAAACACTAGAAACGAATACAAATTTTACGGCGTTTTACGCATTCAAGGCATCTTTGGGATGTGTATAACTAATATATTTCGTTTAATTATATAAAATTATCATCGCGGTTACAGTACTTTATGCTATCTATTATCATTCCGCAATATAACCCCTGCTATGAGGATCGTCTTATAAGAGTCTTAAGACTCTAGTGACTTGGGTTTTTGGGGGATAAAAACCATCACTCAATAGTACGTAGTATAATATATTGTATTATATTAAAATTCACAGTTATAATAAGTATTCTACTTAAAAAAAAAACATTTTTGTACATCAGGTAAATTTATTTTCATAGTTTAATAAATTCCTGCTGTTTAATTTTACAATTTACGCAGTAATAAATAAATGTTACATAATAAAATAAAATCGAATAAAAATGATTAAAATGACTTATTATGTAGTTATGTAATGAATATTGATGTTGAGTCAATACATTATTTTATCCTTCTATATTTTTTTAAATCCATTTTTAAGGACTTTCAATTTTTAGTATAAAGTTTAAATAACTGAAGAACTATTCGTTTAAATTTTAAATTATAGATATAAAAATGTTCAAAACCTTTAAATAATTTACAATAAAAAAAGGATGGATCTAATTTTTAAAACAAAATTTTTTATCACCACTTAAGATTCTTAAGAATTTCAAAAAATGTAGGTATTGTTAAATAAAAAGGCGGGAGTGGGGTTCAGCGTGCTTGGTGAAACACTCTGTTCATAATATATGTACCTATGCATATGTCTATAAATAGACCGACCGTCGTCTGTTCGGAGGAGCCTATGTAATGTCCGATTTTAATGTGACGTCTATATCTAGCGACTTCCGAGTCATGCTGACAGTCGGCTGCTAAGCAAAGCCCCAAATAGAGAACTTATTTATTCCGTAGGGTAGCAATAGTAGGTACACGCACATATATTTAATATTATTATACCAAAATGTCTGTAGTCTACGTCCCATATACTAAAAACGACGTCACCATGAAAACGATCGTTTGGTGATAAGTCTAAATATATCGTTACAATGGTATTTATACAGTATTATATATACATTATATTATACAGTGTTTTACAAATTGCCCATCACAAAACGTTTTAAACGCTATTAAATACGAATGCAGGAAATATTTTAATGATTAGTTTTAGGTTTTAAACTTCCCTTAAGCCATCCCAGATGGTCCATCTGCTCGGTTCTGTTTAAAACACACCGATGGATCGCGTTAACGAATCGCATACGATGTACATTGCACAAATACATACGCTTACACAGAGCGTGTGATTTATAATTATGGTTGTGCCGTAATCAGTTACATGTATCAAAGTAAAACCAAGTACCGTAATCAAGTTACATATTTTGTAACTTTTAACTTAAAACCAGTGTAATTTTAAAATATTACTTAAGTAAAAGTTAAAAATATTATAAAATATATAATATTATACATGTATTTAATGTAACATTTAAACATGTAAATTATACAATATTAATATTATTGTAGTCATATGTTTTAAAATTAAATTATTTTTAATAAGTAATAAACATTGATATGAAAGTTAATTTTTGAAATATCGATTTAATTATTACTGTCTATTTATTTTAAGATCAAATATATTATTTGACCATATGAGGGGTTCAACCAGATAACTCCATTTTCATGAATTTTAGGAGAGAGTAAAAACTGTTTTAATGAAAAATTTATTTTATAGAATTATTTTGTTAATACTATTTATTTATAAATTAGTTGTTGCATCATATGACACATAATATTAACCTTAATAAAAGTTCCTTTAGCCTCAATAATAATTTAAAGTTAAGAACTTTTTGGAGTTGTCTGGTTTCTGCTCAAAATATATAATGGTATTTAAAAGTTCAAAAATTAATTAAAAATAAGGATTGAAAAAAGCCAAATTTATTTATTTAAAATATCATTTTATAATATTTAAAGAATATAATAAAATAATAAAAACTAAAAAAATCTAGTGTTACAACCAAACAACTCCGGAGTGATCTGTAAACTCTAAATTTAATCTGTATTAGTAATTCGGTAGTCTATTATATAATACCATTAATAAAACGCTTAAGAAAAGTTAAATTACCTTTAAACCTCCCGCTAACTAAAGTATTCAAGCCAAGCCGGTACATAATTGGTAAATAATCTTCTGTTAGGTAATTAACTTTTAATACAAGCGCTGCAAAGTTCATCAAACGCGGTCTACTTCATTCATGCTGCAAGAAGTAGCTGGATTCTACACAACGGCTCAATACTCCAAAATATATCTCAGAAGGCACATAATAAAAATGTTGTATGAGTCGATTAGAATTTAATTCATTACAAACTCTTCCTACATATCATAAAGATTTCAATGTTTTATTAAACATTTTAATTTTGGTATTTTATTTATATAATATTATGTTCTAAACGTACTTAATATTAGTTATTACTTATTACATTTTGTAATATATAACTAATGTTTCAATCAATTTCAATGTTAATATTTTTAAATTTTAGTTACGGATTGTACATGATATTCTATTCTAATGAAGCCCATGCAAACAAAATATATTTAGCATGTCATAATTTTATTAATGAAAATAACATAAATAATTTTCGGGATGATCTATTTTTAACTTGTTATATGCTTATGTTTTCAGTAAATTTTTTAGAATATTCATCTGACGCTGTATTCAATTTTCACTTCCTACTTATAAATTAGTATTAAAAGTATTAATTAAATGTATCTATACGTATATAGTAACCTGCGTTCTGCAGCTTGATATACGCAATCGAATATGTGAATTGAAATAACCTAAAACATTACTGTTTAGATAAAAAAAATAATAATGAAGTTTCAGGTCATAAAGAATCTCTGTATGGGCCATAGCTATAATATAGTCTATACAACTACAACTCATACTATTTTTATGTACCACGGTGTGTAGTACACTGCGTAAATATTAACAATACAATAATATTAATGTAGCTTACTACCGTGTTATTTAATGATGAGTATAATACAAGTATATATATTATATACCCACCTAAACAACCCTAGAATTATTATCATTATCATGGGCATCATCAAGCATGCGGCACCGTTAGTAGAGGTGATTTTGATCGAAGTTCAAATAAGCATTAATTATTGCGTTCATCATTGACATTACATTTAACATCCGTAGTTATATACTGTTATGATTTTATATGAAATAGTTAATTTTCCAGACGATTATTATTCACGACACGTCACATTGTCACGCGCGTAAGTAACTGATATATATATTTCATATATCTATGATTTATTACTCCTGCAGTGGCCGGGGTGGATTTAGAAATTAACTAACGGGGCGGAAGTGCTAAATACAATATATACGCCTGCAAGTCATATAAATTGAATATTTATAGCTATAAAAATTTAATTGATCATAATAAATATTACATAACATAGTGTTGGTACATCCACTTACTGTTAAAGACTAAACTACTAAAGTATGACTATATACATAAATATTAAAAAAAAATTATATACCTAAATTTAATATCTAATGGATTAGAAAATTGGATCTTTTAAATAATATATTGTGTTGTGAAGGATAGGGAGAGAAAGACTAAAACTCTCATAAATTACACCTCGTATCCGTCAAATGCGCCTGTGTTGGAGTCGGATTGATCAGTAAATCTTTTCATTTTTGTACCTATTAGTCGTTATCATATTAATAAAATATATAGTATAATAATACAAAAGTTAAATTTTAAATAACGCGCAGGTGTACTTTGTCACATAAATATACTAACAGTAAATGGTTAACGCTTAGATACTAAATTGTATTAGTTACACTTTTGCTTGTTGATAATAATAGATACAATTTGCAACATATTAAATTACACTTAATATTAATAAATTTCAATAAACTTTTAAGTTTAAAGTAAAATGTCATTAAAAATTTGGTATTTGACAAAATTATTATTATTATTATTATTATTTTTTTTTAATTGATTTAAACCACTAACTTTAAACACCACAAAACATCACTAAATTCATAACTCTATTTTATTATTAAAACATATATTGTCATCTCACAAAAGTTTAAAATTATGATATATTCGCCAAGGCGTACGCAATAAATGAATATGATATTTTAGTCTTATAAATGTGTGTACCTATATAGTATATACATCCAAATATACAAGTGTGTTAATATACATACCTAACTATAACTGGCGACTATACGTTGTAACGGTATAGCTGCGGGAAGGAGCATATAAGCGCCAACGGGAATACTTACATGATTATTATCATTATTATTATATTATGTTTGTTACGATGGATTCCTTTCGGTATTTCTCTTTTCGGCTATCACGATTGCGGCTCGAACGATACTATCCAAACGATAAATGTTATCCAGCATCTGTGGTAGAACGTCAATGCGTATTATAATGGTCATTATACCAGCGAAATTTCTTATGCATCTACCTATATGGCTATACGTCATATAAAATGATACATGATTAAATAATTTCATAGACTCGCTAGTTACAGAGGTAGTTACTCAGTTATTCAGTTATCATATAAGTATGATATAATAATAATAATAGTTTATATTATGGTGATATAATAACGCTAATAATTATATAATTGATAGGACAAAACTGGACAGTACATCTGGTCGATTGGAAGTTCATATTATATTATATTATACCGTTCGATATTAAATAGGCATTAATGCATTATGTGCATAAAATCATACGTGTGTTATGTGTAGCCACTGCGCCGTGTAACCCAAAAATAGGTAACTAGGCGTAAAGCACTAAAATTTAAGGCGGGGTCAACCGCCGCCGATGTCAGCCCTGTCCGAATAATTTACAAATTATAATATATCTCTTTTACCCCGAATAATTCTAAAAATGTCCAATAACTATATATGTATATATACTATATATACTATATATATATAAATCTCTAATCGGGCTTAAGGGATGTTTTCCTAGTTTCAAAACGACGAAAGAATAATGCACGTCGGAGAGCGTTATTGCATGACTGGCCGATCTACATTACAAAGGCCGCAAATGAGCAAGGCTGGGCATTAACGAGTTAATAAGTTAAAGTTCAGTTAAAAAGTTAAGTTACTTTTAACTAAGTTAATTAACGAGTTACTTTTTTTTTTGGAAGTAACTTCTAACTTAACGAGTTACATTTTTTCCCAAGTTATTCAGTAACTAACGAGTTAATTAATTTTATTGGTACGGTAAGTTAATTTTTTTCCTAAACCACAGATTTAAAATAAATTCAATTTTGTACAAATTAATTTTATAAAAAAAAAATCTGAAATTTTAATTATATTAATTAATAATTATTAGACAATAATTTATAAAAATAATTATCATATGACATAATATTGCATATTCACAGAAAAAATGATATAACTATATAGTTAATTATAAACGGAAATGTTATAGGGGTAACCTTTTCATTAATATGTTATTTGTTAGCTTAAAAAAAGGTAGGCAGGTATAATTATTTATTTTATACTAAAAAAAAAGTAACTTATTTTTAACTAAGTTAAGTTACTTTTATTTTATAATTAACTTGTAACTTTTGCAAGTTAAAATAAAATAGAAGTAACTTTTAACTTTAAACTTAACTTACTTTTTTTATATTAACTCAACTTAACGAGTTAAAAAAAATAGTTAACTTGGCCAGCTTTGCAAATGAGCAGTTCCTAGTGTCTTAAACACAGAAGTCCCCCGGTTTTTCAGGTTATACACGAGTTATATGTGGCATATGCCTCTTTTGGTTAAGTTGTTGTGGCCGGTAAATTTTTGTGAGTATACGAGTTGTGTCCTGACGAAAAAAGGTAAGATTACACAAGCTATGTACAAATAAATTCAAATCAAACCATTTTTCATTATCAAATTATGCATATATTTTGTTCACGAATAAAATATATATTTTTGTTATATTTATAACTAGGAAACAGATTTATATGTAATAAAAATACAAAAATATGTACATAAATATGGAAGTATATTTTATAAAATATGTGCTAAAAACATCAAAATAATTAAGGAAAAAAATTGTTATTTCTGTATAAGTACATTGTATTTATGAAAAAAATACATTAAATGTAGGTAATTATAAGAATGTCAAAATGATGTGTTGCATTGAATAATTAAAATTTCTGTTAAACTATTAAATTTCGTCTTTCTATTAGGTCTCAAAATGATTTTAAAACAACTATGCGATACTATATTAAATATAAATTAGGGCTTATTACACATTCTATAGCATGGAAAGAGCGCTGAAAAGCATACACAAGATAAAGACTAAAAATATGAATCATGAAAATACACCGATAAATGGCTGTTTTAGTACACTGAAAAATGACTTGAAAGCATATAAACGATAAAATATGTTTAAAAATATTTAAAAATTAGGGAAATATATGTAATATTAATATAATATGTAAAATATGTAAAGATAGGTATGTTAAAAAATTGGCATCATTTTAATTAAAATTATTTAAATGATGAACATTTCTTACTAAAGTTTAAATATCTTGTTCTAATAAAAATATGCATTTTCATATAAATTCGTTCCCTATCTATAACTAATAAAAATTAAAATTAAAAACAAATAATAATTACGTGTTTGTTAACAATTAAAATTAAGCCCTTATTTTATCATAAAGATACAACTCGTCAATTACGATTACAAATGACCGCATCACAAAAGCTACAGAGGAAAAAATAGTAATTTTTTTTTTTCGTCTTAATACTTTTTCCAAACTTATTTATTCTTCCGATCTACGAGGTGCATATACGTTTCGCAAATAAAAAACGATCAGATATTCATCATCTTTGAGGTTCGACAAAATAACACATTAATATTATAATATAATATATACTAAACGCTCACACGTCTTTGACGTTATTTTGTTTACGTATCATCGTTTTACTATTGATATATGAAACGATCGAATAGTTTGGTTACGAGTTACGACAGCGTACGCGAAGACTTCTTTATATTATGCTGGAATATTATGTATTGCATTCTTCCTAATATGTATTAAATCGAAAAAAAAACTAAACAATGTGTGTTGAATAAAACGAAACCATTAAGGTTTTTTAAGAATGACGAAAAATGTTCGGTTGTATAATGGTGTAGTTTAAATGTAAGTAATACGACGTTTTTTCTACCATATATTATACACAAATGATTTTTATAACTTTTAAATTATCAATAAGAGATGTTTATATAAAACTCTCAAATACAGAGAAACTTTTTTTTTTTTTTAATCAATATTTCAATGAAATTATATATTTAATGTTTAAATTAAGCGTTCAAATAAAGTATAATTATAAAAATTAAATTTCGAAATAATGAAGTTAATATTGTTAGGATAAGCATAATTGGATTTGTTTTTCATTGATAATGATTATATTATTATAAACTATTTTATATTTTTTGTGTCATTTTTACAAATAGGTGTAAGAGTACATCCAGTAAATAATAATATTAAAAAAGATAATTAAAATAGCGTTTATAATTCAATTTTTCCTATCTGTGTTACAATATAATATACATTTTAGCTGTACAATATTTCAATGCAATTACATTAATATTTTTATTTCAACTAGTTACATACGTAACACAATACATTATGCTATTGATTAACTGACTTTGTACTTATAAACATTCCATTACTATCTACATGCCGTTGTATTGAAAAGACTAAAATGTTTTATTTAGCTTATATTAAATCTCATTTTACGAATTTATTTCAAGTTTTTGATCTTGAGCTCTACAAAGGTTATTATTTTATATTTTTATTTCAAAGAATTCATCTTTTCAATGAAAATATTATTCATGTAATTATTGTTATCGGCAGGTAAATTAATATCTTACTCATACATTGTTTTTTGAAATTTATAATAAATATTTTATTGAAACAAAAAGGAAAACTAAATAACAGTGAATTTCTAAGCTTCGTTTGCAACGAGAGCGGTTCGAGTATTATAAAGTTGTTCGGCAATAATGTAGGTAGTAACAGGGTATTATAATAATAATTATTTACAGTATAATATAAACTTTAAGTCATTAAATGTCGATTGGTAAACTGTAAAACTGTTCACAAACATCGGTACCGTATAGTACAATGAAACGTTTGTCTCAACTCTTAATGCCCAACAGTAAGTTGTTCGTTAGTGCACACTGTTCACGTGAACAAAATGGCATAAGAACTCATAAATAGCGGTACCTAGCTTTTATATAAATTCTAACAAAAGGATACCTTATAATTTTTAATACAATAACATCATTCATTTTGTATGCATTCGAAATAAACCTCGGTGTAATAATGATAATAATAATAAAAATTGTTTATATATATTATTGTTCGTAAAAGCGTATTTAATTATGTTTCCCACAGGTAGTAATAAATTGCCGTAAAACAAACTTAATGAAGTTTATAATGTATAATAATACGAGACTGTTTATACATAATTTCGTGTTAAATTATTTAAATTCACAGCCATCGTAATGCACGTCGTCATAATATATCCATGTTTAAGTGCGCTATAATAGGTTACATATACACAAATTATAGCCACTAAATGACAATCATAAAAAGTAATAATATTTTAAGACAGGCTTTTAAACATTTTTCAAGTATCTAGGTGTGCATAGTATGCATTAGCCCATTCAAATACTCAATATTGAATAAAATCAGTAGCGTACACTTTTTACTTCCTAAAATAATAAACCAAAAATAGTAATAATAATCTTGAACAGGCGCCACACTATATAGAATAATATTATAGTTGCCAGCAACTTATGTACGGCAATGTGTTGTGTGTTATACGTACATGCATTTTATTTTTAATTACATTTTTATTTTTTCGTTTTTTTTTTAATAGCTCATCAAATCTATTATAATAATTATATTATATTATATTATTATTATTATTATTATTTATATTATGCACCTTGTTGAAAATGTCGGCGTGTGACACGTCTCGTCTGCTCGGACGTCCTTTTATTTAACGATCACATACAACAAATAAATCTTTTCTTTTTTTTCTAAAAAAAAACTTCGTTCGACGTTTTAATTTACTTGATTAATTTTTAAACTAGCCGTATGGTACTCGGCTACACATAGCAACTTATATTATAAAGAACCCATATATCTCGTAATATATCAGTGGTGGTTATATCGACAAATCGCTTCGGGTAATTGTTGTTATATAAGTATTAGGTACGGATAATAATTGATGTAGTCAACAGATATATTGAATGTACAAGTACGTATTTTAATACATTTATACATGCTCGCATCGTTAATAAGACCCGTCAATTATGTTTTTTTCCTTAAGCGTTTAATATTATTTTATTTGATTGCAAAATGTAATTTCTAATACAGCAGAATCGACATTGATTCAGCCGTTATACATTCTTAGAGTTTGACATAATGTCAAAGAAATAAAATGTTTAAAAAGGTATTTTAATTGGATTTTTGTTTCGAATCCGACGTTTTAAAAACTTATATCAATTAATTAACTATTACAAAAACGATTTATCTTAATTATTGGGTAATGTGATTCCAAAAAGTATAGCAATTTGTGAAAAAATCGATTCTCAATATTATGTACAGTATTTCCTTGAGTTACGAGTTGCTGTAAATTATTTATTTGTTTTCTTTGAAAATCTAAAATGGCAGTCTTAAATTTTTATTTTGAATTCTGACACAAAATGTACAGTATGAAATATTTAACTGCTCAATTTATTATTTATTAAAAGATTTAAAGCTATAGGATGAGCGACTTTTTGCTGTTCAAATATTAAATCTTGATTAAAAAATTATTTGCACTAGCTTTGTACAACGTTCCGTTTTTTTGGAACTTTAAACGTTCATTATTGTTGATTTAAACTGTATAAACTGTCAACATTTTTCGTAAAATCGTTAAACAATTTCTCGATGTCAGTATCGGAGTCTAAAATTAAACATAATTGTCTTAGTTTTTTTAAAACAAGAACCGTCTTAGACATCAAGTTCGTATAGCAGTAAATCATTTCTACAAAAAAATCCAAAGGTGGGTAGGTATTACAAAAAAAAATACTTGAGTTTAAATTTATCAAAGTGGATAAATTTAAGTTATAATTTAGGTTTAATAATAATAACAGTTATGTAATAGTAACTAAACAATATATTATACTGTACCAAATATACTTTAAACATTTTAAATTAACACGGAAGAAAATATCTCAGTTAAAAAGAACTTGATTATTTTTTTTTAATAACATAATGGATCAGTCATAGTGTAATTTTATTGTGTAAAATTAATTTTTCTTAACAAGAAACTGTTATTATTATACGTAAAAAAATATATTTATTAGTTATATAATATACTATATTATATTGTATTATATATTTCAAATTAACTGGAAAAAGCTAAGTTAGTAATTTATTGAAAATCGTAATGTATACTTAATTTAATTATGTAATTAGAAATTTGACTAATTAGGTAAATTAAAAAGTAAAAAAAAATAAATGTTTAACAAAGCTTTAAATTTTTAGTTATGCTCGCCTTTTTAAGAATCGGACGTTTAGCAAACCGCAAAATTATTAATATAATGCTGACAATTTGTAAAAGATTTCTGGATATGCACATGTTTTTCTGCGGAAGTCTTTGAACTAAAACATTCAACAGTTTGAAAATATGACGCGTGGTGTTCGAGATATTATATTGTGAAGCCATGTAAATCTAATTCTACAAAATATAACACCGTCGTGAACTTGCGAATTCAATATCGTATATGGGTTTTTTTTCCATTGTAGTTGTGTTCGTATAACTTTATAATAAGACGAAATACACACCATTGGAGAACATGATACTATAATACCGTCCGTAATAATATATATATATATATATATATAATATAGTTGTCACATTTGAAATGGACGTATAATATTTGCTTACCGTAAAATAGCTTATGTCTGTTTACCGATACCGACCTACCGTCCTTATTTGGAGATTAAAAACTCATTACACTCATTGTTAAAGGAAGATATTTTATTTATTGAGTATGTTAAGATTAAAAAAATATTTAATTTTGTTTACACAGTTTTTTCATACATTTTTATCACTGATGTATGGTCAATAATGTTGGTGAACAACTATCCACCAAATATAGAAAAGTAAGGATAAAACAAATTGTTTAAATTGACCATTTTTAGTTTGTCGTACGCAAATTATTAAACTCTTTTTATCTTATAGCTTATAGCTATTGCAACTTTATTATTATTTCATTATCATATAGTATTAAAGTATAACAGTATGTGTGAGTAGATAAATTATACGATGGTGTTTTTATTTTAAATTATCGCCATTTTATTAGCAAACGTTGAGAATTTTATTACATTACATAATATATAGTTTTGTTTTGAATATTTATAACATAAGCTCGTGAAGAAACTCCTGTAAGATATGTACTTTTATATGTAATACTTATTATTGGACTTTCAAAATAAATATTAAAAAAAAATTGTTATTTTTTTACTTCTCCGAATTTAAAAGCTTTGATTATTGAAAATAGGATACAAACAGGTTAATTAATTAAATTAATAACACAAAAGTTGACAAATTACAAAAGTATCTTTTCAAAAATATATTTTTTGTACCCATTATTTATCTATTTTTTTTTATACTATTTAGTAAATATAAAAAATATATAAAGACATTATTAATAAAAAAAATTAAATTCAAAATAATTTAACTTACCTAGACATTTTTTTTTTTAAATAGAAACCAAACTTTTTAAATATTTTAATTAAAACTAACTGTCTTCGTGCACTTTGTTGTCCGTAAAAAATCTATCAAATACTGATTAAATATGGTTGTCTAATGCATAACATAAGTGGATAAACAATATAAAGGATTTTAACCAGTCATTGGGCCAATGACAACATCGCAGTATCGTAATCGTAGTCACTATATAGAAACTGAACGCCGCTTCCTTGAGATCGATTCTCGTTCTTGATTAACTCTACTAAAAACATTCAGTTTCTCGTCATGTATCTCACTCTTCGGATGTTTCAGCAGCTTTTGAAGTAGAAGCTCGGATCCGGTTAGTTAACGGGCTTGCGCTTTTCTCTTTAGATATTTCATCAGATCTAATGATTGATAATTGTTGCGCATGTTAGGTCTGATTGATCTTCCAATGTTTGATTTTTTGGTTGCATTTCAAATAATTTCCATTATTTAATGTTTGTTGACAGAAGATGAGGTGTCCAAAAATAGTTTAGTTGTGTGTGATACAATTACACAAATCTCATTTATATTTTTGACTTATCAAATTTATATAAAAATATATTCAATTAAATGTTAATTTCTAATAATTATCAATAACTATTATTTTTCATCCGTTACTAAAGTAACATTCAAATCAACAATTTTTTTGTTTATTTAGATAATAAAATAAAAAACGATTTAAAATATCTTGAAATTATATCGTCAATATAAAATGATACTTTAAACATTTAATTAAAATTGTATGTAGTTATTCATTATCAAGTTACACCAAATCAGAAAATTAGATTTGAGTAAAATTTTCAGTTTTTCCTTAATTTTTTGTTTTTTTGCTTTTCCCGATTATAAAAAAGAGTAATGGCAATTTTTAATTATGACTTCTTTAAAGTATAAACTAGATCTATTTTTTCTTTTATCCAAAACTACCTTCAAAGTGAAAACTGAAGCATATTATTGTCTGCTTGTTGTACAAACACAAAAAAACGTCTCTTCTCAGAATTTAAAATCTAAAATATATGTTTTATTTATTTTAATTATAATATATATATGTATTATATTATTCATTGAATAATTATACTTCACAAATAAAACAAAATACAGTTAGAAATATACTTGATGTCCCTCCAATAAGGTTAGCTTGTTTTTATTATATATGAAAATGATATTAAACATTGTATATTTTATCATATATTTATTATTATTAAAAACTATTAATATTGGTCGATTATTAATAAATTGTATTGTATATATTACTAAGATTTTTAAATTTTCACATTTTTATACCCCCATATCTTCTAAATGTATTATTTAGATTTTAGATCAATTATCCTATTTACTCATAAATAAAGTTAAATAACTCAAAAACTACTTGTTTGAATCTTGATTTTTATATTTCAAAATATTCAGAAAAATTAATCACTAAATAATGTATAAACAGTATAAAAAGTTGTCGTTTGAAAAACAGAAGGAGCATTATTTATCAGTAATAACCGATAAAATTAAACCTTGTAGCATAATACTATAGTCTATAACCTAACCAATAATCTATAATATTATATACGAGAAAATATCTAAATAATCGCTTTTATTTTATTCTCACATATTCACATAGTTTTCAGTTATAATGTTGGCGCCATGATGTGTGGCTTTGACGTTTTGTTTCCATAGGTACACGTAAAAACATTGCAATGCAATAATGTAGGTGGGTTAGATATAGCTCGTTAAGGTATAATTTACGTACAATGTTTATTGAAACAGAATAACCGCATGTCAAACACGGTGAATCCATTGAGGTACCGTTTACATATTATATAGGCATGCTACGGACTAGATTGCAGTAAACCACTTTTGAGGGGTTAAACTTTTTTTTAAAACAAAAAAATCGTTTGTAAATGTGAATTTATAATCTCTTTATAATCTCTCATCAAATAATGTAATTATATTGTACGCGATACGTCGCTATCTCTGGAAATTGAAAATATTTTCAACCCACGCTCCTCCCGTGATATTATTTAAAGCGCGTCAAACGGTTTGGAAAAAATAATTCTTCGGCGATGTATAGTATAATTAATATACGTGTACCGCCATCGAATTATTTTTCTACCTTTTTTTTTTTTTTAATACGTCTCCTTTTTTAAGCTCAAGTCACATAATTATTTTTTATTTGAATAATCATTAAGCGGACGTTTCACCGAACGTTTTTCATACACCATCGCGTTGACGTATAAAGCTAAAATATCAACTACTATATTATGGAGATAAAAAATTAGAATACATTATAGTAAATATTGCACCAACTCAAGATATTTTAAATGCGAGATAAGTTTTGAAATCAAATTATAGTAGATTGTACTAGTGAACAATATAAAGTTTTAAGATTGAGATATGTTTAAAATTATGAGTTTACTTGCTATTACTAAAACCTAAAATTTTATAAAATTTATTAAAAATGGTTTTATGATGAAATTTAAATGATAGATTGGATTCAAAATAAAAATAAATATAAATTTATAATTACTGATGTTTTATTTGATTTATTTGATTAATTATAATTACGTTTAAAATCAAATGTAGTTGGATTTTTATAACGAGTGAATGAAATAATTTGCGTTTATCCATGTTTTATTGAAGACAGTTTCTAATGCTCCAAATATAAAATTCATTAATTTTAAAATATCTCAGAATCTGGAAATTATTTAATTGAATAAAATAATTTAGCTTCATATTATGATAAATAGAAATGTATCTACAATTATTACTAACACGCACTACCTATACATCGTTTTTTTTTTTTTTTTTTTGTACTCAATTGATAATTATGAATGCTTATCCGTGGTCATGCGCTGACATTATAATAATTATAGGTTTACAGACCGCAAGACTTATATTATTATTGTAATGCAAATGCGTATACTATTATAAACGTAGTATCTTATATATTGTACCTATGTACCTATTAGATACTATCAGAAACAGTGCAATAGCTGACCGATGGGTCATACATCCCATAAATACGCCTTATCGCCAACACCACTTCCTAGTGCCAACCATAGCTTCAAATTTAAGTCTAAATTGCATATATATATAATATATATATATCTGATGGACGTGGCACAATTTTTGTTAGATCTTAAATTAAAATGTTAGATTAAGTAGTAAGTTGGCCAATTAAATAATATACTTGTTGGGCCCAGAAAAACATTTTACTTTTTAAGGACTAACTGTAAAATTTGAAGTATGAATGAAAAAAGGATTCACAAGAATTTGCAGATCTTATATTGAAGGTTTAAACTATTCAGACCATAGTTTTGAAGAGAGAACTTTTTTTTGTGGTGAATATAATCGTTTAATATATAATTTAAGAACTTTTATAATTGTTCGTTGTTTGGTTGGATACTTGTAAAATTGTTTGCAAAAAAAATGTTCAACTTCGTTTATTGATAAGAATGGCCAAGAAAATATGTTTAGTTATAACCTAACTAATTTTTTTTTCATAATCACCACTAAATTCTGAATTTAGGAAACTACGGAACCAAGTACATACTCTCATATCATATTATATTACAATAAAATGAATATTTTTTACAGACCTAATTTTAATTCATATATAATTCTACGTGTCTAAATTAAATCTGGACAAAATATTTTATTCACTTGGATTTAATTTGTTTACAATTTAGAACCTAAATTATTTTCAGACCCAAATTGGATACAGAGATGACTGGTATAATGATGCATATTATATTTTAGCGGATGTGCTATTCCCGATGAAAGTTTTCTTTCCCGATTCAAAAAACGATTTTCAAAAATTTCTGACTAAAGTCGTATATTTAAGACTATTACCCTCAATGCTTTTTTTGACTCCACATACTTCGTCTACTAAATTTTTAAATTGTATTGTCAAAAATGGGATCGCAGTACTCTGCTGCAGGACACGTGATGTTTTTCGTTTGCTGCTACACGGTTCGTCGGTCCGGTAACAAAAAAAGTTTTTTAAAAACGTATTATTATAAAAAAAAAAAAATATTTTTATGAAATAGGTAAAATCATAAACATACTTTTTACTTTTTACTTTATACTTTAACATACTTTTTTTTATATGTATAGAATTTCCGCTAAAGGTTGTCGCCTTTCCAACACTTTTAGCAAATCCAGCACCATAAATACTTTTCTGTTTTTGACAATAACAATTTTTATGCTACATGCCTATGTGAGCGTTTCACTCTGTTGTAACATTATAGATACCTCTACTTACCTATATACCTACGCTACGCATATTATTGTAACAACTCATTTAAAGTTTTTCAACGTGCGTATTATTATTATTTTAATAAATAATAATAACGCATATGTTATATTATATAATAAGTAATTGGTGGCAGCCTTTATACGACACGATGCAAAGCGAATAAAAAGGTAAAATAAATTTAAAAAAACTTTAAGCTCTATTTAATATGTTTGTTTATGTATGAAGGTGACTTGTAACTTGGTGTGCATACCTATATATTATATTGGACTACAACTACTATACCTACTACTACTATTACTACTACTACTACTACTACTACTACTACTAACAAAGTACACATTTCACTAATAATTTTCTTCGTATACGCGCTCTCAGTTTGTTTCATTTTATTTTCGGGCACGTTCCATGCCGATAACTTTTAAAGTGAATTTTTCTCGTTATTTAATATACACTGTAAGTCAAACCGGGAAAACAGAATTCCATTTGTATCTTATTAACTCGCTTGGAATGTTACCCCTCCCTCAACATCAATGCAATGTTTTTCCACTCCACGTTACTTCGATGCAACTTATACGAGTATAACTACGCAAACACACGCATATTATTGTTATGTATAATAAATATCATCGTACTCTATTCGCGCATACCGAAGAATTCCATTTAATCTGTAAACTTTTCAGTTCCCGACTTTCCGACTTATGGACGCTGCTCGTGTCCAACTCTTGCAACACACACACACACACACATAGATATATGTATGACGTATGTATATATACATATATATATAGGTGTTCATCTATGGGCAAACCCATTCTGATTCATTTGTTTGAAAATGGCGTTAGAAACTTCACGGAAACTCTCGCCGTGAACAAGCGTGTATACCTATGCATGAGAATATTATACTATTATATATACGCGTTTGTGCTTCGTGTATAAGCGGCCAAACTTTATTCCTTTTACTTTGTGTAGTATTAACCAAGAACGCTCATCCCACTTTTATCCCTAAAAAAAGAATTTATTCGAATCCAGATCTTCGAATTATTAAATATACTTAAGAACCTATATTTTAAGATTAATACTTAGATCATTTAAACCATTTTTTGGTTATACAAACTTATTATTATTATTTTTTTTTTTAATAAAAACCGCCAATATTATTAGTTCGACATTTTGATGTTTTCAGTAGTTATTAAGTTAAGAATTTTACTATGTGCACTAAGAATATAATATAGTTCTTCCACAATAAATTGTAAGATATGGATGCCATAACACTTTGAAAATTATAGTAAATAATTTAACTATAATAATATTTTATGATTTGTAAAAAAAAATGTCTGTTTACTATGAACTAAATGTGTTTTATGTAAACAATTATTATTAACGACTTTATTACAGACTATTTAGTACATTAAGTTTAATAATTCAGAAACTACTTGTTCAATTTATGTACATCGGCGTATAAAAAGAAAATAATCGGCTTTATAGTTGATTATAAAATAGTATGGTTTTTTGTTTGAAAAAGAAGTTTTTATCGCTAGGTATAGAAAAAAACATTTAAAATCGGAATTTTTATAAGATAATACTAAGTGATAATCTATTTAATACAAGACTCCCATTATTTAAAAAAAAGCACTTATATTTTTTAAGTTAAATGTCAACATACATTTTTAATTTTATATTCTAAGCAGTAGAATATTATTCAGATTATTTCGATTTATAAAATCAAAATTTGGACAAGTATAGATTATAAATTATAAGTAAATACCTATTTATTGTTATGATAAGTTGAGTAGTGGACCAACATTTTTAATGGTACCTTTGTTACTAGTAATTACACCACTCAACTCATCTAAATACTTATAACTTTTCAAAATTTGATTTTTACATAAACAATTTAAAAAATATTTAAATATGTTTTTAGAAATATTTTGTTTTTCGATGACTTCAAATAATGGTATAAAAAAAAAATTACTAATATTTTTTTTAAATAAAGAGTGTTTTAAGTTGAATGGATCACTCGTTATAAAAATATTGAGACGAGCATGTTTGGTGAATTACTATATGTATACACGTATAATTCAACTTAATATTAGATTGTGATCGAACGCAATATGCTGTATAGAATCGATCGGTTATTGTCATTTTGTTAATATTATTATTCCGAACAGTCCACTCGCATGTTCTATTATATTTTATACGTGAGTGTGTATCGCAATAAGCAAACACACGAAATATTATTATTATTATTACTATTTCGTATATAAAATTTAATCTCGGGACAGGTTACAATGTAAACATATGACAAGGATAGCTTAAAGCTCGTTATATACGTAGGATATTGAGGATACTTATATAGGTAGGTATAATATAAATGTATTTGATAGCGGATGTCATCCTATGCATATAATATAATATGAATTAATAAAAGCATACATCATATATTTATATAATAATATTTAGTATGACAATGTGTATGTAATATTGTATACTGCAGTACAGTTCCAACTGTCTTGTTATGTTGCATTATTCGAATGTTTGTCGTCTCGTCGAGATGATTTAATAATACTATTACTAATATTAATAATAATGCCGAAAGAACACAGATCAAAAAATATATAAAACTCTATTACATATACATAATGCATATAATATGTGTGGGTATTGTATACTTAAAACTCGTATATAATTCGAAAGTCGCCAATGGTGTGTACAATAAGAACGCATGTATTACTTTATACAAGTATAAGAATATATGAAAATTCGTTTGTCTTTATTATGTTCTTCGCCAATATAAATATTCTATATAATATATACATAAATGTGCGTGCCCAACGAAAGCCGTTATTATGACGCTTTATAAAGCTCATATACCTATAGGTAAGGTATTGTGCCGGTTTCATGTAGACATATATATTATTTGTTATTGATTTCTTTCTGCCTATCTATACGACATTTTGCGAGTCTGCTGTGGTAAAGGGTTCAAAATTCAAATATACACCTATACAATATAAATACACGGCGAATTTGGCATGCGCTCAACAATATTAAATTATTATCGTTTACCGTGTAAATAATATGTATCATTTAATAATATTACGAAAGTACTCGTATAGCATTTTAGGTAACTGGTCGCAGAACGAGTTAATAGTCAATAGCCATAAGTGTATTTAGAAAACAATATTGTTCTAGGCAAACATTTTCAATCACTCTTCTCCTGCCATCTAAAAATAAAATATAATTTAACCCTTTTTGTCAAACAATACCAGTGCTCATATGTATGTTATAAATACTCTTAGAAAATATACTTTTTAATTAAGTATGCATGATTTTCTTTTAAAACAGATCAAACGATGGTTCTGACGTTACTGTATGCGTATATCTAGCTATTTAAATACAATGCTAATATATACCTACCTTGGTATAGGTACACTATACAGGTATACAGTGAGCATATGTTTACTTTGCCTTGAGCATCTATATACATTATATTCAGGCGTGAACATATTATTGTAGTATTGTTATAGGCTATAGCATATTGGGATATTAATATACAGTAGATTCATCATATTATCTCACCCTTTTTTTAAAAAGGGTATTTATTTAAAATCTGATTTTCGGAGTTTTCTCGAAAAAAATCTTAAGATTTTTCGTAATACTATACAAAAGAGTGTTCTGTGGAAACACAAACTTTAGCCTGTATTTTAAACAAGAGCCCACTCCCTTCTTTTTACTGTAAACAATTTAGCTAAAAGTTTTCTAAAAATGTTCATGTATCAAAATACAAATTTGAACGATTATAGTATTTGAGTTACTTAATTTGATGTACTGTACTGCTATAAGGATAATATTATATAGGTTCTTCATAATATTGGATTTGGAAAATACGATGATTTAAAATTTTTATTTATTATAATATTAATCCAATAACATAAAAAACTAGAACCAATAGATCTATTTGATGATTTTGTTAAACCATTTTCTGCATAAATATTTTAATGATCAACATTTATATTCGTTTAAATATTTAAAATTTAAATAGGGATATCAACATTTTCAAATAATTATAAAATTATTCAAAATAAAAAAAGCGGTTATCGTTTGAAAAACAGGAGTTTGTATAGTCACAAAATACTGTGTAAATACTACAAGTAATTACAAAAAATTAAAAAATATGGTCTCCGAGTATATTTAAAAAAATCACAATAATTTGAATGAATTCAGTATTAAAGGAAATAATGTGGGGGATCATGTTTGGTGAATCGCCTTGTATATGTAGGCATACGGTGTACAATATACATTTTCCATGTAGTACCTATCTACGTCCTAACTTTATACACACGCTATAGGTCGTTAGATAACAAATTTCTAACTGGCTGGAAGCACATAAAACCATTCTTAGATGACGCCAGAATATACCGCGCGCTCTATACGCATATAATATAATATAATTGAGTATATGTGTCATATATCATATAAGTCATAACCATAAACAATTAAACCATACATTGTGCGCGTTTACATATATTATTATTATTATTACTAATATAACTATATTATTATAATGCTAATCCGTTTTTTCTTTTTTTTTCTTTTTTCATGCTAATTTCAGGAGTGAAATGTGAGTATCAGTAAATCTATTTTTTACACTATGTAGTTATTTTAATAATAATATATTGTGTGTAGTCGTAGTGAATTGTCATGCAAAAGCACGAGTAGTGTATCGTATATTCTATTCTATTCTATTATAATATTTATTAGATACACACTAGATACTTAGAATCCTTAAATAATAGAGCGAAGTAATAACTAGTATAAGTTTATTTTTTTTTTATTCGCCCTAATTTGTTGAATATGAGTATTTACGATAAAAGTGTACAGGATAATATGTCACATATCACATACTATTTTACACTTTAACTTAATTATAATTTAAATAATATCATCGAAAAATCGTATGTTACACTAAATCTAATACTTGTAATTTACACCATCAATTAAGTATACTTAAGTGTGTGTGTGTTATATGCATCGAAATAAAAAACATGTTATTTGTGCGACATTTAAATAATAATTTTTGTATACATTTCAGTATACAATATTATGTAACCTGTACCACACTTTCAATTTCAATTGTCGGAACATTTCTGATTTTTGTAATTTATTAGTAATTAAAATATAAGAATGTATAAATATAACTTATTTATACATAAATTATTTCCTTCAGTATTAAAATAATAGCTTAGATTTTTTTTTTTTTACTTTATTAGCCCGAGAAATATAAATATAAATGATAAGCAATGACCTTTTTTTTTCTTTTTCGGTTGATTCTGTGGTACTTTATTTTATATTTCAACAAATATTCAATTGCACATGTTTTAATCTTAAACAATTAAGTAGGTAAAATATCCAGTAGGTACAAAGTTATGTCGCAAATTAATTTAAAATTATAAAACTTAAAAGTTTCTTAGTTAAATACATCATTACAATGTAATATAATGTTTATTTCTTAAAATTTACTTTAAAAATATCTGACACTTCATAGTTATGCTCCTTTTACATTTAATTTGTTACATAATTTATTCATAAAATGTTATTGGATATATTTTTGCTGAAATTTATATTAAGTTTAAATTTTCTAAATTATTTTTACTCGTCGAATTTCAGGAACAAGCTTTATTAACTTTTATAATTGAAAAGTAGTACCCTTAAATAACCAGCTCAAGTTCTAAAACAAATATTTAATCTAATACAGTATAACATACTATACAAACCTCCACAAATAGAATAATAGTTAAAAGCTTTACTTGAGTTGAAAATAGCGTTTAAAAATATAGTTGTATGCAAATGTTAAGGTTGATTTGCATCACATAACTTTTACAAAACAAGAAATATTACAGTTTTTAATCACTTTGTTTTGTCCCCAAAAATGTTTGTAAATTTTACAATAAAATAGTTTATATTTTTACCACATATAATATTATTAAAGGTGTTCGTAATCATCAAAATTATATAAATCAAGTAATGACTTTTAAATTGTATTCCTAATTATTGAACCAACATTTAATAACTATGGTTTTAAACAATCCATAGTAATATATTTTTTGTTTTTTTTTGGATCAAAGCTAAGTACATAAAATAATTTTCAGTATAATTATTAATATGACATATGCGCTAAATTTAAGTATAAATGATTATTTTTTATGGATATTCTTTCAAGGCTTTTAATATCTGTATCTATCAAATTATGATGTCTTTATATATTTCAACAGCAATTTTCATTAATTGTACTAACTATAAAATTATCACTTATAATTAATTCAGTCGATTAAAAAGTTGATAAATACATAAATATCTGAGTTTTGAAAAAAAAAAAAAACTTACATAGCAATAAAAAATTGCAGAACAAATATAATTTAATACATTCAATCACGTAAACGACTATTTTCATAAACTTCTTTTTGAAAAAAAAAATGGTATTTATCCTTAAAAAAACCTTTTGTGTAAGTATATCAAAGCGTTTATAAACATTTTAAAACAACTGTTTACTCCGGTTGATATGGAGGACGGAGGTACACTACTTTATTTTTATAATACGTACTTATATCATGCACGGTCATAGAAAATAATAATTATTTTTTATTTCTCAATTAATTATGTTTACATCTAATATGAAAATTACTTTTTTGAGTAGGTTCTTCAAAAAAAAAAAAAAAAAACGTTATAATACTTAACTTGTTTGATTAATTTGTTTGTAGTGTTTATTACTTGTTGTGTATAGTTTGTGTCACATCGAAGACTCTTCGAGAAAAAAACTCATGCCTCCAATAGTTTCAATAGAAGCACCACTTAATATAGTGACTATACTTATAAAATTAGAACTTTCAGTTTTTTTTTTTAGAATCTAATTAGTTAGATACAAGAGTTTGACATGTTTCCATGGTTATTTTGTATTAATAACATTTTATTTTTAGAATTAACTCAACTTTTCAAGCCATTTTATATTTCTAGTGTCTATACAAGATTTACTTTAAGAAATTATATAAACATTTTTTTATTTTATATTTTATTTATTTATACTTTTTTATAATTCCTTTCAGAATTGTTGCTTAATGCATCAATGGTTTTGGCTTCTGCTTAGTTCTTATTTATATGTCAACTGAAATTCGCCTTTCTACCATATTTGGGTTTTTTATGTAAACATATTTTAATCAACAAAATTAAACTAAACCAACGCAAACAACTTTATAATTTAATTATTATTATTATTATTATTATTATTTTTAAGATTCTCCGTAAACGTTAGTTTTATTTTACGTTTTTATTTTTTAATGTTGTTTAAAGTATTAGTAAGTCTGTAGGTATTTGTTGCACTCTTTTAATTTATAAATCTCAGTTTTTGCTTTTCTGATGTTCAACGGAAGTCTTGTGGAAAGTTGATTAAAATAAAAATAAGATTTATTCCTCAAAATGGGTATATAGTATATATTTATTATATATATATATATATATATAGTATATACACACACGTAAGTATCAGAAAATATCTACGTGTCATTTTAATTATGCATGGACTATAAAATTGTATTTTAAAGTTAATGATTATTTTTAATGGGTAGATTCCTAGATAATATGTTTATATGAAATATTGTAAATTTATTTTAGTCTACCTAGAATTTGTTATGTGACATGGATTTGAATAATATAGACTTTTTAGGTATAAAAATAACAATATTAATATCAATGCGTTCAAATATAATTAATATATTATTAAATAACAGTATAAATCAAATTACAAATTTACTCTTAAATTTATTAGGTACAAAAACTATTCCACATGGTACTTCAATATGATTTTATTTTGTTTTTATTGTTTGCATTAATTAATGCAAAAATCGTGATAAAAAAATTGTAGTACTGCTGTTGTGTTCTACGCCAGCAGTGCGGTCGAATACGCCTTTTATTATTTTTAAGTATATATTTGTGTTGCATAGTAAAATCCTTATGACAGGTCACTAGGGAACCTTAGCTATTATGTTTACCACTACACCATTGCTTTAAAAAACCAATGAATTATTTTTTTCATTTTGATTTTAAATAAACTTTGGAAAAAACGTAATAATTTATATTAGTGATATTTAAAATATTAAATTATATATTATACCTAGACAACGTAGAAGTATAAAAGTAAATTGCCGCACAAATGATAATATATTAAAATCTTTTTGAGTATGGGGAGAGTTATAATATTGTTGGGAAAGATAAATTTAATTTATACGGATATAGAGTTTGAGACATGGTTAAGTGATGTGAGTGATTTAGGAAGCATAGAATTTTCTCTGCTCTAGGTTTATCTAACCTGTTCGTATTATACGAAATTCAGTGAAAATATATTTGATATCAATGCGGATCCTACATCAGTGTTAACAATTTTTATCTATATATGACTTAAGTATAATTTTATAACATATTCGTTTAAATAAAAATAAAATTAAAAAAATACCTAGAATCAGTGATCTTCAATAAAATAAAATTATATTAGTTTTTTATTAATATTCTTTTTTATTATTATGTTTAAGACGTTAGTTTCCATTTAATTTTACATGAGTAGTATTTAAATTGTTTTAAATTAATTTTTAATAAATATTGAAACAAAATTATAATTAATAAAGTAAGTAACTAAAATACAAAGATAGTTTTTAATTTTTATAATTTATAAAATATCACGATTTATATTCTTCTAATATTTATTACAAAATCGTCTATGTACATATTATATAGAAATCTGAAGTACACTTTTCGAAAGTTCATTGTAATGAGTAATGTATTTATAATACATGTACCTACCTATGTATGTATCTTTATTTTTCTTCAAAATTACTTCCATCGTATAAATAAACAATAATAATAATCAATGTGAATTATTATATTTATGCGCGTTTATAAGGGTTTTTTCAAAACAACTCGCAATATATATAATCATATTTTTTTACCGCTCAGGGCCAAAACCGAGACTCTAAATAATATTTTATTTCTATATTTTTTTTCGAAGTCGTAAAATATTTTGTATTTTTAATAAGCTAACGAAAACATATGATATTAAATACGTTTACGGTTCTACAGCGTTTTATTGGCTAAACGCGTATATAGTTACGTTTCGTGCGTACATATTTTTAATACGTTTTTCGTAGACTGTTCGATGTAAAACGAGATTTCGTCTCGAATTGTATGTATATATACACGACACAACGTTATTCAATATTTGGTAAGCAATATAATACCAGTAAATTATTATTTGGTCACCGTCTTTTGATGACGATAATATTATATGTGGCCCGTGATTCCTTTGAAATACGACTAGACGTCATATTACAACATATTAAACGTATGTGGATCGAATGTAACGGAAACGGATTGGCTGGCGAAAATTTCGTAGAAATGCCGAATAATTTAAGATGTTTGTATGTACGAGATAAACAATGATTTCTGAAATTTCACAAACCAAACGATCAGTATGTAATTGAAATAATCCGCAGCAAACTACAAAATACCTATAACACCTAGATCAACAGTATGATTCACCAAGAATGTTCACCCACATTTTTATTTTAATATGAGTTTATTCAAATTCTGATTTTTGAATTTGTTTTTACACGTACTCAAGGATCATAGTTTTAATAATTTATATTTATTTTAACATTTATATTGTTATGTAGTGACACAAACTTAATTTTTCAAGTGAAATCTAACCTACAGCCTACTGTAATTGTGCTATAATGTAATATGGTCCCTTTTCCAGCTTCCGCCATATTAACGGTATATAACTTTAAAAAATATAATTAATTGACAATCTAATTATTGCGCATCGCGTTATTATCTAATGGACGTTTCTTATTTATTTATTTATTTATTTTTTTGGAATAATGATGTAAATTTAAAATTTATTAATTCAGACTCTTGCTCATCACAAAGATGCCCCCATCAAAAATAAGCATAAACTAAAATTAAAAACTTAAAAGTTTAAATCAAGATAAAATCTTAATTTTGTTTAGCTTATTTTAATTGGCTGTTGAAAAACTATTGCTTTTTTCATTTGATTTAAAAATTTTCCCAGCATTCAGAATAAAATGAAAATCTGGACAATGATTAATAAATAAAATAAATTGACTAGTTCAATATAAAATATAAATACTTAAATAAAAATAAGAAAAATGCAAAAATATCTACAATAATTTCTTTATAGCTTGTTAACAATATTTTAAAAATTAAGTTTAATTATTAATTTACCTACTGCCTATATTCGAAACATGGAACATCTTTTTATTACAAGACAATTTAAAAATTTAATTGACACTCATAAAATATGTGGATTTGTAATAAAATATAATATTATGTACAGTACATAATATAACTAACGAATCACTGAGAACTTCTAAAATATTTAGTAAAATTATTTATTAGATTATTTATTCCCTGATTTGGTTAGTTTTTAAAGTATGCCTATAGATATTCCATACACAAATGCTAACATGAATACGTAAGTATTATAAATAGGTAGTATAAAAATATATTGTTTTTTATGAATCAAAATTGGATAATATTATATATATTAAGGGTGCATCACAAAGATTTGACTTATATTCAAATAGACTCAATAAAATATCCTTCGAAATGTCTAGTTATGTCCATTATATTTGCCTTAAATGGTGGGTTATACTTATTATCAAGTTTTTATACCATAAACATACTAGATATATAGGTATTTATTATAGTGTCAATTATTGTCGAGAATTATTCGTGAATAATTGTATGTCGAAAAAAAGGAAGTAGCTTTATGCTTGTCTCCTCGGTGTTGTATATACTTATTCTATATTATATAAATGCATAATATTATACCTTGCATGATGTTACGTTATTTTTCTCATTATTCTACTTGCCGCTACTTTTAAGAGTTATTTAGTTTCAATTGTGTTCTGGTTTTGGGTTTACAAACGTCCATTGGGCAAATAATATGGATCGGATGTATAATATATTGTATTTTATGCTTTTAGATACGGACAATCAAAGAGTTATAATACATGTAAAAGATGTCAATGACGAGCCTCCGTACTTCATCAACCGGCCGCTGCCGATGCAAGCCGTGGTGCAGTTAAACGCGCCACCAAATACTCCAATATTCACTCTTCAGGCACGCGATCCAGACACTGATCACAGTATACATTACTTCATTGTCAGAGACAGAAGTAAGTATACGGCGGTGATCTCAATTAAAATATTAGTGAATATTAAAAAAACACGTTCATTAATCAAACATATTTTTTTTATTATTTTATAATTACCAATTATTGTGTGCACTGGCTCTTTTTTTAGTGCTTAGGTACTATATTAAAATACGCATTGAACACAATGAACAAAATATACATAAATTTACTGAAATAAATGTACATCTGGCAGTGACAATTTTTTTTTCTTATGTATCCTTTTTTTCTTTATTTATAAAAGCTTTTCCACTAAGGAATATCAATTAACAACAATTTAATGATTATAATAAAACAATTTTAAAAAAACGTTGTTAAAAGAAATCAGAAAATTTAATTAAAGAAGTAATATTGGTAAAGACTTTATAAGAACAAACACATAAAGTTTATTAAAAGAGGGAAAAACAATGGATGAACAAGGAAAACGAAAAAAAATTGAATTTGCGTTTAAGAATATTTACAAATTATACACATAGTTAACTTATTTAAATACAAATAGCTTTTATTAAAATACACACAGTATTATTTTTCTTATATTTCTTATATTGTATTAGAGCATACACAGGTGTTTAAATAAATAAATAAAATAGGAGTTATCAAGAGAGAAGTAACATAATATACAATTTGAATTTGTGCTTACAAATACTAACGAATTGTGCATAATATCTTAACATAGACAAAAACTTTTAAATGATAAAATAAAAGCTATATTTCGAAGAAAATTAGTCGTAGTATACATTTGTTACTCATTATACCTAGTTATTGAGCAAATTCAATTTAAAGATATAAAAGTTTATAATTTTAATGTCTTCAGGGTGACTATTTTATCAAACAACACTCATTATTTTAAAAAGATTTTTTTCTAATTTTTTTTTTTTTTCAAATTTTTAGATAAATGTTTTTCTACAATTGCATAAAATTTTAATTTTTTCACTTTTATATTTAATAATAAAAAAAAACTTTCAACTTTTGATTTTCGATTTCGAATGGCAATCTACGTATATTAATCATCGCATAAATTAATAAAGCCATTTTTTTCATGAATTTTCACATTAAAATTTTTAACTTTTTTTGATCTGACGGCGAGGTATAGCTGCTCAAAGTTGGTTGGTTCTAGAAGGTTTTTAGGTTGTTATACATCAGTAATGATGATTAATTAGAACTGTCAGGACTGGGACTTTTATTTATAAAGTACGATAGCTATAATAGTAATGAATTCGATATCGTCAACCTCATGGTGTAGCGGAGAGTGGTGATAATATTTGTACCTGTAACTACCTGCCATTATTGCAGTGCCATAACTTATTATCAATTGTCATATAATTTTAATTAATTGAACTAATATTACTATTTATATCTACTGATAAGTTATATAGTTATAACACGATTACACTCAATAAACACTTCCCAAAACTACCCAACTTTGAGAAGCTATTCAACGAATTAATGAAAAATAAAAAATGAAAATTTGAATGTGATAGTTTATAAAAAAAAAATAATAACCATACTAATTTATGAAATGTTAAGTATAGGTTGTCATTTGAAAATCAAAAGTTTATAGTGGTTTACCTAATAAATATTAGTGAAAATATGGAATAGTTTTACAATTCTAAAACAGTATGGATCTTAAATTTTGAAAAAAAAAAATTGAAAAAAGTCAATACTTTTTGAAATAATTAGTTTGATAAAATAATCACTCTGTGTAATCTAGATATTATGATAAATGAAGCTCGAAAAAAAACGAGTGAAAATAAATATTGAGAGAATGTATCAGTGCTATACGAACCCCGTTTAGATTATCAAACTTTTAAGATTAAGTTTTTATATTATATTATTTGTATGTTCTATGGCTTATGTGGTGTAAATATCAAATAATAGAATTCTTTCGTCAACAGCCGGTGGCAGGTTCGAGGTGGACGAGCGTTCAGGTGTCGTCCGAACCCGAGGAACCGACCCGTTTCAATTAGACATGGAATACGTTTTATACGTGAAGGCTGAAGATCAGAACGGTAGGATGGACGAACGACGTTTTCAGTCGACACCCGAAGAACGTTTATCGATCGTTGGGGGCAAGAGGGCTCCGCAGTTTTACATGCAGTCATACGAAGCAGAAATACCGGAAAACCAACGAAAAGACTCCGAGTATGTATACCTGCAGTAGCTTACATATTAGTTGTGGTTGACGGGGAGTAAAAATAAATCAGGAACGCAAAATAATCTGTTTTTAAAATATTATTCTTATTTTCTGTAGCATCATATCAGTAAAAGCTAAATCGTTCGCTGATCGAGAGATACGTTACACGCTCAAAGCCCAAGGCCAAGGTGCCGGGACGTTTAATATTGGACCAACATCTGGTATCGTAAAACTGGCTAAAGAATTGGATTTCGAAGATTTGAGACAACCGCATGTGTACTCATTGATCGTCACTGCAACCGAAGATTCCGGTGGATTTTCAACTTCCGTTGAGGTACGTTTTATGCACTCAAATTTATAATATTATATATTAACCTTTAAACATCATTATTAAAGCTTTAATCAAAAGCAATTATAGTTTATAAGTACTAAGTAGGTACAATAATTTAAAATAACTTTTACACTTTTTAACATTAATGGTAAGAGGAGGGTATAATATACTAAATGTCCATCAAAACATAAATATTCCACCATACTATCTAGAGTAAAATGCACCAATTACCCTCAACTTAATCTTAATGTACCAGATGCCTTCAGCATATTATATATACAATCTAAGTAAAACATCTGGCGTAAAGTAGAAAAGGTAAATAAATGAAGCACATCGTGTAGACATAGTTATATCATTATAGTATTTAATAATGAAAATAAAAGAATAAATACAATGATTTTAATAATAATTTTAAGCAGCTTAAATTTTATTAAGTCGAAAAAAAAATGTCTTATATTGTTTTTAATGCTGAAAACAGCCGTTGAGGCCAACTGGTCAATACTCAGATGGGAAGGTATGATTCGTTTAGTAGTTATCATAGATGACATCAAACAAATATTGTATTATTTGTTCAACTGCTCAATTCACAAGTGCCAACGAGCGTTTAAATATCCAATCTGACTGACCCGAAATAAATATAATACGTTATTTTACCAATATTAATATGACATATGTATTATTCGCATACTTTATTAGCTCACCATTCGCGTGACGGACGTCAACGATAACGCACCCAAGTTTGAGCTGCCCGATTACCAGGCACACAACGTGGACGAAGATATCCCGCTCGGTACTTCCATACTAAAAGTGAAAGCGATGGACGCAGACTCCGGCGAAAACGCAGAAATCGAATATCACGTGAGTGACGATCATTTTGCAGTCGATGCTTCAGGAATCGTCAACAACAATAAGCAACTGGACGCAGACAACAATAACGCGTATTACGAATTTGTCTTAACCGCAAAAGACAAAGGTAAGGTCATTTTTTCAAAATTACTGTTCATGAAAAAATAATTTTTCTAGTTCAAAAACAATTCAATGTTTTTTTTCTCTGAAGTCTAGTAGTTTCCAACAGGTATAACTCCAATAGTCACTGTCTGCTAGTTACGATTTATATATATATATTTTTTTTTCTTTGAGGGGGTTCATGGTTGTGTTTGGCATAAAGACACTGATGGTAAAGAATCTTTTTTTCATTTTTATGTTCAAAAAAAATTAAAACTATACATGAGCAGAAAACAGAAAACTCACACTCGTATCTATATATTATACGAAACAAGAAATTTTCCCGATTTAATTTAAGTCTAAACTAGGGGTCCGAGCAGGCTTAATGCTGAATGGGAACTGTTGTAATTTAGATTAAGTATCAAAATCTTATCTTTATATACAATGGTATCTTTGACAAGACTTATTGTTGTTATAGTTAGAAATACGTACACGTCTACCACTACCCGTTAACGACCCTCATACTTTATTGAAACAATTATATTTTATCTTCCACGTGTGTGACATCCATCACTATGATTACTATTACATCCGGCATACAATATATCGTTATCATCCCACCTATCAATAAAATTGACGTATAATATACCAATCACTACAGTTCAGTAGATTCAAGAATATAAAAATATGTAGTCTCAACCAAGAAAACAAATTATAATATCGAACAACAATAACAACAATAACTTGCTTGATTGTAAATAATAGTGTATACGTTTAAAATGTACTTGGTCGTTGAGTAGGTCACTGTGCGTATTGAATTTGCATTCAATGAAAAATAATTGTATGTGAAGTACGATTCTCTGAGAACGAGACTGGTAAAATGACATAATCTATTCTGAAGATAGTTAATACTGATCATAACAAGCATATTTTCCCTAATAAAATTGGTTGAACTAATTTTTGCTAAAATATCAAATCGCATATTGAATAACTTTATTCTACGGACGACGTACCGTAGAATTCTTTGAATACCTAAAATTAATTATTAATGTGTACAATAACATATTTATAGTTTATAACCTAACAATTAATCTGAATATTTTGAAAATTTCGTCGTGTGGAGAAAATTATAATTTAAGCGATCGTATAATGGTTCTTCGTTTATTATATTTTAAATTATAAAAGATTGAGTAAATTTCTTTTTAATTTTGTTTTTTGTCATTTTCGTTATAATAATATTTAAATTTCAAATGGTAATGAAATCATTAATATTATGTTCATTTACTTTTGATAGATATTTTTTACTTATATAATATATATATATACCTACTATATTTCGAAATACTACCTAAATCTATGAGCGATTGATAGTATTAAAATCGTATACAATGATAAAAATAAATTAAATTAAATTTATATCGTACAAACTGAGTTAAACTTATTAAGTACAAACAATAATGTACAAATGTGACGAGAAAAATAAAACATGTTTATGGGTAGAAGTTTGTAAAAAATGTTAGTTCAGCTGAATAGGTTAGGTTTGTACTGACTTACAACTTTTTTTGGTGGATTATTTTGGGTAAATATTCTATTATGGGCATAGAGACGAGGGGGGGATATAGGGGATCACATGACCTTTTTTTTATGTATACTTTATATATTATACCGATATAAGAAAAAATAAAATAATATTTTCTTATAAAAATTAGCCAATTTTTTGAGGTATACTTATCCCCGGCCCCAATGAAAATTCTTGTCTACACCATTATATTCTATATATTGTTTTAAACGTATATTTATTATCAGCTATTTGCATTATATACCAGCTTAATAAAAGGATGTAAAGGAAATATCCGCACAGATTAATGAGGAAAAATTATAATGGGCGAGTGTTATAGCTTTCGCAAAAATGTGGTCCTAGTTGAGCCTACAGGAGTGAGTTATTAACCCCCTTTATATTCCATTTCGATATAATATAAATTTGTGCCCGGAGCAGGCATAATTTTATTAATAAACGACACTACATTTATGTAAGAGACAGCGATGGATGATTGTTGCCCGCATTAAATTGTTGTGATAATAATGGTTATTATTTTAATAATATAAAATAAATAACAATGACGAATGTGGCAACAACGAACTGTACGACTGTGCATTTTGTGCATATTACAGGGGAACCTCCAAAGACAGGAACAGCCACCATACGGATTTACACGAAAAACAAAAACGACGAAGAACCAAAGTTTTCGCAGCAGGTGTATACGCCGAACGTTGACGAAAATGCCGGTCCCAATACACTTGTTACCACGGTGGTAGCTTCCGACAAGGACGGTGACAATGTTAGGTAAACATACTAATTCGACACGAATTACACTAAACATAATATGCAATTATTATTACACTTGTAGTTAAATAATAATTGTGAAGTACGCAAAGTATTGTAGGTAGAATATAATTTTTAAAAGTATTTAAGTAAAAAAAGTATTTAAAATATGCATTTAAGTACGATTGCAGATACTTTCAATTTTTCTTTTTTACTTTATAAATTAATTATATCATATTTTTTACGCACAATGCATTTTGTCTCGTAGGTATAATAGCAAGTATAATACGTTGTATTTGATGTACTTTCAGATTTGGATTCGTAGGTAGCGGCACATCGTCCGGTCAGTTTGTCATCGAAGAAATTACCGGCGTTATTCGGCTACACTCGAAATCAATATCGCTCGAGAGGGACAAATATGAGCTTAACGTGACTGCCGTTGACGACGGAGCATGTTGCGTGAACGGCGCAGCGACCATACACACCAGCACTGCGGTCGTTGTTGTTTTCATCACCGACGTTAATGACAATAAGCCAGTGTTCAGGGAATGCGCCAAGTACAACCCCAAAGTCGAAGAGGGAGCGCCGAATGGCAGTCCGGTGCTCAAGGTACGGAGACTGCAACAAGTCTTGTTATATTATTTAAAATAGACAAAATAATGTACAACATTCTTGTAGTAGGTGATCTACCCTGTAATAATTACAAGTTTAGCGGCAGTGTTCTACCTTTAAATTTTAAGCATTGATGCAATCCGCGGATCTTCACTTTTGAAGCTCTCTCCTCTAGAAAAAACATTTTTCAATACTATATTACTCACCATTAATACCTACTTATTTATAAATATATTAAAATTATGATGTTTTTTCTTTTTGAATTTGATTATTATGTTAGATAGGTACATACTATATAATAGTTTTAAATAATAAGGTTGGTGACAACTGTCGATCGATTTTTTCATTGAAAATTATTTTTAGATTTATATGAGTAAGTCGTTGTTCACATAGCTTTTAATGGACAATAATGATACAAGTAATAATTATTTCTATCGACTGCCGATATGAGTAGGTAAATTTCATCTTCCAAAATATATAGATTACAGTTATGTACTACTTGAATTGCGACCTGCGTAAATTTAAAAAAAAACATGCATTAAAGCATATTACATTAGTTTGAAAATTCAAGGAATATAAAAAAGAATGATTGTATAAGAAAAAAAATCAAGAGAATTACGATAAAAAAAAATTGTCGTTTTGAACTTTGTGCAAGAATCATCATACGCATTTTAACCAGTTACTTATTAAAGTTTTTAAAATATTTATGTATGAATTGAAAATATTCAGGACACAATTTACATAACAAAAATGCACAAACATATTATATAAAAGTATATTATTATAGTATACAAAATATAATCAAGTTACAATTAACACAATAAAATTAAAAATAGTTATAAAACCGAATTAGTGGTAATTGTATGTTTTGTATATAAGGCATATTATAGCTAGAGCTCAGGCGGTCACTGATGACATGCCCCCCCCCTCCTCGAAAGCATTTTTTTTTTGTAGTTAAGTATAAATAAATTCCTTATAAGTTATATCATTAATATATTTATATAATTTAAAGTAAATCTATGATAAATTATTTGTAATTTATATTTATAAATGCCAAATACTAATAAATAAGTATTCTATTCAGCACGATACTAAAATAAATTATCGATTTCCACACTAAAACAACTATTTGCCATATTTCGGCTTGTAACAATAATAGATATTATCAATTTTAGTTTTATTAGCCACAATCTTAATAACAATGGTATTGGTTCTAGTCATATTACGATTAATTGATAATAAAACATTAATAAAATAAATGTATCAAATTTGTTATTCCTATTCTTATTGCAAAACTGCCACAACCTCATTTTACTATTTCAGGTTGAGCTTTAACTAAGAATTAGATAAATATAAAAGATCCAGGTAATATGAATAATAACTTATTGTAAAATAATAAAACAAGGCGCTAAAAGTATGATTTGGAAGTAAATAACATTTTAAATTGAATTTTCTTAAAACTATGTTTTTTGAATTATGTCATTCTTGTTTTTTTTTATTCGATAATTATTTATTTTTGTTATGATTTCCATAGAATAAAATTTAATTACTAATAAAAAGTAAATTTCGATGATAAATAATCAATATTGTGTTGTATATTGTATTCAAATAATTATCTGTCTACAATCTACATATTATGTATAATAATAATGCTTAACGATCTGTATGATCTGAATGTAAAATAAAACTTAATCAATGGAATATTATATTATTATTATGAAATTATCATAGACCTATAATAATAAATTAATTACTAAGAGATAGCAATAATAAAAAGAAAAAGTCAGGAGATGAGATGGATAATTAAAGAAAAAATTGACGAAATACTAAAATACTAAAATACAAAGAGTCTGAGGCCAAATAAAATATTATAAACGTGTTAAAATAAAATTAATATTCATTATTGATTAATGAAATGTTGATAACATAAATCTATAGACTATGACTGATAAAGGAAATGAAGAGAAAAAAATGTGTAGTTGAATTATTAGTCCATGATTTACTAGGTAGGTACTTTATATTATTTTTCTCGTTTATACTTGGTCATCAATCCTTGAGGTTTGGGCGAATTAATCGCTATGCATTAGTTTATAGGCCTATGGATACTATTATATGATTGCTTAAGTTTTTGGTCACTGTTTCATAAGATATTATGTACATAATATAATAAAATTATGTGTTATAATAACACACAGGTGCACGCGACTGACGAAGACAAAGGCGTCAACGGACAAGTCAAATACTCAATTGTCCAACAACCGAATCAAAAAGGCACAAAGTTCACCGTCGATGAAGAAACAGGAGAAGTTTCTACCAATAAGGTATGACTATAATATTTATAGCTATCTTGCTACATTTTTCTAAACTTTTCTATTGTAAAAATACAATACATAAATACTACTATTGTACCTATAGTGTTACAATTTTAACCGTTAAATTTTTTTTCCTTTCGATTTTGTTTCGTGAAAAAATATTTCGACATGGACACCGTTTTCAATATGATTAAAATTTATCATTGTAAAAAGTAAAAGTAAATTTATTACATTCGACCCATTATCGATTGTTAAATGATAGATAATATATATTATATTATGTATTGTATGATGCTATTTTATTTGTTTGGGTGAGTCTATGGGAAACATCAGAACTGATGAAATGGCATGACCAAATGACTATAACTAAAAACGATTTAATATGTATGTTATAAAGGGTATTATCAATTATTAATTTTTAGAGAACCATTTCTAGAATTCGAGAAGTTTTCGATAGTATTAACATTTAACGAACATATTTATCCAAATAAATGAAGCTAAAATCAAAAGACAAAATTAATATTAATGAAAACTTTATTTAAATTTTCCTGGAATATGATTTTGATATGAAATATTTTTTTTTATGAATAGTAAATAAAGATATCAGTTTACTTCTGATCACAGAAACACTATTGGATCATTAGTGACTATGATATTGTTTGGTATAACATTAAATAATAATAATTTAGAAAATCAATTAATGTACCTACAAAATGTACATATAGAATTATTTATTTAATACTATGTATTATATAGGTGAGCTTTAAAAATTTGTTCTCCACACTATAATGTAGGTACCTACAGAACTTATTATATTTAAGACGTTATGTATGCCGCATGCGAATACCTACCTACCTGATGTGAAATTTTATTAACTATTAATTAATTTACTATTGTCTTTTATAACTTAATAAGTTTCAATGTTTTAAATTTAAACATAATCGACTGATTATTTGCAAAATCAATTATAGGTATTTGATCGAGAAGGCGACGATGGCAAATTCGTATCCGTTACAATTAAAGCTACCGACCAGGGAGATCCGTCGCTGGAAGGCGTTTGCTCTTTCACAGTCGAGATCACCGACGTTAACGACAATCCACCACTGTTTGACCGTCAAGTAATATAATTATAATATTATAAGTGATAATATATTGTCGTCACATTTTAAATTCATTAAAATACGTTCCAATTGTTTGACACATTGCTTAGAAATACGTGGAGAACGTAAAACAAGATGCCAGCATCGGTACAAACATCCTAAGAGTATCTGCTTCGGATGAGGACGCCGACAATAACGGTGCGATCGTTTATTCACTTACTGCCCCGTACCCGGGCGATGATTTGGACTACTTTGAGATTCAACCCGAATCTGGGTGGATCGTTTTAAAGAAACCACTCGACGTAAGTTTTCAATATTCTCGTCAACACGTTTATATTTAACTACTAATATTGACAGTTGAAATAATTTAGTTTTAAAAAATAATAGCTGAAATCGAAACCACCGTAACTATTATTTGTAACTTTCATTACCACTGAATTTACTTATAATATGTATTTTAATTACGATCGTCGTTTTGTGTAATTAGTTTTCGTCTTATTCAAACAGATTACAAATTAAATATTACCTATAAATTATAATTTCATAGTGGTTTGGTGGTATCGTAGTCAGCTGAATTAAAAGCTCTGCTAGGGTATGTCGCTTAAGTTAGTCAATTTTAAATCTAAGAATCAAACTTTCGCGACTACCCCGTACTAAATTCTAACATTAGATACTTATCAAATCTTGAATAATATTTATTCGCAAAATTTAAAAAAACAACTCGATAGATGTCGACACAATATTCAACTGCAATCAAAAAATGATAAATAGCAATTTATAATTATTTGTACAATTAATTTAAAAACTACAAATAACTTGTTCACGTATTATGAGAAATTTTAAGCCCTTAGGTGTCTTATTATTTTTAATTAAATATAAAATTATAAATTAATTAATTAATTAATAAAATATAAATATATTTAATTGTTTTTCAGACATATTTTATACTGTAATTTGTTTTTAACAATTTTTCATTATTCGATAAGGTTATAAATAATACCCATACTTGTTTAAAGATTTGTATTAAACGAAACTATTTAAATCAAATTGGTATATATTAATAATGAGATTAAAAAAGATCATATTTATTGATGTAAATTCACTATAAAGTCAATACTTTTATTTGTTATAAACTAAAAATAAACGAATTGCTTATTATTAATTTTTTTTTCAATACATTAATATTTAACATTATACATGCGAGTTGGTAAAGGTAAACTTCTGCAAACAAATTAATAAATTTGACATTTTCAATGATTATAGTTATTAATTTCATCAAATAATATTGCTAAATATGTGCAGTTGAATATTAGGTTTAATGTGTAAATATAATTCAAGCTTATTTGTTTTACTATACATCACTTTTCTTTTGTGTTCTTTGATAATTTGAAATCGCACAAATCTGATTTATTATTTTCTAATATTAATCGCACAATCCTTATTTAATATAATAGGCCACCACGGTATTTGAATTTATAAGCACACCATTATTTTTATTTTATTTTTATTTATTTGCATAATATTGCATTATCTAATTATTTATTTTTCTTTAAACTCTAATGAATCCAATATTTATTTTTATACATAATATATATATTATGTATAAGCATATAGGTACATTTGTATATGTACCAGTATTTTGATTTTTAATTTTTGTTTTCTTTAAAGATAAGCGAACAGAAAAAAAATAATACTTTTGGAATTTTTTGTTTGTAATAATAATGTATCATTATTATTGTGAACGTTTTTATTGGAGAATTTTTCAGGAATGCTCCAGAGGTGATTTTTAAAAGTCGATATAATATTTTTGAGACTTTCCTCTGAACGCAAACACATTTTTAAAATTGTGACATTTTTTTTATAAAACTGTGTTGGGGCCACCGTACATGGTCTGTGTGATATAATAGGCAACAAACAATATTTTTACTATCGTTTTGTTATTACGCTTTTTCATTTTTAACAATCCCTCTTTTTTCATTTGATTTTTTAATTTTTTAATCATTTTTTTTTTTTTTATTAAAACCTGTCCTGTAATGGTCAGGAGAAATATAGTGAATTTTATAATTTTCCTCCATGTAGTTTAGTATGTAGATATTCGCGATAAATGCTAAGTATATGATTATTAAGTAGAATTAGTATCAAAAACTCTTTATTACCAATTATTCAGCCGGAAATGTTGATATAAAATGTTGTACAGAAAGAAAAAATAAAACTGAAAAAAATCAAAAATACTTGAAATATTTCATTATAATAATATAAAAATTGACAACATTTCACATACTACATTGAGGATGTCTCAATGAAAATGTTTGGTAGGTAAACAATTTTGACAAAGATCGATTATAATATAACTTTTAAAACAATTATATAAAGATAAAATACATCTTATAAAAATAAAGAAAACAAAATTTTGAAGTATCATATTTGTTTTTTAAATAATATTAAAAAGAAGTTTCTATAGTTAAAAAACGAATGCGAAATTATAAAATTAAATACTACAACGAATGGCTCACACGAATCTTGGTAATTCTTTGTGCACCTTCTCCAAACTGCAACAGAGAGGTTTGTGACTTACGCCATTTCCTAATTGATTTTTCAGATCTATCTATCAACAAACTCAAATTAAAAAAAAAATCCTCTTATTTTTTCTGTACTAAATTCTACTACATAAATGACATCATTCTTAAATAAAATCATCCCAATTAAATATGTCCGACATTATATTATATTCTTCACGAGTTCATGACATACAATATTAAGGTAGGTTTAAAAAATTAGTTATTATATACTCTACACTATGTCAGTATATCTATTGTAGTCGCTTTAATTATGCATATAATAGTTAAAAATACGTAATAGTTTTTGTTAATATTAAAAACTTGTAGAATCATATAAACTAGGTATATAGGTATTACTAAAAATTGCGTTTAATGTAATTAATAAAAAACGATATGATGTCTCAAAAAGAACACCTATCCTAAGGTCCTAGCTTTAAAATTGTATGACCTGAAAGTATATTAGTAACAGCCGATCTGAGTCAAAAAAGTTTAATAAAGACTTAAATATAAGTGCTTAATGCTTATTCTATGTGATCTCATAAACACGCTACAACCAACAACGTAGCTGACCACAAATAACATACCACCTGCAGGCTGCAAGACTTTCTTTGAATTTTGGTGTTAGATTTCGTTAAGATTAAGTGTAGTAAATATAAAAAGACGGTAAAAGTCTTTCGATAAAATGGCGGGAATGAGCAACCATCATAAGTTTTTCTCTTTACAAATCGTGTCAATTTCACCTGAATATTTGATCATTTATGGCTATAGTTTTTGACGATGAAAAAGGGTTTTTTTTGACCGAATCTGATATCAGCAATTTCCGTTATAGCTGCAAGTGGTAATTTACGGATATATATTATAAATATATTAAATTATATACTAAAAGAGTTCGGTATCAGGAATAATTGAATTTTAACAACATTTCCGGTTTAATTTTTAGAGAACTATTCCATTATAGAAATATTTTAAGCTCGATCATAAAAAACGTTTGAAATTTATACCTGTAATTATAATATAATATATCGTGTTTCTTCACTAACCGTCATGTCGTCGTCGGCCATATAGAATTGCTGAAAACGGTGGTTTGCGTTTTGGGAATTTATATTAATTGGACATTTTACTGCGAGTATAATATTTTGTCATTTGTCATTTGAAATATAAGACATTAATTTTACGCTCATACCATTAGCGAAGAAAAAGTAATAAGTCGTTTTCAGCACCTATACTGACGTTGGTACGTTGTTATTTACACAAATCGACGTTCCTTCTAAAAGATTATTTCGGTTGTGGAAATGTCTTATTTTTTTTCCCTGTACACCTACGTGAAAATGACGTTCGTATAAATAATTCCACGACAAATTGAATGAAATGATCAAAGTATTACCTTAACAGTATTATAACATATATGTGAATGATAATGGAATAGTTCAGTAGGCACCTATATAACTAATGAAAATTGGTATTACTTAGTTGTTTTGTTTGAGTTGTATTATTTGTCTGAATGCTTGTCTGATTTAATAGAGTTTACAGCATGTATTGACTGCGGTATAATAGTTATAATATAACAACGTCAAATGTTTAAACGCATGTTTTCAGATACAAAATTTTACGAGTACCTATCTATCACTCGTATACAATATAATTAAATAAGATTATCAACAATTTATTTTATTAATTGCTTTGAAAATCCGTTTTAATTTATTGATTTTGATTATTATTATAATTTTTTTTTTTTTATGATTTCTAGGATAAATTATGTAAAAATTTAAATCTAGCATGTAGGTGCATACTATTATATATTTAATGTTTATAATATACCACGTACCTTTCTACTTGACAACAAACTCAAACAGATTACAACTTAATACTATTTAACATTTAAACAACGATGATCACCGAGTTACACCTTTACAATTAATCATTTAAAATACTAATAATTATATTATCATTATTTTATAATTCACTGAAAGTGAAATGGTTATGAAATAACTTACAAATTATAAAATTGATCTACATAAAGTCATTATACGATAAATAATTGTATTTTATCGTTATAACTTCAAAGTTCAAAGTAAATAAACTCAAATATAAATATAAATATATTATATATTACCTATAATTGCGTTTTTATTACATCGTGTCTACTATTAATCGCTAGCATTTCGCATTTCAATTAAAATAATTGTTCTAAACTAAAAACTTTATCAATTTATTGTACTGAGTATAATGTACTCTTTTCAACTCATCTAAAATGTTGCAATTACATTAAAACTGGTAAAATACCGAAGCACAAAATGTCGTTTTCCAAAAATTTTTCATCTCTCTCAATATTTTTGTATCTAACAACTATAATGTCGCCTCTCGGTTTTCTCGAATGAAACCACTTTGTTTGATTTGTTTTAAGCCGCCTTAGGTTAGGTGTTATGCCTTATAAATAGTGACAGTTTTCTCAAAATCTACAGCCTCAAGCGGGGATACCAACGATGAACAGAAATAAGACGCGAAATAAACAGAAGTGAGTAAGGGTAGGTAGAAGTGCGTAGTAGTTGTATTATAATAATAATAGTATGACAACGGATGGCAAACTGACAAACTTTTTACGAACTAAATATACCATACCACGATGCTAAAATAAAAAAAAAACTATTTTTCTTTTTCGGAAAAGACGCCATTAATGCGATGATCTAATCAAAATTCAAAACATCTTTTTATACCACATGATAAATTTTCCGGTGAAAGCTAAGGCTACGTATAATAGTTGAGCTGTTTTCTCTCTTGAATATTATATAAGCAATTAGCATACGAGAGCGTTGTCCATTTTGCCCAAAAAAAACACCTTTCCGTTTTTGTCCAAATACTCTTTTCGCCCTAACTAGTCTAGATCAATTTAAAAGTTGACAATTTAGTTTTGTAAAATAATTTGTTTTCACAGTTTTGATACAGTTAACTAAATATGTATTACTTAAATTATTTATGGTAATATTTAGAAATTTTTAGCATTACCCAAATAACACCACGAAAAAGTGATACTCTATTTGTTCACCAAAAGTGTTTTTTATTTTAAATTAAGTTCAACTCATTGTGTAAAATATTTTATTAGTATTTTAAAAAGAAACATTTAACATAGGTATTTGAATTAAGTCCACAATATTTATAAATACTCATTATTTAAAAAACTACACATACATTGAAAAGTTTTAATCTAGTTCAAAATATTTTTATTAATATTTTTATAAATTTCAAAAAATATTATTATGAAAAATGTATTACACAAATTTTTCTAATCTAAACAACTAGCACCTGAACAAAAATAATACTAATAAAATACAAATATTTGAATGAAAACAGTCTTAACCACATTCGATTGTAATATTATACATTTTACATCTGCCTACTGATCGACTGGCCAACCGACTAACCGACCAACCGACTAACTATCGACTCAATGTCCCATCATATTATTATAATATATAATTATAATATTATATCTGTATTATATTATCTACATATTATATATCAGTGTATTATGTATGTGTACTATTGTTTTTGCTTCGATTTTTCTTTGTGGCAGATTTTATTTGTTTGTTTTTTTTCAATGTCATTATTTATATTTTGTTTATGTTTTTATGTACTCATTTATTTATTTTTGTTTTTGTTTTCATACGTTATAACTTAACTTCGGGGGCCTTGGTATTGTGTATGTAGCAAGAAAAGTATCGTCTACGCGTGAGAGCTTCGGATAGTGGTGATCCACCGTCGTACGCTGAGGTCGATATTGAATTAGACGTCGTTGATCGGAACAATAAACCTCCTCTGTGGGAACGGAGCGTGTACGGTCCTACACACATCAAAGAGAATGTCACAATCAGTACCATTGTGATCTCAGTCAAAGCCAGGTTTGTATTCCTGGCCTCAATCGCCTTCCCCGTTTACCGCGAGAGCTTTATTAAGGCGTCTGACGGTACTCGTGTAACGTCGTGATGTCACGATAACATTTTAATGTTTGCGGCGTATATCTATATATAATATCGATAATATATGTATAGTTAAGTACGTATTACTTATAAAAGGTAACGAATAGGTCTCGTGTCGGTGATCCAAAAGTATTAATTTTCATCCGTTCTAATTATGTTATTACAAAATTATTACATAATATGGTGTGACTATAAATGACAATAGCAAAGCTGGCATATTTAAAACAATATCAGTATACATAAATATATGTATGTATATTATATATATAACTATATGAATGTATTCAAGACTAACACCTTTGACTCTCGATCGAACTATATACTTTATATTTTTATCAGTATTTTATTCGAAAAAAAAATTCTCTATAGTACAGGTGCACATGCAGTTAGTGATGCGAGATAAGTGAATTGTTCTAAATTTCATAGAAATTTTCTTCAGTGAATACATTTATTTATTGTTGTTCAAGTCGAGTAACACCTCATCATTTTAGATGTTTTTTTAAAACATGGTAACTATAATTTAGGTACCTATTTTAATATTCTATTTCAGTAGTCTATTATAGTCATAAAACTATACATACAGACATATTGTTTTTAGTATTTTATATACTCATTGTTAATAGATAAATGCTGTTTTAAACATATTGAATCAATAATAAATACCGTTACTTATTCATATGGTTTAAATTTATTTTGAAATATATTTAAAACCTGGGTTCTTATAATGTTGTTGTGTTTATTATGTAAATTATAATTTTATGTCTGCTTGAAAACGGTTTCAAAAAGGAATAGATTAATAGGTAGGTAAAAAAAAAACTAATTATTTAAAAAAATTACTAGTTCGCTACACTGTATGTACACTTCACAAGTAAATTAGCTGACTATTTTTTACCGTTAAATTCAACATCTCTAGGTGCAGTACGCACATATCGCGTAAAGATAATATTATATAGTTCGATCTCTGAACCGGAAGATTCGGTGATATTTTTCTTACGGTTTAGTCTACAATGTAATGATGAAAATGATGACATATACACGTCTTATATAACAAAAACAAAAACTGATATATATACGTATATACATATATTTATGTGTGTCTGTGTACACAAGGTGTACATGTATTATCATTGTATTTTATGTTATTCCCCTTCCCATGTGCGTGTGTGATTATACCGTTGCGGCGTGTGTATATATATAGCGTGAGACGTACAAGCTGGAAGCCACTGCCCAAGATAAGGGATACCCTCCTTTGTCTCGGAGTGTCGAGGTCCAGATCGACGTGGTGGACCGAGCCAACAACCCACCGGTCTGGGACCACGTAGTGTACGGGCCCATCTACATAAAAGAAAACAAGCCAGTCGGGGCAAAAGTGGTATCTATTAAAGCCAGGTCGGTCCAACAATTTCCACAAAACAAAAACTCAAATCATTTATTAATATTATATTAATTAATAACAATATGCTACTATACATTGTACGTCAGATTGTAATAGTATAATATATTCAAAACTATACTGTTGATGCACGGCACTAAAAAAAAAAAAAAAAAATCTCTTTATGATTAATTTAAAGTAAACAAAACAACGAATGGTTCTGAGCGTTTTGAGCGAAATCCGAAACCACTACAGAACCCTCGACGATTTCATACGAAATTTAGTACTATCAATGAGAGATTATATTTCTAAACAATTCAAAGATATTTTCATTGACATTCCTACCATACCTAAAAAAAATAACTATTTAAATATACAAATTTTTAATATATATATTAAAAAAATAATAATTTAGGTACATTTAACTAGGTACTTAACTGTATATTTATTACCGATAACTTATAAGTAATATTAATATTAAATTCGTTACAAACATTAGTAAAAATATTTATATTTTATTTATTTTCTATATTACACGGCCTTCAGCATTCCACAGTTTGAAAGCCATCGATCTAAATTATTTTGCGATTCTCTAACGTGATACAAACATGATTAAATTAAATCCGCTTCTCGCTCGTATCAAAAAAAAAAAGCCCATAGTAGACGTATCGAAAACTATCCTCGCTGCGCTCAGAATCTATAGAAATCACGAAAATAATACGTTATTTTCACGTATATTACAATGTAATGTATTATTTATTTAACAATATAAATCATATTGGTTTTACGATTTTTTTTTTTTTCAATAATATTATTACTTTTAACCCGTTTATAGAGATATAATGTATTATTTATATAATATATAGGTACGAGGTGTACAGAAAACGGACGCTTGTCGAATTTGTATCATATCGAAGTACATAATATTGTTTTGATGATATAAAGATTGTAACCGAGTTTGGTTGTAATAATAATTTTTATTATTATTTATTTTCCATTTTACGAACCATGTGCATAATGCATGGATATAAACATCATATACCGGGCGTTCCACAAATAATGAACTGATTTTGAATTATTATATATTTTTATTGGTAAGAGTTATTATAAAACAGATTTTAGCAAATTATATATTATAGGATTCTTATAAATGTTCCATTTACCTCTCTTAAAATCTTAGATTAGATTTTTTTTTTTGAGGGGGTTGAAGTGGCTTAGTTAGCATTCCCGATCTATGCCTAAACTTCATACCATAAGACACAAACGATATTGTGATTATTCGAACTCCAGTTAAACTAACTCTAGCCGGTGAGACAGCAGTAATAGCCGATGTCCACATAATTGAAACTCATGTTTTACCGATTGACTCCAAAACCATACCAATATTTTGCAACGTGTATTTTTAGATTTGTAATTTTTTACTTTCACCACAATTGAGAATCTATTTATTTATCTGTATATTGTACGATCTACTCAAAACTCACTCCCAATATTTTATGATTAACTAGCAAATATATTTTTTAATATCCGAATTGAAATTTTTAACTTCATACTATAGGTAACGATTAAAGATATATTTTGGTAAAGAGAGCAGAAGCCATGGGTTAAATTAAAACAAAATGAAAACTGCAAAATAAAGTTGATTTTGACTTCTATATTCTATACTGTATCTATTTTGATTTTAAAATGTAAACATTCTTTGTAGAACGCTCTGTATATTAAATATTATCTACGAGTGAATACCGAGCGTGAAGTTTTTGATTCTTGACGAATTTATAAACAGTAACTATAATCGTTATAGTTAGAGGTATCATTTTTTTATTTTGTTCTTATCAGTTTTATGGAGCGCAATCTGTACATCTTGCGACTCATATTATGTAAATACTTATATTATATACCTCTGCCTGCGTTTGACTATAGGTAGTTAAATATTATTGTTTTGTCATTTCGAGATTTCTGCAATCCGACCGATCGTATCGATTTCCGGGTGCATCTCTAAACGTCAAAACAATGCATGCAGGTCAAGACATTTGCACGTCCGCACTAAACAATGCACGTTGTGTATGTGCGGATCTTGTCAAAACGGAATTACATTTTTTTTTTAAATTTTAGTTTTATTTTTTGCTATAAGTATCTCGTTTTTTGTTAAAAATATTATATTATTTTATTTTATTTTTCATTCATTGATTTATCCGCAAGTTAATTCGTTGATAACGGTTTCTAAAGTTCGAAATCAAACACGAATGATCGATTAGATTCATATATATTTTATTATTTCTGAAGAGTTATTATAGTTTTTTCTTGGGTCGTTAAAGTTTTCAATTCTTCGATTAGGTACGCTTAGTTTTTCGTATATTCATTTAAAAATACGATAAATAGTCGTATTAATCTTCGCACATATACTCACACACTACATTTACAGCAATCTAGTATCTATTTAACTATAATAATAATTACTAAGTTTAACCTATGGTGTAAATGCGTACTACACAGTTTTTCCTTTTTAACGTCCAAATCTCAAACTCCAAGTTAGGTTAATTATTACATATTTTACATTGTAATCACCAAGCTAGCTCACCACTTTATTTATTTTAATAATGCATTTACTCAAATTTTAATTTTTAGAATTTGTATGTATACTTACTAAAATACCATATTTTCAATTACTTACTAAAAAATTTTTTTAAATTATTCAAAGTTCAAGTTCTTAAACTATTAAAGCTTTTGGTTTTCAAATAAAAATTACCCTTTTTAATATATATTAGTCAGATAATTTTTTTTAGAAATTTTGCTGTATCTTTATTGAAAATGTAACTAATACTTTTCTAGTTATTGGACATTATGTATCAAGGATAATAGTCCACGTTAATGAGCTGAAGTAATATATGAAGCATTAATGATTTAATAATTTATTACAATAATTAATACTGATTTATTTACATTTTAAAATTTGTAAAAAATTATCCGAGTATGATAAATATTATATTCAATATTATATCTATTTTATATTTTTGTATAAAATCATTTTTAGAGACTGTTGAATTTTGTATTTCGAAAATTACTGCTGAGATGGCACAGAAAATCTAAATATTTAAAAATATGATCTTCAAGTGTAGTGTAATTGAAAATTTCTATTAATCAAAATTTAAATAATTAATGCATTAGTAAAGATAAGAAAGATGGCAAGCATACTTGATGAATTCCTTTGTTTTTATAAACCTAGTACAAAAAAAATAATACGATCACCCGTGGTTTGTCTGACCAGCAAACAATACTATGGCAATATGTATATTACAATATCATACTTACGCACATTTAGTTGGAATTACGGGAGTTGGTGTTGGAAATATCACACAATTTAATTATTATATTAACGAAACACACATTTTAAATTTTAATGATAACCTAAAACGCTGTCGAAAGACGCCCGTTTTAACGAATTTGAAATGCGACATCCGACGATGACGATTTAACATAATGGAATAAATTTAAATAATTATACAATTATATATAGAATGATATTGTTAAGATTTTTCGAGAAAATATTATCGCGGAAACAATGAATGTTCTTTGATATTTTTTTCTTCGTATTTTTTTAGATTATACTGTGTAGGTGTATTTTTCATTTTCATTTTTATTTATTTTGTATTTTTGTATTTTTGTATTTTGTGTACCTAATCGATTTTGACCAGTCACATTGTTTTTTGGCATGTCTGGTTGGTTTTAATTTTTTTTTCATATCGCTATATTGTTACCTATGTATATAACATACATAAATAATATTGTGTTTTGTTTTGTCATTTTTAAGTATAAGTACTAAGTTCATTGCTTTATTGCATAATTTATACGCAGAAAAGATCGGTTTTTTTTTATTTTTGTCTTTTGTATTTTGCTAATGTCCCATCCGTTTTTTTCGTAAGCCATTTTAATTTTTCATCCAATTTTGTTTTTTTACGCTCAAAAAACATTTTTTCTACGAGTGCATGTGGCATAATATATATATCTAATATCTATATATTATTTATGTGTATTTATTTTTTTACAGAATATCATTTAACATGACTTATCGTTCCAATACGAATCCATTAATTATTATTACATTATGTGGTTCATTATGTGACGATTTTTATTGTTATCAATATTCGAACATAGATAAGGGAAATACACGTAACACTTTTTATTTTTTAAAGGACCAAAGAATTTAGTCATGATCCATTCGATATGATCATGTTACATTACATACACATGTATGTATACGCGACACATAAAACGCCATCATTTTTATACCTAGTTATATTATGCCAATCATTATTATGACACTATATTTTCAACCATTTTTTTTTAGTGCGATGGAAATGTTTTAACCGCGTTCTACGTTAGTGTAATATACCTAATTATATTATGTTACGTGTTACCGATCGCCAATTTTTCACAAATTATTTTGATCACGTTGTATGTTCAAAAATTCGTACATGTATTAATATTACCATAATATACTATAATACTATACTGTCTATATTCGTCCTATACATGCATCATATTATATTATGGAACCATTGCAAAACGATTTCCGATGCCGTATCATATTATATTAATATTATCACGATTTTCGCGATCGACTTTGTTTATATACCCACTAACTAATGACGATCGTCATCGTCACCGTCGTCACGCCGCGTATACAAATATAGGGTCGTCATTTCGAATTACAATGAACCGATCGCGTCTCATCGTTTGAATATGTTCGATCACTGACTGATTGGAATCTCGGTATTTTCAGCTCGGGCATCGAGGGAAATCCGACCGTGTTCTATAGGCTAATGCCAGGATCCACAGCGCAGACGAACAAGTTCCACACATTTTATTTGCAACAGAGACAGGACAATGGTTTCACTTGGGCTGACATCAAAGTCAACCATCCACTGGACTATGAAACGATCAAGGAATATAATCTGACCATTCGTGTAGAGGTTAGTACTTAGACTGTAGTGTTATACATAATTTGTGACTTTGTGAGTGTATTAATAATAAATTAATAAATACGAGAAAAGATGAATCTTAAGTAATCGTTATTATAGATAATATAATTAAATATTATTTATTAATTAAATATATACCCACTTGGGACAAATATGAGTAGAAGGACTCTTTGTTTTTTTTTTTCAAATTTAGACTGTTTAAATCTATGTACCTATAGGTACCGGTATACTACTACATATTTTTGTCATTTTTGTTTTCTTAATATGCATATTTTACATATGGTAGTTCTGCTTACGACTTAGGTGGACACGGCCTCAGAAATCACTACCACAATTTTATCAATCTAAATTATGTACATTTGTCAAATAGTTCTAGATAAATATCGTATAATAATAATGACGCTCTACACTTTAAAATATATTAAAATTAATTTTCTCTCAAGAATTATGTTTCTTTAAACATGTAGGTAGCTGTATTGTTGTAGCAACTTTACTGTTAAATTGTGTGCCAATTGTTTCGCGTTAACACGTCAATATAAATATATCATAATTTATATTTTATAATCTTTATTTAATTACATCCATCTCCTTTTGCAGAACAACGGAGCTCAACAACTTGCATCTGAAGCGACAGTGTACATTATGTTGGAAGACGTGAACGACGAAATACCGTTGTTCACCGAACGAGAACAAGAGACCGTACTGGAAGGTGAGCCGATCGGTACCAAAGTCACTCAAGTCAATGCGATCGACAAAGACGGCACGTTTCCAAACAACCGGGTAAGTCTGTCTTAGAGTCCTAAACTATTTACATTCACAGTTCACTGATAATGACAAATTTTTTGTCGTGAAAAAAGTTACTTTCTGGGAATGACAATTTTTAGAGATCAGGAGATCAGCAGGGACAAAAAACTTGTTTAAAAATATTTTTTATGGTGATACAGCGATTTGCAACATTTAAATTCAATATGATTCACTAACTTACTATTTTTGTCGGCACTTCCTTTTTCCCCCTGTTACCTATTTAGCTATGAAATTTGTTGCTTGTTGAGAGTTTTAAAGGTTCAACATGGTCATTAAAAAGTTGTTCTGAAATAAATAGTAAAAAATACATCCAATTTTACCATTTTACAGTGTTGTAAAGCATAGAAATACAATTATTTTAAATAATTGTATTATATAGTATTTCAATTTATTGAAGAAGTCAGACATTTTGAATCGTGATTTAAAATTTCTAACGAACGACAGAATTTAATTTGGTAGAATTATTAGTTATATTGTAGAAATGAATGATAGAAACTCATTTCGATTTCTTAAAAACGACTTATTAAAAAATGTTATTTATATATTCATAGTATTATAATGCTATATATAATTTGAAATTTAATTTAATTTCGTTTTATGTTTGAAAATTATATCAAATACTTAAAATATTATATTTAAATAATATTTCAAATACTAATAAGTTTTCTAAGGATTATTTACAACACTGTCAAAAGCAGTAAAAACACCCTTACTTAAAATATAGGATGGTGACGATGGACGAATATTTGAGTTACTCTAATTATTTGTATATTATTTGCAACTGCTTTAAATAACTGTGCACAGCAATGAATTAAACATATTATTATACGATTTATGGGACATTATACCAGACAGAGTGTTAAATAAATAACTATTGTTTCTTTATACGCCTGAAGAAAGCAATATGAAAATCTCTGGTATTTAAGATATTTTCATGTCTACGGTAAAATAATCATGTTGTAAATTAAATATTATTATATGAATAATTTATTCCACGAAGGACGATTGAACTATGATATAATAATAATATTTTATTGGCTACAGGTATATTACTTTGTGGTCGATTCGCCGAGGAACGAAGGAAAAGATTATTTTGAAATTAACTCGGAAACCGGCGAGGTGTTCACGAAAATAGTTTTTGACAGAGAAAAGCAAGGCGCTTATGCCCTAGAAGTCGAGGCCCGAGACGGAGCGCCATCCGCCAGGCCTAATAACGGTGAAGCTCCGAACTCAGGTATATTTTACACTATACTTTTAAATCATTCCCCTCATTCCCACTACTTACGATCAATTCTTTCACTAACAATCACATTTAAATCAACACTCGCTTCTGTACGACGCCAAAGGGCGGGGTGAATCGTTTAATGAAACACACTTATTTTCTCTACATTTTTAATAGTTTTTGATAAATGTATTTTTTTTTACACAATATATTCATATATGGGTAATATACGAGATCACATAATGTAATGAGAATTCACAGAAATAACGCTACAGAAAAAATTATAGTTTAAGCATTAAAAATATTAAAAATGGCATATTTCATTGAAATATTCAATTTTTCTTCTAAATTTTAATTTAAATATATATATTAGGTATCAATTATAAATCTTTATTAATACGTAAAAGCGAAATTGATACTTTTCAATGGAATTAATGGGTACTGTTACAATTTTCTTTTTTCTGTATTGATATTACGCTTATATTAAATAAATCAATAAACAATAAACATTGTATCTACTAAATAAAAATTTAATTCAACAAAACTTTTATACTTGTTAATTTTTAATAATTAAATTTAAATTAAATGAAATTTATAAAATAAACCAGCTTTTTCCATTTGTCTTAAACACTCAAAATCTCACTGTTAAATATATGAAAACTAAAGATATCGTTGGAAGATAATTTAGTGATATGAATCATTTAATTTAAAATTAAATAATTACCTATACCTACAACTAATTAATTGAACAATTGTACATGTTTGGAATTCGATTTTCAAATGTACATTTAATCAAAAACATTTTCTTCTTTAGAATATAAAATTAAAAATATGTATTGTAATACAAAAAGTAAAAACCTTAAAAATATAGTATAAATATGTTTTTTTTTTTTTTTATTTAATGTTATTGTGTAATGACTTCAAACGATTTAAAGAAAAAAAGAAAATATATTTCAAAAAACTTAAATAATATTTTTTCGAAAATCAGTTTTTAACTTTAAAAGAATTTCGTTTTACTTAAGTGTAGCATCTTTGACAATATATGACTTTAGATATTATTATCCAGTATAAACTTTATATTAATATACTCATAATGTATTTTCAGTATCCAAGTTCATACGAATCGGTATTGCTGATAAGAACGACAATCCACCGTACTTTGACAAAGCCCTATATGAGGCTGAGGTTGATGAAAATGAAGACATACAGCATACAGTACTCACCGTGACGGCGAAAGACCACGATGAATGTTAGTATTATACAACTATATATTGATAATAATTATTATAGGTATATTTAACCTAAATTTAATGAAGAAAACAATAAGTGACTCTGAAAATAATCTTATAAAACACATCTTCTATTAACATTAATTTTTATATCAATCTAATAAAACATTTTTACTTAATTTTAAAAATATTATTAACATCTTCCTAAAATATTTACAATCATTTTAACCTCTTTTTGTGGTTCGTGCCTATCCGGCGCACGAAAATTTAATTCTCGTTTATAAGTTATTGATTTAGTCGGTTGTGTTATAATTACCTATTATTACACTTTCACAGATTTACCGTCAGAGTTGTAAATTTTTAGAAAACTTTTATTTGATATTTGATTATAATTAATAATATTTGTTATATTTTAAATATTTGACTTTTTCCTTTTGTATTAAATAGAAACTCAAAAATCATGTCATATTTACATATTACTATATATATTTGTATTAACTATAGAAGAATATCACAAAAATAAACAATAATATGTATGTGAACCATAGCGCCCATAGGTTCCTAGATTTCATATGAGATTTTTTCGGAAAAACGATCACTGTAAAACAACGATGTTACATTTTTGAAAGAAAATTAATGTGAATATTTTATAAAAACGCATAATCCTAAGAAATACCCATCACTATAATAATATTATAAGAACCTTAATTAACACCTACGTGACCGGAGATCACGTGTCATTTAGAAACGTTTGGGTGTAAAATATTTTTGTTTTCCGTATCGTTTGCAGCGTCCAGAATACGTTACGAGATAACAGGAGGAAATCTTGGTGGGGCGTTTGCAGTAAAAAACATGACAGGTGCCATTTATGTTGCCGGTCCATTGGACTACGAGACGAGGAAAAGGGTAAGTTAAAAAACGCATTATTACGCGTCATCAAATTTATTGTCTACTAATCTAATAAACATTTATTATTTTATATTTTCGTCCCGACTGAAATTATAGCAGGGGCGTGCCTAGGGGGAGGGGGGTCTTAAACCTCCCGAGAAATAAAAATTATACAATATATATTATATAAAAACTTATACTCTTAATATAAGTACGTGTTAGTAAAAATATTGAACTCCCCAACGAAAATTTCTAGGCACACCCCTGAATTATTATTAACGTAAAACTGCGGAAAATGTCTTTTGGGAAGAATATTCTCAAGAATTTAACAAGTAATAAGTAGAATTCAGTAACAACAATCAACCTTATTATTAGTAATTATTAATTTATCTAAAATAGATAAATAATTCACCACTATTTTCACTTATTTACTCAACAACAACAAAAATTATAAAGTCAGCTGTAATCAGAGCCGTATTAACGCATAGACACTGTAGGCGCTGTGTCTAGAGCCTACGAAAAATTGTGGCTATGATTTTATTGTAAAACGTAAAATGGTATAATAAAGGGTGGTTTTGTTTTATAGTTTTTAATAATTTAATTATATATATTTTTGAGTAAAATGAATTGTTTTTAGGATTTGCTAAAAGTGTTATCACATAAAAAGTTATAAAAGTTTAGGTTTGATTTTTATGCTATAAATGCCTCTTTTTTTTAAAAAAAAGCTTAACACAAAGATTCCACACTTTTTCTCCCAATGAGAGGTTTTTCAATAATTTAAATATTTGATAATGGCCTTGCAGTGGATTGGGGCCTAGGGCCTCCGGCCTACGATAATGTTATCCGGGCCAGGGCCTTTAATAGGACTATAAATGTTGTGCACCTGCCTCTAAATTATACAATATTTTTGAGAATATTCCCGTTTACCCAAAAACATTCCCTGTTCACATCACTAGAGTCCCGATTAATTCGATTTGATTTTTATTTGATTTTTTTAATTTATAATTTATTCTTTATTTAACATGATAATGATAATTACTGCTAATTTATTTAATAATAATAAAAAAAAAATCATCAAAATAATAGTTAACTATCAACATAAACGCAAAAACTACACACATACACATTATAATTTTTAAGCAGTATTAAATACGATCGACACATAAACATCATAGTACACATTCTGTTTTTACAAAATTGCTCACGAGTGAATAATTCACCACGTGATTTTCAAGTGTGGGTCTGAGGCATATTGTAATAATGTACAATCTATCCGTATGACATACCCAGATTAAGAGTTACTGTATCTCTTTGAGAAAATATTATAAATTGTTTGAAAAAAAAAATGTTTTCGTAAATGCCATTTTCGCCGCCGTGACACATACTTTATTCGCGGTTAATAAATAATAATTCAAAACGTTTAACAAGTCTTCCGATGTGAATAAACTAAACTCATAAGTGAACCTTTTACATTACTATTTTTATTATTATTATTAGATATCTATTTATTTTTAAAAAGTGCAGTCGTCGCCCAACAGTTTTGGCTCTCTACGATGTAGCTGCAGTAACGCCATATTGTATTATTATTGTTTATCGTGATATTACTAGTAATAACCCTCTCTACTTCCGCTCACATCAGTAATGTTAATTCAGCGCCAGACAAACTTCCAGACGTAGGCACAGGTTTTTATCCCGTCTAACCCGTTTGTAATACATCACGATAATAATATAATATTGACGTTGTTTTATATTACATACCTATGTTTATTTTCGATTTATTTTATTTTTTTCTACGAAATTATGATTTATTTAAGTTTTCATCAACACCATTTATTGTCTTTTTATTTTTTTATTTTTCTTTGTTTAATTTTTTTAATTTAACATTTGCGCAATCGCTATATAATCGAAAAATATTAATATTGATAATATAATATGTTATGATCAAATATTTAACTTCCGAAATAAACACCATGTGTACAGTACGAATTACATCTATCCGCTTCGGACAACTTGAAAGAAAACCACACGATAGTCGTGATCCACGTGAAAGACGTTAACGATAATCCACCGGTGTTTGAACGGCCCACGTACAGGACACAGATCACGGAAGAGGACGACCGGAACTTGCCTAAACGCGTCTTACAGGTCCGGCGCGTTTGCCTACGCACACATAGTTTTTAAGCTAATTTCCCGTTGCATGCAGCATGACGTATTTCACCATGCATATAACATTATATAGGTATTATACTTATCATTTAGTTAGGTCTAGAGTGTTGCCACTTGCGAGTCGACGGCTGCTGCATCATCGAAATGCGTTTAATAACAATGATAAAATATATCGTTGTATCTACCTATACATAATTTTGCACGAGCGGAATTCAACCGTTAATAGTTTTCACTTATATGTAATGATAATAAAATAATATGACATCGTATAATATATTGTTTTCTACGAGATGGTTCACCATGCATGCTTACTCCCATTTTTTCCATTAGTGCTTGAATTTATTAAAATTGTGATTTTTTAAATATTTAAATACTTGTATATTTAAAGAGTATATTTTCACTATTTTCATAATAGAGTTTTTTTTATTATTGAAAGAGCATCCTATGTGGTAATAAAAATGTCTATTTTTCAAATAAAACCACTCATTTTTACTGTATACAGTTTAATAGATAATATTTTTGAAATTGTTAACGAATTATAATCAAAATTTGAACTTGTAAGTTATTCAGTTATTAAAACTTTTTTATTATAGATAATAGTGCTTAAATGTCTACTAGATTTTATAAACCTATAGCTGACCTGGTAATGATTTACTATAAATAAATACAATATTAAAAGTTTGATATCAATTATTGTATTCGGTTAATATTGATGAATACTTTTATAATATTATTATAGCTGTACCATGCGATTATATACCATACACCCTATAACTTTCATTTGATATTTAATATATAGTACATTTGTTATAATATTATTTATTTTGGAACAATTTTACAAATATTATCACAAATGTTAATAAGCTAATTTAAATTACTTGTGAAATATTCAAACCCCCATAGTCTATACTTTCCAAACCTTTTATCATCAATAATCATGGATTTATATTATCCTTGTATAAAATTTTAAATAACTCAAAAACTGTATATTTAAAATTGTATTTGATTTGTTAAAGTTTTCTAAAAAATTATCAACTAAGTAATTTTTATTATAAAAGTGGAAGCTCGTATTTTAAAAAACAAAACTTTGTATCTCCATAGAAAACTCTATTATACCTAGTGTACAAGCAATCTCAGAAATTAGAAAATGTGTTCTTTGAATAACTATATTTAAGTCTAAAAATCAAATTTTGAATAATTCATTATTAAAAAAAATAAGTGGGTAAAGCATGCTTAGGATAAATCATTATATTTAGCATTATTTTATTATTTTGGCGCGGCATGTTAATAATTGTGTATGATAATCGGTTTATAAGTAAAAATCGATAATATTAATTTATAAAATATGAGCACGTGTTGTAGTGTTTATTTATTCGAAATTAATTTTTGTTTAAAAACAACAGCAGTAATAGTATAATAACATCGCAATATTGCTATTTATAATAAGTACAGTATAATTCACCTACAACCGACCCCCCCCCTCCCCCAACTAATGAGGTCAAAAATCCTTTTCGTCGTTTCACTTTTTTCATGCGCCCCATGTAGTGTAATTAAATAAGAACACAGATAAGTGTATCTACATGTTTGCATGGTTGTAATGTAGTACGAATTGATATTGGCCGCTTCCGACAACTTCCAAGATAGCAAAACGACGGTGGTGATTCACATAAATGACAAAAACGACATGCCGCCAGTATTCAACTCACCGCTGTATGCCACCGAAATGGAAGAAGAACTGGTCGGAGCGTATCCACACCATTTGTTACAAGTACGTATCAGATAGATCGAACGGACAGACAGACACCCATCAATAATAACACCAGACTACAGTCTTGTAAAAACTACTTTTTATAAGTTTATAAATATTTAATCATAGTTGTTGTCAGTTGAGAAAATGCATAAACGAATCCTCAATGAAAAAGGTATTGAGTAAAAATACAGATAATTTCAAGTACTTTAAAATTGTTAACACGCATTTTTTTTTCTATCTAATAAATCAACTGAACCAAACTTTTTCTTGGCATCTTCATGTTTTGTATTAATTTTGTACAACATTTAAGCTGTATTATTTGGCGCAACTTTACATTACTCATCTGTTTTCTTTTGAAAACTATTTTTGTTTTATTTTCTGAATTTTCAGTTGTGTATAGTCACACACAAAACATAAATCTTTTATAGATACAATATATACAGCTGTTATATAGTATTTTTAAATATTTTTCTGATTTCGCATGATTAAATTAAAAATTAAATATGAATACTATTAGCATTCGACTTTAAATAGGTACAGATCATTTAAAAGAGTATTTATGATTCATATTTGAGTACTCATATAGAAAGTGTTTGAATACTTTTACTCAAGTACTTTACAAGACTGCTGGTTTATACATTGAAGGGGTACATTTATTGATTTGTTTATTGCCCGTTCGCATATAGATCTCGCTATAACCAATCGGATCCCCACAGGTAAGGATACCTATATAGTCTTGTCGCATTCAGTTTTATCCAGCACTTGTTTATAATAATAATATAGTCGTAGATCATTTTTGCAACCCTTTTTATATCTTACACGACTTTGTTAAATATTTGTCAACTCGTCGTCCGAAAATGTTAACGATAACCTTTATAATATCTGTAATTATAATATAGGTAACGGCCACTGACGGTGACAAAGATCGCCCGCAAAACATCGTTTATTTCCTTACGGGACAAGGCATTGATCCTGACAACCCAGCCAACAGTAAATTTGACATCAATCGTACATCGGGAGAAATATTCGTTCTAAAGGTAATGATAACGAATCGAAGCGATATTCACCTGCTAACTAAAATATATTTTATTAAAATGTCACACTTGAAATGCGTTTGCAGCCTTTAGACAGAGATCAGCCAAACGGTAGACCACAGTGGAGATTTACCGTGTTTGCGCAGGACGAAGGAGGCGAAGGCTTAGTCGGATATGCTGATGTCCAGGTGAACTTAAAAGACATCAACGATAACGCACCAGTATTCCCGCAAGGAGTGTATTGGGGAAATGTAACCGAAAATGGAACAGCTGGTATGTATTGTATTTGTTATGATTTCGGGTAAATTGTAAGACTGAAATAGCTAAAAAGCATGTAGGCACATGCACATATTTAACGAATAATTTTCTTTATTTTTCGTTATATTAAATAATCAAATTTACTTGATTCGTTTGAATATATTAGACAGGTAGGTTAGTGGAAAATAAATAGTATAATAACTATAATGTCTATAATAATAATATTATCATCGGCATAATTTTATGCTTACATGAACTTGTCAATAGGTAAGTAGATAATTATGTAACATAGATCATTGAACTGTTATCAGAATTTCGATATTTCGAAAATTTGATTCGAAAAGATCGAAATTTGTTAGTAATTAATACTCGTTTTGAATAAAGTACTTAGAGCTCTACTTAGAACTTGAACATCATCTTAAAGAGTTCTAGAAAAATTAAGTTTGATATCAATAATATTATTAATTTAATTTATATTCTATAAAATATAAATAACCATACCCTCGAATACAATTTTCCTCGTAAGCCCTTATTAGTTTTAATAAACGTATTGTTATCTGTTTAAAGTTCAAAGTTGGAAAAGTTCGATTAAAATAAATAAATTCAAGTTCAAGAAAAAAATTTTAACTCAGGATAGAATTTGTGAAATTGAAGTTAAATCCATTACCAACAATATTATATAATTATTAGGTATTATATGGTTTTGATTAGAATTGAAATAATATTGGAAAAATATGAATGGATGCGTAAAAAAGTTTATTATTTTTTTAAAAACCTTCTTAAAAATTTTTTTCAGTAATGAATAGTTTAAGTACTTACTTAAAATGCAGTGTATTCATTAAATTACTCATGTTTCGTAATATACAACAAGATGGAATAAATATAATATAACTGAAATATTGTAAATCTGTGTACAATGTAAAATACAATAAAGTTGTGTTTTCGTGATTGTGTTCACAGGAATGGTGGTTATGACTATGACGGCGGTGGATTATGACGATCCAGCCGAAGGCACTAACGCTAAATTAATATATTCGATCGAGAAAAACGTGATTGAAGAAGAAACTGGCACTCCGATATTCGAAATCGAATCCGATACGGGTGTCATCAAGACAGCTGTGTGCTGTTTGGATCGAGAACGCACTCCAGACTATTCTATACAAGTGGTTGCCATGGACGGAGGAGGCCTAAAAGGTACATACCCTATATATTAATGCTATTAACAAGTTAAAAATTAATTTAATGTAAGCTTTTTAACCTTTGTTTAGTTACTTTTGGGTTTCTGTTTATTTAAATACTAACTTATTTTAATAGTTTTTAATTAATATTAAATCAAAGAACTCAATTTTCATTTTAAGAAGTTATTTCAATTTATTTTGTTTTCAATTTAATTTCAATTTGTTTCGTATATATACCAAAAAATATTTCAGATTATGTTTGAGGGAAAATATATTTTTTTTTTTTTACTCACAAAAAACTTCAATGAAGTATTAAAAAATTGTGTATTAATTTTTAATTTTTTCTTATTGATGCATATGAACTTGACTAACTTAACAATAATCATAAGCTTGCCTAGCTTTTAATTAATATACATATGTGCACATAACGTCCCAAATTATCGCAACGTGTTCAGCTGAATATTTTCGACTGTTAATTTTCTGTACAACTATTGTTTTTGCACAGGTACGGGTACTGCTTCCATTCGCGTGAAGGACATCAACGATATGCCACCGCAGTTCACGAAAGAAGAATGGCTCACGGAAGTCGACGAGACCGACGGATTTAATTTCCCGGAAACTCCTATATTGACCGTCACGGTACACGATGAAGACGAGACCAACAAGTTCCAATACAAAGTGAGGCCACGTCGTAGTTATATTTTGTTGAACCTATAATTTTGATATCGTATCATTATATCTGTTAATTTTTTTCACTTCATAGGTGATCGAAAACAGTGGTTATGGAGCAGATAAGTTCACAATGGTACGAAACAACGACGGCACCGGTTCGCTGAAAATCGTTCAACCGTTGGATTACGAGGACCAACTGCAAAGTAACGGATTCCGTTTTAGAATCCAAGTCAATGACAAGGTAATAACGTAGTTAAACGTAGGTAGTCAAGAGGAAGTGCACCACACGACACTCATGTTACAATCAAATTTTCACTATAAAAATGTATAAAAAAAACATTAACTGCACTTTAAATAATTCGATTTTATAATAATTTCCATGTTTCAACAAAATAAATCATTGTTATTGAATTTATATGTGTACGAAATTGAATATATGTCACTTTTTTATCAAGTGATTTTTAAGAATATAATATTATGCACAATCAAAATTTTTCTCGGTTTTTTCTTACACGAAACAATTTTTTTATATAATTTCTTGTAAAAACTAACTATAAATATTGTACTAATGTATTATACTACCACTTATATAATTTACTTAGTATACACAAGCGCTAGGAAAGGGGGGTATTTCCCCTGGATTTTCAAAAATATGTTTTTATTAAATGTTTTAAGATAAATTACTATTTATTATATAACAAATCCTCTCACATTGCTATTTCTGCGGGCGTCTATATTAGTACTTAGTATATCTAATGAAATATATATACCTATTTCAACTCTTATTTTTCTTATGATCTCGATAATATTAGGTGCAACTAATATTTTGAAGCTCAGATAACTTATATTATTTCATAACTCACGGATGGTTTGTAATTTTTGTAGGGTGAAGACAACGATCACGACAAATATCACGTCGCATACTCGTGGGTTGTCGTCAAACTGCGTGATATCAATGACAACAAACCACAGTTCGAACGACCCAACATCGAAGTGTCGGTGTACGAAAATGTAGAAGTCGGCAAGAGTTTGGAAACGTTCAAAGCCACTGACCCAGACCAAGGAGGTAAGAGCAAAGTGTCGTACGCCATCGACCGTGTATCCGACCGCCGCCGTCAGTTCCGCATTAGTCAAGAAGGGACAGTTTCCATTCAACGTCAGCTGGACAGAGAAGAAACTCCTAGGCATCAAGTACGTAGTTATAGCTATATATATGTATATAATATATAGCTATATATACTTTAAATAATAATAACGAAAAATAATTTATGTTTCACATTTAAACGATTATATCATAGCTACTATAATTTGTTCTGAGATTGCCATTAAATAATTTCAAAGTTTAATACAAAATTGCAAAATACAAATTTTAAAATATTGCATTAAATAGATAAAATGTATGATTATAACTAATGTGTTATTGTATTATTAACATTAAAAAATCAACGCAATAAACAAAACAAAATTAAAGAATAAAAACAAAAAAAAAAGTATTATAATCTTAAAATAGTTAAAAAAAAAAATTCAAATGAGTTTATAATAGCTTATTAAAAAATCTAAACATTTAATTTTTTTAATAATATTTTATGATTATATAAATATAATTAATTTAATTGGCGATTTGTATACTCAAAAGATTTCTATTGTCCAATATAGGAATTTCATTTTAAACATTTTAATTCTTTAGTAATTAATTTGAGTTATTAACCTCTAAGTATCTTACTTTGAAAACACCATTTGTAGAACCTTAAACTTTTATTTTTTTTTTTTAAACAAATTTGTTTATAAAATGTTTCAAAACAAAAATATCAAGAAAAGATAGTATCTAGTTATTAATATTTTTCAAAATACGATTACATACTAACTTAACTATGTATGTGAAAAATTATTATAAAAAAACAAGCGTGCAATTAGCATTAAAAAACAGTACAATACATTAAATAGAAATCTGCCTATACTTTTACGTTAACATTTTCTTTGGTTCCAGGTGAAAATCTTGGCCATCGACGACGGCGTTCCCCCGAAAACGGCGACAGCCACCCTCACGGTTATTGTCCAGGATATCAATGACAATGCCCCAAAGCTTCTCCGTGATTACCGACCGGTGTTGCCAGAACACGTACCAGCCAGAAAAGTTGTTGAAGTCTTGGCTACCGACGACGACGACCGTTCGAAAAGCAACGGACCCCCATTTACGTTCAGAATGGATCCAAATGCAGACGATGTGATCAGAGCTTCGTTCAAAGTTGAACACGATCAAAGTACCTATAACAAACGCCGTTTATCTCCCATTTGCTACAGGCCCGTAGCAACAATAAAACACCAAGATTAGGGCAAGCCAAATTTTAGGGTTGGGTGGAATATTAAAAACTGCAGTGACTGATTTTATATTTTGTTTTCACATAATAGGTATCAACTATAATATTGTCTTAATGTTTATAATCTAGTTTAATATTGAACAATATAGAATAGTATATATTAATATATTAGTATAGAGCCAAATATAGGATATCTCTCGCTGTAAGTAAATACTAATATTATATAGTATAAAGGTGGGTCAAATAGAAGAACTAAACTGCATAAAAAAAAATCTAAATGCTCTCTAGACAGAAAAATAAATACTAATAAAATGATGTACATTTATTAATTTTAAAAATAATTCTCAAAACTGATCCTCGTACTCATAAACGTTTTTCCTATTTTTACTTCTGTTAAGGATAGATATTTTAAGCTTAAAGTCTGCTAAGCAGCAATGATTGGATCTAACTGAAGTAGTCAGTCCCCCCCCCCGGCTATGGGCCTGGTTCACTGCCAGTGTTTCATAATTTTATGTTAAATCATTCATAAAATTCATTTTTAGAGGGTGCCAACGGTGACGGTATGGCTGTAATCTCGTCGCTCAGGTCATTCGACCGAGAACAACAGAAAGAATATCTCATACCGATCGTAATCAAAGACTCCGGTAATCCCGCAATGACGGGCACCAGTACTCTGACAGTCATCATTCGAGACGTGAACGATAACAAAATGCAACCGGGATCCAAAGAAATATTTGCTTATAATTATATGGTAAATAATATTATTTAAAATTTGTATTATAAATATTATCGTAAATATGGAGCGAATTACTAAGATGTTTTTAATTACCCATATATTGAATGGTACCTATATATTTTTTATACCTATATAGTATATATTATAATAAATGTCTGTCTATCATATATGCATTTCTAAACCATTCAACCGATTGTGATTAAATTAATTTTGTTACAGAGATAGAAATTAGACATCTTGGAAGAAGATAGGCTAATTTAAAAAGGGAGAAGTCCAACCCCGGGGGGTGCTCAAACAGGGATTTTGAGATTTACGATGGAAATTTTGTTTATAAATAGTTTCTATTTGTTAATAATAATGATAATAATTAGTTTTAACAAAGATTAGTGCAAAAGAAATTATTATTATTATTATTATTTATTATCACTGAAAGAATAGAAAAACGTCTTTGCTAGTTTATTTTTTTTATTTAGTTGTTGTTCAGCTATTATAAAATAAAATATATTAGGTACTCATATAGAGTTGGCATTATTAATATTTTAATGGGCAACGATTTGCACCGAGAATAGCTAGTATTATATAAAGTATGTTATCGAGTTACTAAAATAGTCTTATAATCATAAGCCGCATTCAGGTAGATTGGAGGGGGGCAAGAAGTGCGATTCCCCTTGATACTGTTCAAAGTGATTTAACGATACTTTTCCCTCTACCAACACTAGAAAACAGAACGTAAATAAATTAGGAAATTACGAACGCAAAATAATTGGTTTATATCTTTTATATTGTTATGTTATTTTGTTTTATTCATGCCAAAATTTTTAGTTTTTCATTACTGTTTTTAAAATATTTAATTTATACCTACCATGTTTTCCTAATGCAGCTTATAATTATTATAGACTTATAATATACATTTAAACAAATTACTAGGTGTATTATCATAAAATATTTTGTAAAAATCAACATCAATATTTTCACATAGACACTTTAATAGTAGATTAGTCGTTGATATAATATTGTCTACAATTTTAAATTTATTAGTATGATACCAAATTAGTTGAAGAGTTAAATAGAAGTATTAACATTAAACCACAATTTTAACATACAGTACAATTTTGCAAATGTTTTGATTACATTTATTTACATACGGTATTTTACCTTGGGTTAAATTAAGCAGTTACTTAGTTACTAGTTTTAAGTTTTCACAATTTTCAAACCAATTTATTTTTTTTAAACAATTTAGAATAGTTCATTTTTTGTATTATATCACACATTACTAAATATTACTACTTTTCGCTATCAATCGCCACAATTTAAATTATATGATGTTACCTGCTATCTACCGATATGAATTAATGTTATAGATACTTACGGTATAAGAAAAAGCAAAATATATTATAGAAATAAATTATAAAATATTTTACTACCTTTACATACATGTGGGTATAAGAAAACCACCCAGTCACATTATTTTTAGTGTTCTCATTATTGCGGTTAATAATTATAATTATATAATATTATTACATTAATAATCATACATTCATACTAATAATATAATTTTATAAACCTATTCAGGGCCAAGCTCCGGACACAGAAATCGGTCGCGTGTATGTGTATGATTTGGATGACTGGGATTTGCCGGACAAAAAATTCTACCCAGATGGCACCGAACATCCCCGATTTAAGCTAAACGATACCACAGGAATGATTATGATGCGCCACGGTACTAGAGAGGGCCAATATAATTTGCGGTTCAAGGTGTATGACCGCAAGCACACGCAAACGGACATTTCTGCTAACGTCACGGTTACGGTTAAGGAAATTTCGCCCGAGGCGGTTATGAACGCAGGGTCTATACGTATCGCTGGCATATCCGACGAAGATTTCATCAGAATATGGAATTACAGAGTAAACGCTAAACGCAAAACAGTTTTTTGAAAATCGGCATGCTAACACGTTTTCTTTCTTTTTTTTTTTATTATTAGACGCAGAGCTTAGTCAGGAGCAAAGCCGATAAATTCAAGGATAAACTTGTAGACATTTTAAACACGCCCAGGGAAAATATCGACATTTTTAGTGTTCAATTGAAACAAAAGTACCCTCCCTTGACCGACATCAGGTTCTCTGCTCACGGATCGCCTTACTATAAAACAGTGAAACTCAACGGTCTTGTATTGATGCACCGCGAAGAGGTATGACGATTGCTTTGATCTCTAGTACTTAAATTATTATTGAATAATTATTCAAAGTTCAAAAAAACATTTAAAAATATTAACTATAAATTAAAATTAAAAATCGACAATGGTGTAGATACTTTTATAGTATTGTTGTACGTCGATGCATTAATACATTTATTTTATTTAAGAATAAAATATTATTTTAAAATTATTTGATATGAAGGCGGTGTCACCTCTGACTATAATACTGTATCTAAATATTGTCATATTAAATTCGTTTTTAGCATATTATATACCTATTTTGACATCAAATCGAATCTTCCTTCGTGCTATATTATCGTGTTTTTCTTATACTAGTTTTCAAATTTAGTATACTGGTTGCATTTATACTTGAGCGAAGTTAATCATAAATATTTTTAAACTGACAGCTCTCACACTTCCTAATAAAAGCTCTTTATTGTTTTAATCATATATAATTTGTCCATCTTTATTATGTCGCTTTAAGAACAAACAGTCATAGACATACCGTTAAAATTCAAAAAATATCGGAATACCTACAAAAATTATTGGTTTTGCCAATGTGTATTTATATTTTTCCTCTAACGTTCAGATTGAAAAGGATGTGGGAATAAACATAACCATGGTCGGCATTGACGAGTGTCTATACGAGTACGTAAATTGCGAAGGTAGTTGCACAAACGTATTCGAGATAAACACGCTGCCATACATGGTGAACGCCAACAAGACGGCATTGGTCGGTGTCCGAATCGACACTTACGCTGAATGCACTTGTGGAGCTCGAAACTTCACGAAAATCGAGACGTGTAGATCGAGCCCATGTCTGAACGGTGGACGGTGCACGGATACCAGAAATGGACCGACGTGCGAATGCTTGAATGGCTTTAACGGACCCAGGTGCCAGCAGACGGCCAGGAGCTTCAAGGGTAGCGGATGGGCTTGGTATCCACCCTTGGAAATGTGTGACAACTCTCATTTGAGCCTCGAGTTCGTAACAAGAAAAGCTGACGGACTAATGCTATACAACGGTCCTATCGTGCCACCCGAACCTGAAGAAACTCTTGTATCAGGTATGGCGTGGCTGTGTGCGTGTGTGTGGGTGGGTGGGTGAGTGGGTGTATTAAAGTTAAAATTGCAAACTACTTTTTATTTTTTTTAAGAACAAAAATACCGAACTGTTTAAAAAGTCATAAACTAAATTTAAAAACTTAACGGGCATACACTAGTGCACTAAGATTTAAAAAAAATATGCGATTTAAAATTTGAAAAAACAATTTTTAGTTGATTTTATTTTAAAATACAAATTAAATATTTTAATAAATCATTATTATATAATAAACTAACATAATTTAATATTATCCCATGATTGTTGTCAATTTTTCTGATACAAACTTAATCAAAATAATATGAAAAATATATTAATAATATATATATTATATTAATATGCACTATTATGGTAAATTATATCAAATTAAATTCCTTTTAAAAATCATACATTTTTTTTTAACTGTTCTAATATTAATCGGTCAATTGATGTAATACTTGATAGATATAATCTAAATGCAATCTTACAGAAATAAACTTGTCTATATAAATAATAAATATTGTAATAGGATTTAACTTTGACTGTCGACATTCGTCAAAAATTTCGATATTGAAGTTATTAAAAAATAAATGTCGTAGAACTTTGTTAGAATTCATTGATTAATATTTTCAAACTTGTTTATTTGCAGATTTTATATCAATCGAATTGGACAGAGGTCAACCACGTTTGCTCATCGACTTTGGGTCCGGTACATTAGAGCTTAAGGTCAAAACAAAAAAGAGTTTGGACGACGGCGAGTGGCATAAAATTGACGTATTCTGGGACACAGAGGTACGTATACCACTCACGGATTTTCATGCGATTTTTTATATCATATAACATAAATTATATTATTGTATTGTTGAACGGATGACTCTTAACGAATCTTTTCGGATTTCAGAATATCCGTTTGGTGGTGGACAACTGCCGTTCAGCAGACATATCTGAACTTGAAGATGGTTCACATCCAGAGTTTGACGATGCCTCGTGTCAGGCCCAGGGCACAATACCACCGTTCAACGAGTATTTAAATATCAATTCGCCACTACAAATCGGTGGCCGTTACGTACAGGATTTCGACCCCACTCATTATCACTGGCAATCTGCTCCATATGGAAAGGGGTTCGATGGCTGCATCAAAAACGTCTATCACAACAGCAAAGTAAGTAACTTTCGACTTGATTACAATAGCCCATATTATTATTATTTATTAATATATATAGGTATTCATTAAGTATATATTATAATTTGTATTATTTTTCTGCCACCTTGTTCGAATGCATCAGTAATAATAATATCAGCTATACAGTACTGCTATAAATTTGTGTTGATGATTTCAAAAATCAACGAATTTCAAACTATTACTATTACTTGAGTATATTGTATATTAATGAATTTTGTCGAATCTTTTACAAATAAATCTGAATATTGTTTGAGCACGGTGTTCAGAGACAATATTTATATGGTACCTATATTGGCAATACAAACAGTGAAACACTAGAAACCTTTCTTTATTATACTTATCCATAAAAAATATTCAAGGCAGTCATAATATCATGTCTAAACTTTTAAACGAATTTATGTCTCGTTTTAAGTAAATGCAACAAAAATTAGTTTATGTAATTTAATACCTGTTTTGTTTTGTCTTTTGCGTTTTTAATAAAAATCTACCGCATTTCATAACGAATATTATTATGTTATTATGACCCAATAGGTCATATCTCTGGAGAATGTGTAATAAATTAAATAACGCCATTGATTTATTATATAGATAGATAAAATTTTTTAATTATTTCCGAAATGATTATTTTTACGTTTTCTACGTTTTCATCTGTCTACGCGTGTATTGTACTTATTTATATTTATATTAGTAATATTTTCTTTTTATTCTTAATACTAATATTTAATCAACGTTTTTTGAATTGCATTTATTATTCGGTAGGTACCTATATACTCATTTTTATATTACCATATTTATTGTATAATAATATAATATATTATGTACCTACTGTACTTAAACTCATAGTTGTATTGATATTAATAAATAAATAATCATTGCATTCTGAACACAAATTAAGTGAGATATTATAGTATAAAACTTAGATTCAAGACAACGCCATTCTAAAAAATAAATTTTGTTCTGCATATTTTAAACGTTTGTGCGAATGACTATTATTTTTACATTTTTATTGGAAATTCGGATAGCAATACATCTGACACCAGTGCATTATAATATTTTAATAAAAAATGTTTTTACTATTAATTCTTTAAAAATACCTATATATTGTTTATAAGTCTATTTATTTTTATTTTATTTTTCCAAAATGCATAATTTTAATATCACGAGAATCATACTATTTATTTAATTTCCAATACACGCATTTATATATCTGTATATATTTATTTATAAAAGTGAAATCTTTTCATAATTATTTTGCATAATTTAGCATATTTTGAAATGTACAGAATAGTTTGGTATATTATAGTATTTTGGTACCTCAGTGCATTATAAAATATATGTAAAGTCCAGATAATAAGCATAAAATATTACACAATTTACATTTGTCATTTTCGGGTTCGCAGCTCTATGATCTGGCCAACCCAGGACTCACCAGGAACAGCGTTGCTGGATGTCCTCAAACCGAAGATCTGTGTATGCAATTGGTTGGCCACAGATGTTCTGAACACGGATCGTGCGTGGGTAGTATGGTGGAACCGCGGTGCGAATGCAACCCCGGGTGGTCGGGCGCCGACTGCCTCACTCCTACCATACCAACCACGTTCCGGCCTCAGAGTTACGTGAAGTACGCTCTATCGTTCGACGCTGACAAATTCATGACAAAAATCCAGTTGCGGTTCAGGACGCGTGAAGAGCACGGAGAGTTGTTCAGAGTGAGCGACCAACACAACCGCGAATACGCCATTCTCGAGGTACGATACAATTATTATTATTATTATTATTATTATTAGTGGTAGTAGTAGTAGTAGCAGTAGTAGACAGTAGTAGTCGCTGTTGTTATTGTTGTTATTGTATTATTGCCTATACTTACTATTAAGTGCTTAACATACGAGTAACTATCGAAAAAAAGGAAGTTGCTGGTTGCAAAATAAGTTTAACTTAGAAGTATATTACAAATTATTTATTGAAATGTTCCAAATATTTTTAAATGTTTTTGACATAAAAATTATTTTGACTGACGAAAGGTGCTTATTCCAACAATTTGCGTATGAATATGAGCTATTGCCCTATCTGCCGGGTGCCGTGGCTACTTATACATCTGAGGTTTCCCAAATGTTCACTATATTTTCTTTATTATTAGTATTATTCTTTTTTTTTTATTATTAACAATTTAATTCTTTAAAATTTTAGTTCACTTTTTGGCCTTTCAGTATACTATTGCTTCTATATTCAATGTAAATTTTTAAATATAATGAACATAATATAATAACAAAAAAAAATGATTAATCACTTTAAAACTTATAAAAATAATTTTTGAAATGCGGATAGAAATACTTGCACACTTATCTAATATATTTGACAATATTATATTGTGTTGGCAGATTAAAGACAGCAAACTACATTTCCGGTACAACTTAAACAGCTTACGAACCGAGGAAAAGGATGTGTGGTTAAGCGCCGTAACCGTTGATGACGGCAAATGGCACACAGCCAAAGTCTCAAGATACGGTTCATCGGCCATTTTAGAACTAGACGGTGGTGAAGGAAAACATTATAACGAAACTTATCGTTTTGAAGGGCATCAATGGTTAATGGTAGACAAGCAAGAAGGAGTGTACGCTGGTGGAAAGGCTGAGTACACTGGCGTTCGAACATTTGAAGTATACGGTGACTTCCAAAAAGGTAATGGTAGGAGAGAAAAATGTCATCTTGTCAGTTATCATACATTTTATACAAAAAAAAAAATACTAATACGTGATGTGACTTTGTAAAATGTTTAAGTTAAGCTGATTAAAGCTATTTTTATATTGCAAGAAAAACGATAATCACATTAGTAATGGCTAAAAGTCCGATTTTGTAATAATAATCATTGTTACCTATACGTAAGTGTATAGTTTTGAGTTAAATCGTAAGAATAATGTGTAAAATCCTAATTATACTTATTATACTAAAATTGTTCGATTTATTTAGTGAATCAATAAAAAATCGGGCTTTTAGTAATCTAATTAGTAATTTTTTATCTTCCTGGTACAATAATAGAAATTTTTCAAATTCGTTTCGCCAGTATTAATTATACTAATATGTAATAAGAAAATGGATCTTACATCGTCTATAAGGTGGTTTTCGTGTCAAATTCGTATTACCATGTGTAATGTATATTCATCATTAATTATCATGTATTGTAAAATCGTTCTAGGTTGTTTGGATGACATACGTTTGGAGGGAAGATACTTGCCGCTGCCACCCGCGACCAATGGAACACAGTGGGGTCAAGCTACCATGGCTAGAAACGTTGAAAGGAATTGTCCATCAAACAAACCGTGTGCCAACGTCATTTGCCAGGAACCTTTCGAATGCGTTGACCTTTGGAACTATTATGATTGCACGTGAGTTCTACAATCTTCCACCGCGAAATCTGGCAAATATATATAATTAAAATTATACCCAAAGATGCAGTTTTGTTTGGCTGAAGATCACATTCTAAGAGGCTTTTCTAATACTTTGAAATTTCTAAAAGGAAACTGTTCTCGTTACATTTGAATAAATACTAAAAATTATCTAATTGGTATCTAAATTATAAATACTCAAACATCAAATATATATTTTCACATATATTTTTAATTTAAATGAAATTGGAGTAATAGATGTCTTAAATTTGTTAACACGGAAGTCGGTGTATTATAAATATAATTTTATTAATTTTGTTCATATCTCAGTTTTTGAAAATTCGTTTGAACACAAAGCCGTACTACGAATTAATTACTAATATAATATGACGTGATCCAGATCATTTTTGTTTCACCGTTTCTATATAATAAAAATATAAATAATCTTTTAATTCTTTTTTCTTTTTATATTCAAAATACTATTAAAGAGATTAAAAAATAACTGTTTTTAATGTATCACTGCGTAATAGTAAAAATATGATTAACATGCTCATTTAAATATTTAAGATCGATTATTTGGCTACCAATTTGTTATTATATTATACTCTTTTAACACCACAATTGAATAACAAAATCGATTTCAACTTATCGTATCATATTATATTATAGTTGCGGTGAGGGCAGGATCATGACTCCAGACCGCAAAGGCTGCGTGGATAAAAATGAGTGTCTAGACAGTCCGTGCCGGAACGGTGGTGTTTGCCTAAACCAAGACCCAAGGATACGTTACCGCTGCATATGCCCTGATGGCTTTTGGGGCGAGAACTGCGAGCTGGTCCAAGAAGGCCAAAAACTGAAACTTGGTATGGGTGCACTAGCCGCCATACTGGTGTGCCTCCTCATCATTCTCAGTAAGTACTGTTGCGATATGTTGTAACCTGACCTACCTTTAATTACATCTACGCACAGATAAATGTATATGACATTTTACTGTTATTTTTTTTTTTTGACTGTGCAATTTGTTTTGACACGCATTATTTTGGTAACATATTGTATGAAAATCGAAAATGATTTGGAAAAAAAAAAAATTAGTAATAAGTATCATGCACACAAAAAGTTTAAAATAATTCAAAAATGTAACAATGTGAATAAAGGTGTTAATTTAAATTTTTAAATTTTGTTCTTAGCCGGGTTTGAAGTTAAAATGAAAAGTTTTTGTGTTAATTTCAATTTTGCTAATCGATATCGGAGTTTTCTCATTTCAATCAAAAATTGTATAATAATGATTTTATAATTTTTACTATTGATATATTGTTGCATTATATAGATTTAATCGTTATCTGTTTTTTTAATTAGATTTTTTTTTCAATTTAAATATTATTTACACTTTTACGATTTTATTTTTACCTACTATATACAAACCATTCGCATCGTACTATGAAACAGGCTAAAAAAACGAAATATTAATTTATATTTATAGATATAACATAATATAATCTACCCATTCATAATATTGTAAATTTGATGGCTTGTTAAGTTTTAAATTTTTATGTATCATTTTAAATTGAATTTTATAGATATTTAAAATACATGGTGATACTCATAATATTATGCAAGCAGAGAGCCTATAGCTATCGTGGATCCCTAAAACAATATTATCATTTATAGCCCTGCTATTTTGACAGTACAATGAAAACAATTTTCCACAATGCGTCACAATTAACACGTTTACCCTCACAATTTGTTTAACCCTTTTATTTGTTGTTATCTGCCCCACAGTTCTAGTTTTGATGTTTGTCGTGTATAACCGACGACGCGAGTCACACATAAAATACCCTGGACCAGACGACGACGTCAGAGAAAACATAATCAATTACGATGATGAGGGCGGTGGCGAAGACGACATGACCGCGTTTGATATCACACCATTACAGATACCTATCGGCGGGTCAATGAACAATATGCATCCTCAGAAATATAAATGTACGTATTATAAAATATACTTACCTAGTTACTTACAACATATTCAAAAATGTACGAGTTAATGGAAACATGAACTTGAGTTGGTTAAGTTAGGTTAACGTTTAGAATGTTAAATTATACGAGTTATAACAGTTAGCAAACAATATAATTTTAACTCCTTCAGCTTAACGTTAATTCCATTGAATAATAATACGGGCAGTGATTTTACTAAATTAAAGAAAACGTTAGTACCTAACCTTAGTGATAGTTAAACTTTTGGTTTTTTTGTTAAATAATTATTATATAATTTTACTAAAAATTTATCCTACTTTATATTTATATTTATTGCGTACTTTCTGTATTTATATGTTCATTTTTATTTAAAACTTTAGAAGTATATCCATAGGCACAAATCACAGGTGGCTAGAAGGTTTATCTTCCCTTAATGCATCATTAGCCCCCTCCAATTTATTAATTTTTAATATTATTACTAATAATAATTTATTAGTAACTACAAGTGAGTAAGGCTTTGCACCTCGCCAGTTTTTTTCAATGTTTGAATAATCACTAATCAGGACTAAAGAATCCCACTAAATTGAATCAATTTGCGCCTATGGTCATATCTCTGGAGAATGTGTAATAAATTAAATAACGCCATTGATTTATTATATAAATAAATAAAAAAAAATATAAATATAATATAAATAATATTAATATAAATAAATATATATATATATTATATTAATATAATATAAATTGTACTGTACCTACATACATAGGAATGATAATAAAAGAAAAATTAATTTATTAATTAATTTAAAATTTAAACTGACATAATATACTAGTATAGAATGATATAGTTTTAAAACTGACTAGAAAAAAAAATATTATTAACTGGTAAATTTATTAAATTAGAGAATGTTTTGACGATTACAATAATATAATATAATTAACCAACAATGTAGTAGAATTATGAAAAAAATGTTTAAATTAAAATTAATTTTTAATTACTCAATGCCATTACTGAAAATAGTACACGATCATCATTGGTACATATTTACACTTCGCGGTCTATATATAACGCACCTAACGATCGATTTTTATAGACCCCGCAATGCCCGTGGGCGTGGAACCCAACGTCGGCATATTCATCGAAGACCATAAGAAACGAGCGGATGGCGACCCAAACGCCCCGCCGTTCGACGACTTACGAAATTACGCTTACGAAGGAGGCGGCAGCACTGCTGGATCATTGTCATCATTAAATACAGGTAAATTATACCATATATTATATATTATTAAAACGTGAAGCGATTTCTTTGGACATATATAATAGAAATAACAATATGAATTTATACCCAAATAATTTGCGTGATTTTCTTTTTAACGTATAAGTTTTCGGTATGAAGATATATTAGTAAGATCTATCTAATAAAACAATTTCAAATAAAGAATTAAATATTTATTAGAAATATTAAGTTTTCCGTCAAGTTAAGACTACTGTTGTGTCATCGGCAATGTGGTTTTACACCTTTTCATTTAAAAGATGTCAATTTCCAATAAGAAAAACATATGATATGACAATTAACAATAAACAAAACTAAGGGCCAAATTTTGGATTAAGTAGGATTGTATTTATCGCAACCTGTATTTAACCATGGCAAATTGTATATTATATTGCCACGTTCCTAGTTAGATTCATTGAAAAATTTAAAATACAAAGCTATCAAACAACAAAAAAAGATACGGTAAATATAGTTTATTAGGAAATTCTATTGACTTATTCATAATCAACGTAAAGCTAAAACTTTGATAGTCGGAACTTTGAAATTTGCATGTTACTTTTATACCAGTATACCATGTAGGTATACCATATCCCTGGGGCCTGGGGCCTGTGGCACATTAAGAAAAGATTTTTGTTAAATTTTAAAATTACTAACTAAAAATATTATAAAAAAAACTTTCTATATTCTCTTTAAAACTATATAAAAATTACACTAAAAACAATTGACAGCCTCCCTTGAAAAATCATTCACAGTCATTTGATTTTTAAAACATATCCCAATAAAAGATTACTTTCTTTAATACGCCGATGATCTTTCGAGATCCACTGTAGCAAGGGTCACTGGTAATATTGGTAATCGAAACAATTATACTAATTGTACGTTTTTGTTTGCAGGTACCGAGGACGACCATCAGGACTACGAGTACTTGGTGTCTTGGGGTTCACACTTCGACAAGCTGGCCGACATGTACAGCCGGGACGGCGAACGAGAGATGGACGAGGAGCAGTAGAGGAGACGAAAAAAACACATTTACAGCAGACTGTTGTGTAGAATATAATATTATTATTGTCTTCATCATCATGACGTATCGTACATCATGGATAGTACCTACTACGTGTCGTGTCATATTTATAATATATAATATGCATAATAATAATAATATTTTCGTTGTACATACACACAGGGCCGCTATAATTGAACTGAAAATCTAGTCATGATTAATTTTTTTTAATTTTTATTTTTTTTTACTAAGCCCACTATATACATAATTATTATTAGACGATCTCAACTCCCATTTTTGCTGCCATTTTATTATAATATTATATAAAACATGCTTACCGTTTATCGTTTGTGTTTTACCCATCAATGATGTATATTGCTGCGTCACTACTACTGTCTACTACACCCCACTGCAGAACTAAATTATAATTATTAAAACACATTATACATAATACTATAGAGCCTTGTCGTACCCTCCTCATACTGCGACTTTTCATTTTTTTCGTAAACATTATTATTTTTTCTATCATCATTAACCCTTTTCATCATTCTTATAGTTTTTTATTTTTCATACAAGTAACGTCAAGTTCTTTTTTTATAATATAAAAATATATATATTACCTCAATGTAAGAGCAAATCGTTTTATTATTGATTGATTTTCACTCGAATGTTTTTACTATTTTTATTCAAACAAAACTGAGAAAAAAACATTATGTACGTCAAATTATTGCCATTATACTATATATTCAGGGCAAATGCTACTTTTTTATTGTATGCTCAATTTCTGTTTAGATTACACAATATTATAGTTGTTTAACAATATATTGTATAAATTTGACACTGAATTATATTTATATAAATCGAGTGAATCAATATATAATATAATATTATAATATTACAACTGTAACATATAATAATATTATAATATATAATAAACGTAACACGACCCGAGTCGACAAATCATAAGATTAAACAATTTATTTGTTCAGTCTAATATAATATAATATTATGTTGTTATATTGAAATCTTTTCGTACATATCTCTCGATGAAAAAAAAATGTTTTACTATACATTTAACATAATAATATAATAATTATCATTTCTATTTAACGATAATATTGTACATTATATTTGGAATCATATAAATTATAAATTAATTAGTTCACTATAATATTATAAATTAATAATACCACATCACGTTTTGTTTTCACCCGGCACGTTTATAGCATATTCAATTTAAATTTATAACAATATTATAGTATACTGAACAAAATATCATCACTATAATATATAGGTAGCTGTACTATATATATCGTATTTTATACAACACGATACAAACCCTCTTGACCACCACGCCAACCCACCCACATCACAACCACAGATCCCTTATTTGTTATTATATTTATATATTATTAATGTATACATATATATTACTAGACGTAGACGGTATATATATGTATAGAGAGAGAGAGAGAAATTTTGTCCTAGTGCGTATTAACCTGATGTTCCAATTTTATATATTATTATTATTATTATTATTATACATGAAAAATTAAAACAAGCAAAAAAAAAAACAAAAAAAAAAAATTAAATTAATAATTTTGATAAGTTTACGATTAGTTTTATTTATATAAATTTTAAATTACCTATTATTATATTATGATAACTATTATTATTATATTTCGTGTAGACATTAATTTATTGATAATTTGATTATATTATAACATTACGGTATACTTACATATATATATTATATGTATATTCATTATTAATATTATTATGACTGTGTACGATTTTATTTTCGTCTATCTTTAAGTTTTTGATTTTGTCCGCTTCGTTCGACGTTAAAACCACCACACTTGGCGTCAAAATGACATTTTTTTTTTTGTTTTTGTTCATTTGTGATTGTATCCGTAATGAGACGGTGGTGCTTGATTTGTCGTCGTCCCGTCGCAGCACTGTACTAAATTCACGACCGTGGCGGCCGGCTTGCGCCACTATAATATTATTACTGTAAATCTCGTTGTACTTTAAACGTCGTAGTGGTTTGTCGAACGGACGTCATAGCATTATATTATTAAAGCGTACGTTAGTGTATTGCGTATCGCTACCGAATGATCAAATTACGTTTTAAGCCACCGAAAATGTAACAATATAATATAATTATATCGCGCGCAAATCAAGCATAATATTACTACCTATACCTATCGGCTATCGATAATAGGCGTACTTACTTTTATTATATAATAATTTTATATTCGTTGTACATCTAAATAAACGATAGGCGAATGAAAAACGACAAAAATAAATAAATCTTAAACCGTGTGCGTATAACGACGCACCATCACGTGTTGCATTTAGATATATGAAATGTTGAGTACACAAAATTATTATTTCTTTCTTACTAATATTATTTTGTTTGTATTGCGGTGTAGCCTATGATAATCAAAAACACAAAATAAGAGAATGATAATAATAATAATAATAATTTATTATAGGTTAGAAGTAGAAACAAGACATTCCATAATAAATCGCGCCCGACATCCCACCGTAATAACATTTTGTACCTACTATATAATTATTGTTTTTGTTATTGTAATATCATTATGAGTCGCTTCCCACCTACATATAATGCTTAATGCGAACACGCATCATTAAATAATATAATAATAATAATTAATATCAATTCATCGTTAAACTATATTATAATATAATTGAAATCTACTTCACCGTACCTTTTACACACACACCGTATTATAATCGTTATCGTGTGACAAGCCCATCAGTCTATCCGTTATTTCCTAATGCTAACCAAAGTTAACCTTAATACATCGTGATTGCATCACTCACTTCCGGATAAATTTTAATATCTGTTTCGGTTTTTACCAATCGTCTACAGCCGAATCGCTGCAGGGACTTTACCGACGAACCGATTCGACTATTTACGAGGCGACACACAATTTCGCGACTTTTTAACTACGCAATTCCGTAGATTTTCGTTATGCAAAAGATTTTTTTTATTATTTTACTCAAACGATAACATGATTCTACATGAAAATTGTAAAATTTATGATTCTATTGAAAATTAAAATAAAACTTGATCCTAACACAAAACACCTCCCCATCGGTCCGTGTCAAAACGTTTTACGATTTTTTCGTTTACGATTACACACGTCCAACTTCCCATGCTTTCGATTTCTATGTTGTTCGATATAAGTAGGTACATAAATATCCGCCATACCCTAAATACCCTTATATTATTATAATACGTGTCGAGCGCGTGTACATATATTTTATTATAATAATAATAATTGTTATTATTATTATTATTATTATACGAAATTGTACCTGTGTTTTTTGTATTTGAATTTGTTTTTTTACTTTCGATTTTTACACTGAAAACCCCCTAAAAAAAACTCGCCCCTCAGAACGCGATTTTGCGCTTTCTTCCATGTACCTATACATGTATATTATATTACATACTTACTCACGAATAAATGAAAAAACAAACAAACACAATCTGTTACTGCGGTCGTCCTCTGATCGATCACTACTCCTCTACTAACACATGTTTATTTATTTACTTATTATAATTGTGTTAATATTATAATATAATTATTTATATATATATATATTTCTAGTCACCCATCCGTCATATTATAATATTATATAATAATATGATATACCTACCGACTTTTGTATACCAACCGTTTGTTTATTTTTTTTTTCAACGTGTAACTAAATATTATTATTATGTGTAATACATGCTAAGACATTTTATTATATACATATTAATATATATATATATACTATTATTATACTGTAGATTTTAGTTCTTTAAGTTAATTAATAATATATCTTATAAGTTGCGTAGTGTTAAATAAAACGTAAATGAAGTAAAAAAAAGGCATTAGAAAAACAAAAACCGATTTTTGAACACTCGACGTTTTCGTTGTGTTTCATGTTTTTAATATATACACTGTAAAAACATATTACTGATAAATAATGATTAATTAGGATAATATAAAATTTATAAGCATATACACATATTGAGTGTTTTTATTACGTCATTGTCACTCCAATCTTTTCTTAAAATATGTTAATTTTTACCTGTTGAATGGCATACCTATTTAGCATACCTATTTATACGACAATTAATGCGTGGACCTAATTGTGCTATACATATATTCTTTAATATTATTAATTAGCTATGATAATAAATTATGTAGAATCTTATTTTGAATTTTTTAGCATTTTGACCCAGCAACATTTTGTCAATTCTTCATTTTGATCAATATTTATAAAATTAAAAACTCAAATTGAAAACAGTGTGCTTAAGACCACACGACAGAAGCAAAAATTTCAACGTGGCGAAATTAATAATACAATTTTTTTTATTTATTTATTTATTTATTTTTTTTATTTTTTTTTATACATGTTGTTCTTATAGCGACAATTTTATTATTGCTGTTAGTCGACTCGAGCCAACTTCACCCAATTGAGCGTTACATTATTAGCGTAACGGATCAGTTCAATTCAGTACCCACAAAAAGTGCTAATCGCGCCTAAAGAAGTTTTCACTTCAAAAAAAATTAAAAAGGTCAAAGTCAAAGTGATTTTGTAAATTATTTGAGAGCATAAGAGAATCATAGTTAGTGAAAATTACAGTTTAAAAATATTGACAATACATAATATTGTTGTTTATGATTTATTTTTTTTTCATAAGTATTTGAAGCTCAAATTTTTACAAAAACAAAAAGATTAAAGTTTTAATGAGCAAAGTAGTAGACCAACTGATACACAGCTCAACAAAACTTAAATACTTATAATTCATAAACTACTCGTCAGAATTTCAATTTTTTTTATACGCATATATTGATGATTTAATATTCCAAACAATATTTGATTTCAAAATATGAAATTAAATATATATATTGTTATTTAAAAAGGTAAAAAATTATAAATTATAATATTAATATACTAAATGTGTATTAATTTTGTTTTATTTCAATTACAAATTAGGTGAAAAAATATTTTCAAAAACATGAATAAATTTCAAATAATATATTAATTGTTGATAAAATAATCACTGTGTATATCATATGAAAGTTAGTTAAGAAAATGCTTCGACTTTCCACTTTGAAAGTGGGAGCTGGTAGCATATAAGATCTACTTCAAATTTTTTAGATCGAAATTGAAAATATTTTTATCCATAGAAAAAATTTAAAATAGAATAGGTAAGTAAATTAATCATCATTAGCTGTTATTACGTACAGCTTAAAATATTAAAAATACAAATATTGAAATATGTTATAATGAATGGGGTTTTCTTTTTAAGCATTTTAAGTTCAAATTTCTACAAAATTACGAATATTTATAAAATATTACATTGTAGCCCATTTTAAAACGAATAATTGAAAATTATATAAACCCAATTTATAAATGTTTTTAAACCTACTATTATATTAGAAATAAAAATTTTACTTTCTCAGCGTAAACCGTCAAAAAATAGGTATACTATAGGATGCTATACTCGCATCTTCTGTCTTCATCTTACGGACACGATATAACGAAATTATGAACTATAGAACTAATTTGATGTTATTAAATTAGACTAAATTGACCTATGTGAAAGTTAAAGATAAGAATATTATCTGAGCTTAAACATTAGCTAATATTATGTTTTCATTTTTAAGCAATATACCTAAAAATATTAAGATATTATAAGTTAATTATGCTTATAAAGTTATAACTAAATGTCGACCTAACTAAAAGCCAACGCTTAATCACAGATTATACTCTTATATTTACCTTTGAAGATGAAAATTTTATTTAGAGAACGAGAATCTTATAATACGAATATATTTATATTTGAATTTTTAAGTGAGTAATAACTATAATAATGATATCAAAATGTCAACCTTACAAACCCTTAACTGTGTAAGGTTAATGAACTATTAAATAATAGAACCGCTCTAATAGAGACATACCATCAATATTATAATAAGATAAATCCATCATTAAATTAATTAATTAGTAAACTTATATTACAGAAATTATTATAGATGAATATTGTCGTGCCTCAAATGTAATAATTATTACTTTTTAATTTTTAAGACATGCCATGGATTCATCAAAATATATTATGTTAGATATTATATTATCTACATTCAAATAATTTTTATCAGTTATCATAATATGGTTTTTATGGAATGAAAAAGAAGTGATACGAGAACTTGAAAAGAGGCAAGCTATTTTAGAGCTATTAATTTATCAGTTTAAATAATCAAAATGAATGTGTTTAAATATTTTAACATTATTAGAAATTATACTTGAATATCTCTTATTTGATGTTTAGTATTTATAAGTAGGTAGATATACTGGTATACAAATAAAAGACTTACAAATAATGTGAAGTCGGGTTATTTGATTTAGTACTAGTACATACAGTCAGACGAAGAAATTGAAATATATGACATAATAATATAATCACATAGGTACTATGTCACTATATGATTATTAGATATTGTTATTGTATTTTTTTAATATACATATTATATTATTTTTAATACATTATATTATAAAAACTGATTACACAAATCTTTACACTAGTCTAGTCATCCAGATAGTATATACTCTATATTTAATATTTTTCACAGAATTTGCATTTATAAAATCTTACATATATTATGATCACATATTTAATAAATAATCATAAAATTAATGAACTAAAAAAATAGGTACTTTCCACGATAATTGAAAATATTCTTATATTAGTGAAATTCTTATTGTTTGACACAGACTCACATAGTTACAGTATTATTATAATATTATATTTGGTTTATAACTTCAAAACAATAATCTAACCAACACTTTTCATGGCAATATTCTTTAGTTAAACTAATTAACTAATGCATAATAACATTAATAATATTATCAAAGTCTTAAATATAAATTCGTACATTGAACTCACCAAGGCTGTAGCCAGGAAAATATTTTAATTTAATTTTTTGGGGGGGAGGGGGGGGGTTAAAGTATAAATATGATATATTATGTAATAAAATATGAAATTCTAACTATTCAATCTTATTTCAAAAAAAATTGGGGGGAGGGGGGTTGAACCCTAAACCCCCTTGGCTACTGACTTGGAACTCATAATATATTACAATACATTTTAATAGTCACATGTTTCGGAATTTCTTTTATTACCTTGACCTAAAGCAGCAAATTTCAAAACACTATTATTTATCATTCTCGAACTAATAAGTAATATGTCTTATAAATTTGGCAGTATTTTAATAATTATTCATTTGCCAATAATTACACACATCAAGTGTTATAATAATTAGGACCAGGATTTTAATACAAAGAGCATTATTACTTGGCTGCTCGATGATAATGTACTTGAATTACATAATTCGTGTAAAATAACAAGAACTTCAAAGGTAAAGCTGTTATTTTGCATATTTTTTCATTTCTAGTTGTTTTATTAATTGTTAGCCCTTAGTACGTATACTAATTACTAATATATTATATTACACGAACTTTTAGTATAAATTTAAAATATGGTATTAAAAAGTGTTGTTTTCATAATGTTTGCTTTAATTGCTTAAATGTAATAGGTACCTTTTATTTTATTTAACAAATTACAATTATTAATAGTCATTCTAAGATAAGTATATCTCAAATACCTAATTTATTTTCATTGGATATTTTGTTTATTTATTGTGCGTGCCTAATTTTGGTAGGTATTTTGTATTTGTATTATTAGCGAAGTGTCAAAAGTACCAACTATTGAACTTGTACAATTATCCAATTTCTTGCGGGGTTTTATGTCTAAAGAAAAACATTTAAGATCCTTATGCGTAGTAAAGGCATTTTTGATTATTTATAGAGTATATTTTAATAGTTTTTAGGGCATTGAAATCCGTGATATACATTTAATATATTATATTCTAACACAAAGTGCGACCTACCCCTGACCGCATTCTAGATTTCTATTCTTGAAAAAAAAAATATTGAATTCGTAGTGAAGTAGGTATTTTTATTTAATTGGAATGTGTATTTGTATAAATCTATAGCAGGTTTATTTTCACCGATAAATATTTGTTTTTATAACCATGTTTTGTTAAGAAAATCCTCTTTTAGCTACCAACTTATATATTAGGTTCTCATGGCTTTAAACTAAGAATTTATATTCATTCAATTGACATTAAAAATATGTAAGTAAAGATTATAAAAGTATAATATTTTTTAATATTAATATTATTATTATTTTTTTTTTTATCTTGAATTGTATTTATAGACAATATAATTTATATATAATATATATAATATATATTATTATAATGCTTATTTTATAAAATAGTATGTTCTTTTTATTTTTAGCAAAAATGAGTACAACCTACCTTATTACTGTAATAGGTATCATTAACTATTTACATTAAAAACCGTTTTTTTTTTTTTTTGTATAATCGAATGCAATGATTTATCATTAAAAACGAATTCAACACATTTATTATAGTGTACTTCAGAATGACACAGTACACTGAATAAACATTTCATTTGGCATAGACACTTCTCCAGTTATTTTTTTTAAAACATAGTTTTCTCTTAAGTTTCTCCATTTCTTTTAATAATATAATGTTTGAGGTTAGACAGTAAGCTCAATTTATTATTAAAGGATAATACTAGACATTTTATTTTTTAAAAGAAATGCAGAATTAAGAGAATTTATTAATTAATAAATAATTGGTTTTACAATAATATTTAGTTAAACATGTATTAGATACATACTAACTATAAATTGTGTAAAAGTGTGTTTATAAAAGCTAATAACTAAAAATTGAAATCACCTTGTAAAAACTAATATTTAGTTAAATAATGTTTAAGCTGGTTGAATATTCATTATATTTCACCTAAAACAAAACTTTATTTTAAATGATGTATTAAGTTTGGTTTTTAGTGTAATTTATAATAAAATATATTTTATACACACTGAACTTTATTATTACTTGACGTTGACACACATCTACGTAACCTAACTTATCTATAATAGTAACACTTATAACTTACAACAGAGATACGATCATTATAATAAATAAAATAAGTATTCAGTAATTAGTTTATGTATAGCATATTGTAAGTTAAAATATTAAAACAAAATATTTTAATTATCACCATTGTATACGTTTTACATGTTACTTAGTAAGTTTTTTCAAGAACAATAAATTGGATTAAATAGCTTTCATAAAACGTCTCATAGTCCACACCCATCGATTCATTTGATTTTATCTGTTATTAGCATTATTTAGGAAAACCGAAAACCTTGATAAATAATATAGTAGGTATATTTTTATTTATTTTTAACATTATCAATGTTTCAAACTTTAATATTTAAGGAAGCCATAGATATCTATGATGGTGTTAAAAGTAAAACCTGGGTGAATTGGTTCATGTAAAGATACACAAAATATACAACATACTGCTTGAACTTGTCCGCATTCCTGTATTTGCAGATAAATATTATATATTGCTACAGATTATGATAATTTTTGTAATTATAAGGTATTTAATGTTCGTTAAAATAATTGATAGAATTGGTTCTAATTTATTTATTATAATTTATAGTTATCTGTTAAGAACCGACTACTCAAAACAACACCAAAGTATTAAAATATAAATATATCTAGTGTTTTAATCTTAAACCGTGTTGTATTCATCTTCCGTTTTCCTTTGGTCAATGGTGTGAAAAAACATTGGAAAATCGTCCACATTATTAGCAACGAAGTTCATCAAAACTGTGTTTAACTTTTCTCCATACAACTGATCGAAACGACTATCGAGATAAGGGCACCTCGACAACTTTGAAATCTAAGTAAAAATTCAGTAATACAGATTTAATATAATACATATTGAATGAATAATAGGTATTGAAGTTTTACCGTATTGAGTTTAAGCCCAGACATCGACGTAGCAACATCATCACAGCATAAGAACTTTTTGATTAACTGTTTATACATATTAAAAAGATTTACTCTCGAAATAAATTTTATATAATAACATAGTACTTTATTGTCTCGTTTTAGTTTTGTCTCGTCCAACAGTTTCCAAAACTTGTTCGAGTATAAAGGATATGACCAAAATTGGTTGAAATAATCAAAGAAACATGGAATAGAATTCATTTTGAAACGGTACATCATATCGTTGAACAAATTCACATGTTTTCCACATAGATTTATTAAATTTAAATACTTAATATCCTAAAAAATGTGTCAAATTAAATAAGTAAATAAACTTAAAAATAAATGTATAAAATATGAAAGCATCAAACAAGAATAAACCTATAGTAATTTCTAAAGTATGCAAGTAATTCAATATTCACTCACTTTATTTGAATAACACGATAATGCTAGTACGTAACCATTATTATCTACGAGAATTTCGAAATATCCATCAGTAGCATTACCAGTACTGAGTTTACTTGCATGAGTCTTAAGAGATTTCAGAACGGGAATTACGGTGTGGAAATAATTATATTTTCCAGGGAATTGACAATACTCAAAAATTGGACGAGCATACGCGTCGTTTGATTTGTCGTCTTCAATAATGCCCAATCGTTTCATCAGCACGTTGGCCACTCGAGCTCCAATTTCTAACCTGTTATAATACAAATGGTGTGATACGACAAAATATTCATTATGCATGAACCTCGCCATAGGTCCTGCAGCATACACAAATTCGATGTTAGTCTCGAACGATGTATTTACCACTAAATGTCCGTCAAACTTCAACGCGGACTGTAACATTGCTGAAAACATAAATCCAACAAATAAATAATAATGATTACTTTAATTGAAGATAAAATAATTAGAATTATAATAATTATCCATTTTAAAATCTTAATTACTAAAACCTAATTACTTATAAGTAATTAATTTTACGTTTCAATATGAATATTAAATAACATATTTGTCTGTACTAGAATTCATATATCAGTTTTTTACTTATAATAGCTTTATCTTATATGTATGTATGACGTACGTATGTATGTATATATATAACAATGCTACACTAATTCCTGGATAACAGCTAATTTTTCTGTGCCTTAAACCCAGCTTTATACAGACATTTTAGGTACTTACACCACTTCCTCATCGTAGTTATTTTTTTTTTTTTGATATTTTATAATTATTATAATGTCATTGGAATGCATAAAAAAATATTATATAGGTATTGCATCAATAAATTTGAACGCATGTGCCTCCTGGGGAAAAACTGAAACTGATAACTGTAGGCACACTCAAAAATCTTAAAACTTTTATTCATATAAAACTAAAAATACCAGATAAAATTATATACGATGTATACTAGTCCATTGACTTAACTATGTTTCTTTAACGTCAAACAATTTTTAAGTAAATTTTGATTACTTTATTACCCATAACGATAGGTACACCACAACTAAGCTGAACCGTGGAACTTGTTAAAAATAAAACACTTACCCATACGTAACTGAAACAAAATACTTACTAAACCAATTCACTTTACTAATATACTTCTGGTCGAACCAAAACACTGCAGCACAATCAATTGTAAGTAGTGCGTCACCAGCAGCTGTTGTAAACGTCACTTTCCGTATACGCGTTCGATCTCCATTTAATGTGAATTTTTCAAATACGCATTTTTTATACACACGTACTCCTTGTTTATGTAATTCATTGTAAACAGCATTTCCAATCTAATTAGGTATGTTAAATTATGCTTAATTATTATTTACTTTTAAACTGCATACATTGTAATATGGAACTTTCCAGATAAGTTACTTACAAACTGATTAGCTATGAATGGAATGTTTTTTTTCTCATGAGTTTCTACATAAACTATTCGAGATCCATCTATATTACTCTCAAGAAGAACATTAATCACCGTTAGTGATCCCAAATATTTTCCAAGTACGACAATATCTATTATTTTACAAAAAGTGGTTTATTTTTAGACTAAGAAATAAAAATAATAATAATAATAAATAATTCAATGATTTTAAAAAGTCATTCGACTTGAATTGTTGCTATAGAAATATCAATTTCAAATAAATAGTTATAATAACTATGTAAATTCACTATTCATATTTTCTTCATATTCTATTTTTTTTTTTTTATTTTAAGAGAGGTGATAAAGTTTATTATTTTTCGACGCACCTAATTCATTAGAAGATAGGGGCTATAAACAGTAATACAATTTCGTATACCTTTATCAGTTTTCAATATGTATTACAGTCAAATGTATGGAATATAATTTATGGATTTTAAACATTGTATTCACAATTCCACTATTTTTTTTTTTTTTTTTTTGAAAAATAATATGAAACGTAATTAGGCGTCCACCTTATTTATCATTCATTTTTAAATTTTAAAATTTTAGAATATAATAACTAAATCAATTTGTTCATACATAAGTACTATTTATCTTGTATTCTTGTCATTTAAAAAATTACCTTTTTCATTATTTTTTATTGATTCAATATATTTGAAAGCATTGGTGACATCGTGTTCAGAGTTTAATAAAAATAAATTTTCCAGTTTGTTGTTTTTATCACTCGATCTAGTATACGAATACATAACAACAATCGATAATATATTATATATCTATATCAAATATTTTTCACCAGTTACTCGATAGAATTTTGAGGTTTAGTTTCATTTTCTTCAGCAGTGTACCCAAATTGTTCCCCATAGAATAAAAATAAATAATCGTAATAGACTTGTTCATCTTCATTAACAGTTACACATTTATCGGCTCTAAGCAAAAACAGTTCAAAATAGTAAATATATATATGTATACATATATTTGCTTAGTAAAGTACACGTAATATAAATTAAAAACTAAATAATTAAATAGAACCTATTTTTGTTTTTGGATTTGAGTACAACACAGTACCTAACTATTTTATTGTATTTATTGATTAAACTAACACTAACTACAATGATTGTATACCTTATAGGTACATTTTTTCAACGCTAAAATTGCAGTTATTTTAATTACGAAGTAAATTTTACAAACTTGTTAATTGCTGTTACTGTGCCAGTAATGACATCTACAAATGATTTAAAACCCATAGAAATCATATACTCGTAATTAAAGTGTGATATTTTTGGAATCATTCTATCCTCCAAGTCACTTAAAGCAAGTTGATATGGTGCACCACAATCAGAAATGAGTACTATATTGCCAAATCTAATGTAATAACTAACTGGGCTAAAAATAACAAATTAATTAGGTATGATTAATAAAAAAAAAAAATAAAACAACTATGTTATTGTTCATAAAAAAATGTTCTTACATTTTCACAATCGTTAATACTATGGTTGATTGGTGGTGTACCTAACCTAACCTACCTAGGATAAACGTATAATTGGTACACTGATACAATTTTCAGGAAATATGTAATAAACATACAATTTAAGTACCATGAAGCTATAACTTAATTGATAATAAAAATACTACATAATTATTGTTTTTAACAATCAATAAATCATCATTATTTTAAAGTTTCAAATGTTCGATTAGAAATTTCTAAATGATGATTTTTCAGATTTTATATTTATATTTATTTCAACTGCTCATAAATGGCTATAGAATATTAATTAATTATATTTGTTAAATAAATAGTAGGTAGATATTTACTCTAATCTTTTGATTGTATTGATAATTGAATACCTATCTCAAAATGACAGTAGCACAAAAAAAATCGAATAATCTTAACGTATAAACAATAAGCATTTTTAAACATGAGAAATAAAAGTTTTGAAATCTAATGAAGCTTATTATTCTTATCTATTGAAATTTCAGTTAGATTATGTACTAATGTACTAATGTCTAATCCAAAGATTCTCAACCTCTTTTTACTCACGGCACCCTTAGTCATTTTCTAAAAATCTAGAGACTAGAGATCTCTATTCTCTATATGGTCTATAACTTACCTAACCCTATAGATTATTTCCATTTTATTAAACAGTTCATAAGTATAAACAAAATTAGTAAGACGTAGGTATATAATATATACACATAATATATTTTATAAAACAAATCTTTACAATGAAAATTAACTATATATTAGATTCTGAACGGAGTGATGAATGTATTGTTTTTACAAAAAAACATGTGTGTGTCTGTGTACAGCATAACTAGTCAAAACAATGCTTCAATTTCAAACTTTGGGGGTGGTTTCCGATGGCAAAGTAAATATTCTTAATGCATTATAGAGGTTAAAAGTAAACATTTTCCAATAATTTTCAAAAAAATCGAGAAAAACCAAAAACAAAAATGACAGAAAAACGGGAATTTTTACGCAAAACCAGTTTTCGATCAAATTGATTTTTTTATATGGTTGTAATTCAAAAACTAATCACTATAAATACTTGACATTTTCACCAAATGTTTATGATAATGTTATCTATAAACAGTTAAATTGTCAAAGATTTTTGACGTTTTTTGAGTTATTTATAGACCACTGAAAATTTCATGAAAATTTGTTTTTGAAGTGTCAATAAAATTTTTTGGCCGAGTCAAAATACTTGAAAATTTAATACAAAGTTCCTCATAAGTTTTTCTTATAGTGATTAAAAAATTATAAGAATACATAGGTACAATTTTTGTTTTATTAGCATTTGAAGTTCAAATATTGACAAAAATTTGTCAAAACCATGAATATTTGTAAATTATTTTGTAGGTATAATTTATGAAAAGTTTTGCATAAGTAGCTAAGAGTTGAAATACAGAATTCGAGATTTTCCATAAGTTAAGCTTATTATAATTTTAAAAGAACTTAAATGCTGGTGTATTCAGGTTATTAAAACATAAACCATCTTTTTTACCGACCACTGGAAATGATATCCTAGGCTGACAAATCATCTTAGTTCAGAATCATTTTTGTATACAATGATAAAGTATAATGTATTATGTTATATTATAATATAACCTATCATTGGATTCAAATTTAACACTGTAAAATATATAAAAATGATCCATACGGCCACCTAATGTTCAGCAGAGCGGTACCCACTTACCCGCTTTTTTTATTTTTTATTATTAGGTATTGCATGAATAATATAATAAAAAATATATTTTAAATAATTTTGTGGAACTCAAAATAAAGTTCACGGCACACTGGTTGGGAATATCTGGTCTAACCTAACGACGTTTACACTCGATTTATTCTAAAGGATAATTTTTAATGAAAATCAGTAAAAATGTTTTTTAAATTACTTGAACAAGAGACTTTCTAAAAAAGATAAAGCTACTACAGATGCTCCAACCACAACAATCTTAGCGTCTATTGACATTGTTTGAGTACTGCACAATCGTGTATTTATATGAAATAGCGCAAACTTTTGATGGTCACCAGACACATTTTCATTATCGTATTGAATACGAACTCGAGGTTTAACAGGAATTAATTCTTTTATTTCATTAATGTAAGACAATTCACACTAAAATTAATGAATATTTTTAATATTGATGTTTATATCATAACATTAGATTTATTAATATTATTCATAAAATTAAAACGAAAAATTCAACGTTTTAAAAACCATGTATAATATTTTATAATTTGTCTTACATACTTCTTCCATTATCGTTATATCTGTATAAAGTTTATAAAACAAACAATTAATATCACTGTCTTCCATTACAAACTTAAGTAAACCACGGGATTTCTTAATAAATGTCCTTTGCATATCCATATTCAGTAAAACAGCCATATGATTACGAGCTAGTTTTGGGTACGCATAACAAGCCACGTCAAAGTAACTATTCAAAAATTTAATTTCATCATTTAATCTAAAAGAAAAAAATATCATTAATACTTGATTAAATATTATACGGCTTTTTAATGGTTTTTGGGTTGTGTTTTTTTGTTGATTTATTTTGAATTTTTAAGGTTTCGATTAGAATAAGGTACCTAATAAAATAATATGACAATACAAACACATCTTTTAAACTATATAAGCATACATTTTCAGAATAAATTACACAAACCTTTAATCATTATTTTACACAAATCGCTTTACTAAATTTATGTGAGTTTATTTACTATGGATTTCAATTATTATTATTTTTTAATTAAAATAGTATATAAATTATTCACAATAGATAAACCAAAATAAATAATCACCGAATTACACAATATCCAATTGGTTGATCGTTACATTGAAAAATATAAGTTTTATATCTCGTATCTTCAAAAACCGATTTTGATATATTATTTGAAATTACATGCTTCAGAGGGTGGTTTTCAATCATAAGTTCCATAAGTTCCAAATGTTCTTTTGTAACTAGTACACACGAAAATTTTCTAAAATAATAAAGTTAATTACAGTTGACAAATTTAAAAATAATATTTAAAACAACGAATTGTTGTATTGAATACAAATTTATATTATGCTTACCCAGTTAAGAAAGATCGATGCAGTATGTAAAGTAAGCCCATGGGATAAGTACGGTTGGGCTTCAAAGTGGCATTCTGAAATATATGTATTTTATTAATAAAAATATAACTTAAATAAATCATATAGTGTTTAGCTATACACATACACAAAAAAACTTTTTAAGTTCGGGTGGAGTCGCAATTGTGTGTAAGTTCATTAAACAATATTCATACTGAGGAAATTCGATGAAATAAATAAAAATTGAAATCAAATAATCCCACGTGGCTCTAAAAACATATAAAAGCAAAATAAAAGCAATAATTTTAAGAAGAAATCGTGCCTACTTATTTTCTTCATCGACGTCGATCAACATTAATTCTATCATGAAAGCAGTTCTTTTGTAATCTATTTTTGTAAAAGTTATGTTCTCTGATGAATCATATGAACTGCTGACGTAATAGGACATGTCATTCGCTTTTTTAGACTCTTTATCTTGAAACTTTAGAAAATCTTTAATTATATCTGTAAATTTAAATTTAAATTAAAATAATTCATAGCTATTATAATATAATAATAATCAAGTCTAAAAAAATTGTCTAATTGTCATCATTCAACAATTTAAAATTTAAATTAAATAGTACATTACCATTTAATATCCCATTACATAGGTAGTAGTATTTTTAATTGTTTATATGAATATTATTTTAGAACCCGAACGAATAAGTGATGAATGTATTGATTTTACAATGATGTGCGTTTTTTTATGTACAACATAGCTTGTTGAAATAATGCTTCAATTTTAAACTTCAGGAGAAGTTTTCCGATTGCAAAATTAATAATATCCTTGGTACATTATAGAGGTCAAAAGTAAGAAATTTCCAACGGTTTAAAAAAAAATCGATTTTTTTTTTATATTGTTGTAACTCAAAAACTAGTAATAAAATGTTATGACCGTCTGAATTTCAAATTTTTAGAAATTCGCGTAACGATTATGTTTATTTTATCCTCAGACGATTTTTAATATTTATTATTATTCAAAAAGTTTTAGATACTTTAAAATTTCACCAGTTGTTTAAATTTACATTTTATATATGATTTAATTTTAGCGTATTCAAATCATTAAATTATAAACCACCTTTCTCACTACCCACTAGAAAATATATCTTAAGGTGACAAATCATCTCCTTCCATAATCATTTTTTGTATACAATAATACCTGTCATTGGATTCAAATTTAACACATAAATAATAGTGAACAACTGCAGTACAGCAGAGCGTTACTCACATGACCACCCTTTTAAATCTTTTTTTATTTATGTAAATTATAAATATTAACATACAAATGTATTATGATCGCGTTCGCCGTTAATGAAGTGTAACATCCTTGGAATACTTATCAATTACTATAAGTTAGTTAAATATTTTTAATTTTTGAAAAAAAATTAAATTCTAACTTTTATTTTCTGTATTGTGTATTTCTTTGAAAAATGGCATTTTTTTTTCACTTTCGGAAGTGTTGAGAGTAGTGGTGGAGAGTTGAAGAAGTGATTCCGGTTTTACAGAAAATGTATCACTATCTTTTTGAAGAATATTACTTTGGAAAAATTGTTTCATCGGTTTCATTGTTTTATCGGTAAGTTGTTTAAATTGATTCGATATGAACTCACTGTAAAAGCACACGGTTATCGATATTATAAATGATATTTAATATACATACAATAATATAATTTAGGTAAATGAACAATTTATCCAAATTACAACATAACATAATAAACACAACTTCCGCATACAATTTATTCGAAATAATTTAAGAAGCGAGACAAAATTAATAATCTTTGTTTCATTTTAACAACTTTGTTTTAAAATCTTTATATTATTGTGATAATTTCTTTATCGTCATAATTGTTTATTTCCGTTTTTACTTTTCACGGAATCGTATAAAATTCACTTAAAACATAATATTTTCATTTACTATTGGACATTTGTAGCAATTTCGGACATAATATTTGAAATGTTCGCCTTTTCCATCATTCTAGAAATGTCTGTAGCTAATCGCAAAATGCTTTTGGGTTCAGTTGTCTTGTTTTTTTCGTCTTTCAACTCAATCAATCCTGTGTATTGGTACAAATCAAATACACTGTCCAGAAAAGGATAGTCCAAATTCGTGTATACAGTAATCAACCCATTAACTTTGACCTAATCAACAAGTACTATTAAATGAGTAATAATACATGTGCATATGTCTGTAAATGTTTTCACAAAAGAAGCCTCACGAATTTCGTCAAAATTGTTATTTTTAAAGTTCAATATGAAGTCAAATAATAATAAAATATGAAACTCGCAAAAATTACAAAAAACGATTTTATATGAACAAGTAATATCGATTTTATGCGTGTGTCTAATTAAGAAAAGAAATATTGCGCTGAAATATCTTTAAAATATAGTATTAGCTATAAATATACACGATACGAACACTTAGGTTAGGCGGTAAATTTGGCGGTAAGTATACTCGACGATACATCCGCTACCACTTAATGATTTTTACTTCAACTTTGATAGCGAATTATTAACTTTAATTTGAATTTTTAAAAATAAATTGTTCACATATAAGTATAGATTAAGTAGTTTCATTATTCATTAACCATCATAAAGTTTACACAATAATTTAATAATATCGTTAATGTATAATTATTTATTTATTAACTCCCCACAAATTTAATCCTTATATAATATTTCAAAAATCTCCATTTTTATTTTGTTATAATAAAAAAAAAATAAAGAAAAATGTAGAAAGATATGAAAAAATTGTATTCAAACAAATACATAATTTTTGAAAAACTGAGACCGACTGAGGTGTATACTACGTCATTTTACAAAAATAAAAAATAATAACCACTTATCAAAAATGTGGAAACGAGAAGATTTAAAAATAAGGAAGATTTATATGGATTTTTCTTTTTAATTTGGCTAATTTTAGGCGAATGTATCTATATTATTATGTTTTCATCCTTATGAATAAAACAAACATAATAATATGTACATGCGGCGTTCGTGTCGTGAGTATCGTGTATATTGTAAACGACCTATAAAATATTTTTCACTTACATTGGGAACTAAATTAATGCGATCTTCTCCCGGAAACTCGAGTATTTTCGCTAAGCTATATTCACCGTAGAAATTATCCAAAAAATCTAATCGGTGTCCCAAATAGGCCCTCAGGTCAATGAAATCGTCTACTCTACGAGATAATAAAAAGAAAATAACAATTTAATATTATGTTAGTTCATGTACAACTTCTCGAGTAAATAGATTAACGAATCAAATTTATTTTATTATTATTCTCGTAGATACTCGTTAAGTATAATAATATGCTAACTACGGTCACACATTTTGATTGAGCATGCCATAAAATTCTTTCTTGTATCTACAGATTACAAACATATGTAATTTCGACAAAATTGATAATTTTCGACAGTAGCTAGCAAGTCCTAAATAAGGCTAGTTTTTATATTTTGATAATTTAGTATCTGCTATCTACATGTTTTAATTCTTAGAATAATTTATATAAATTATTATATTATTATATTATTTATTTAGATTAAGTGGTATAATAAAATAGATAAAATTATTGTAATAATTTTTAAAAATAGTGTGAATTCTATGTTTCAAATTTTCAATATTCAATGTTGTGAGTTAGGTACGTTCATTTAATACAAACGTAAAATCGTTATTAATTAATTAATTTTTTAATACATACAAATTTTTCAACATTTTTCTGTTTTTTTTTTTTTTTTAATGGAAAGATCAATTGAATATTTAATTCGTCACACATAATTCATCATGAATTAACTTAATTGTGTGTTTTTTAATGAGAGAAGAATACCTACTTAACGAAATTAATTTACGATGTGTAGGTAATTTACTTAACGAGTACTATTATTTTCATCGTTATTATATTAGTATATACTCGGCGATCCGTAAATTAATTTTATTGATGCTGAACTCTCTAATGTGGTACAAAATCTCAGGGCATCCAAATTCTGGATCGATGGAGACGCTTTTGGCAGATAAAGTGGAAAACGGTAAAGATATTTCTGTGCCTATATTGTATGGAAAACGAGATGTTAAAAAACTGCCAATAAATATATGATACGTACAACAGATTGTAAACGCATGCTAACAAATTTTCGTTCCTGGTGGTTTGACGAAAATAATGTTTTTAGTTTCTGGAATCTGGACGTAAACCGTTTCGAGCAACACCGGTAAGTGAATTAAACTGTCGACACACCGGAACAGGAGTACATTAATGAACAGTGTGTTGTTTAGCTCGACGTTTTTCAGACTAATGAAAGCGAGAAAAAGATGCTTTTATGAAATGATCAATTATAATATCATCTTAATGCAAGCAGTCCGTACTCGTAAAAAGAATTAAACCATTCTGTCCAGTTATCAGAAGCGATACAACTGACGTTGGGGCGATCGGATAATGATATAAAAACAGTAATTTTTCCATTAGGATTGACCTGACACAGCGACAACGGGTTATCGGTGCTAGAAAATTATCAAATTACCAAAAAGAAATAAACACACACACATGCATTATAGTATTATACGAACCAAAAATACATTATACGTACATTACTCTAGCAATGTCAAACACGCCAAACAATTCGTTCGACTCTTTGTTCGTCATTTTTTTTAATTTCGGTAAATCCGTCAATTCCACTCTTCTCCAATAAATCCCATTAGTCTAATAACAAAAAATAATAATAATATAATAGGTTCAAAATATTTGGTATATTTTACATTGATACTACCTCGGATGATGTTACTTTAAAATGTTTACGAGTCTTGTACATTTGAAAAACAGAAAAATTAATAAAACACTATTTTCGAGGGGTTTTTAAACGAATTTATTCTCAAAAACTATCAATTGTGTTAAATTACCATTTAAACATTTACAATTAAGCACTACACATAGGATATTTATTATTTTGCATACATCTCCAGGACAACCAAATTCTATTCATAACATACCCATCTAGAAATTTTAAATTTACAACTTATTTTGCATATTTTATTTTACTATCTCATTTTTGACCATTTTGAGTTACGATAAATGTCAAATAATAATAATATTAAAGGTTTGTATATTAAGAGTAACTACCTTAAAGTATGTTCTATATTCATTACTTCATAATAAATAATAATGAATATTAAATAAAATCGGCCCGTGTCATTTGGTCGACGGTTTAGTGATCGATAAAATATGATTGAAGTATCATGTGATCGAATTGTTTTATAGTCGAAAAACGAATGGTCAAATATTTTATTAATATAGTCGAAATGTTTTGTAATCAAATGTGTTTTTTAGTCAAAGAAAAGTTAATCATTTGATACCAAATTACTTTATCTAATATTTTTATAGATGTGGCCAGAAGTACAATCCTACAATATACGCTTAAAAGAAGTGCAATAATGAATAAAGACTCTTAGCTGATTCAGGTTATGATTTATAAGAGTACTTAAAAAAAACAACTAAAAATTTTAAATTTTAATTACTTATACAGTTATACTTATACTAATTATTTTTATATTTTACTACATTTATTTTTTACTTAATAATAACTTGGTTAATTTTTTGAAAAACATCATTTTTTATTTGTATGGTTTATTAAAATATTTATTATTTTATTATTTTTAGCTCAAAATGTATATTATCTACTACAATATATTTCGATTACATAACATTTCAATCATTTTTTTTTTTAAACACTAGACTTTCGGCCTCTTTATTTTCAACCATACCACTCCCACCCAAATAAAATAAATTAAGGAAATGATAATAGTGCAATAATATGGTAAACAATAATAGATTACTCTGATGAGATTATAAGCTACATCACTGATATATATTTGATCCATCATTTCTTCAGCTAATCTATACTCTATAGGTACCTATAAGTCAATTAGTTAAGATAAGATCAAAAATCTATAGGCTATAACAAATAATAATAAGAGTATTAGGGATTGTATTGAGACTTTAACTTTTTATTACTTATTCTAAAATTAAATTTAAGTACAAAAGTCATCAATTTTGCCGAAGAAACAGTTATTTAGATCAATAATAAAAAAAGCGAGAAAGTGGGTACCACTCTACTGTACATTAGGTGTCGTGCGGATCACTATTATATATTATATTGTAGGAGTGTTAAATTTGAATCCAATGATAGGTATCATTGTATACGAAAAACGATTCTGAACGAATATGATTTGTCAGCCTAGGATATAATTTCCAGTAGTTGGTAAAAAAGATGGTTTATGTTTTAATAACCTGAATACACCAGCATTTAAGTTCTTTTAAAATTAGTATAAGCTTAACTTATGGAAAATCTCGAATTCTGTATTTCAACTCTTAGCTACTTATGTAAAATTTTTCATAAATTATACCTACAAAATAATTTACAAATATTCATGGTTTTGATGAATTTTTGTCAATATTTGAACTTCAAATGCTAATAAAACAAAAATTGTGCCTATGTATTCTTATAATTTTTTAATCACTATAAGAAAAACTTATGAGGAACTTTGTATTAAATTTTCAAGTATTTTGACTCGGCCAAAAAATTTTATCGACAATTCAAAAACAAATTTTCAGAAAAATTGAAAATTTCAGTCGTCTATAAATAGCTCAAAAAAAGTTAAAATATTTTGAAAATTAAATCTGTTTCATGTGATTTTGAACAAGCTGCAATAAAATCAATTAAAATAGCATTTCCTAACGTTCAAATATTTGGGTGTTTATTTCATTTGACGAAAAATATTAGAAAACAACTCGGTGAATTACATCTTATTTCTCAGTATAATAATATTTCCGACTTTGCAGTTTCTGTAAAAATGATTGTTGCATTAGCGTTCGTTAAATTAGAAAATCTTGATGCTGCTGTTGACGCGTTGGCCGAATACCTTAGTGAAGAGTTTCATACTTTATTAGAATGGTTCGAAGACAACTATATATTGGAAGGGTAAATAGAAATGGTAAAAGTAGACTCCATGCACGTTTTCCACCTGATATTTGGAACCTTTATAATAGAGTTTTAAATTCCCAAGATAGGACTAATAACCACGCAGAAGCTGCGAATAGGCGACTTAATGTTGAAATGGGAGTATGCCATCCGTCAATCTGGGCTTTTATCAATTGTTTAAAAAAAGTTCAATCTGGCCATGATTATTTTTATTCTCAGTTAACTGCAGGAAAAAGTCCACATAAAAAATTTAAAAAATTTGCCGATCTAGATAAACGTATTTTGAAAATAGTACAACAATATGATAGTAGAGACTACATTTCATATTTAAAAAGCATAGCATATAATATCTCACTACCATGATTACTGTTTACCTTAATATTATTATGACGAAATAAATTATAAAAATGTATTATTCTTAAAAACTTTAACCATTGTTATTAATTTTTTTTTTAATTTTGAATATGACGAAATATATATTATAAATGTATTATTATTTTTTAGCAATTTACCTTAATATTATTATGACGAAATAAAGTATAAAAAATGTATTATTCTTAAAAACTTTTAACATTGTTATTAATTTTTTTTTAATTTTGAATATGACAAAATATATATTATTAATGTATTATTATTTTTTAACAATTTATTATTATTATAATGACAAAAATATTTAAAGACCACGTCGAAATGGCCCCGGCTAAATGTCCTCACGGCGAAATGGCCACGGCGAAACGGCCACGTCGAAATAGCCACGGCGAATTGTCCTAGATCCCACTCGATACTACATATTTCTGTTGCTTGTACGTAGCACGTTACAATACCTACATAAAAAGTACAAATATTTAAACATCTGAAAAAATATAATGAACATAATTTAATGATGAAGAGATTTTTTTGACAAATTCTTATTTAGTCAGTGCTCACGTGAGTAGATTTTAATTTCTTATTTATCTTAATTTTATAATATTTCATGGAGTTTTAGGTGCATTCGCAGTTGAGTTTTTTACAATGTACATTGATTTGTTCTTTATTTACCAAATACTAAACTCGCATAATAATTCAAGGTAAGTTTTTTAAGAAAATTTATTAAAATCTATAAAACACATTCACATACATTTGAGGTTCTTGTTAATGATTAATTAAGCATTTGCTTTAATCCATAACTTGTAGGGGGAAGAGACCGGGAGACGTAATTGCATTTAAAATATAGTTTTTCAATAAAATATTGTGAATAAGCTTCAATACGAGTATATACGCGTTCAGATAAGAGTACTCTAATTTACGTTGAAAAATAAAATGGTAAAATCTGAGCGCACGGTAGTGCGCCAGGCTAAGTTCCAGCAATGATAGTGTATCTTTACACGAACCAATTCGCCCAATTTTTCTAACCCATATATCTTTGTTTCATCTTAAGATACATTTTTGAAATTTAAAACACAGATTAATCTTTAGCAACTTAAAACGCTGTAAGAATATTAACCCTTAATATTGTGTAATTCCAAAATGGGAGGATGTCAAAATTTGGAATATTGTTACTGACTCACTCACTCACTCGCTTACTCATCATCAAAATTATAAGACACTTCTCGTATAGATAGAAACGTGAAACTTAGCACAAAGGTAGGTTTTACAGTGTAACTAAAGGAAAAAATCTAAAAATTGAAATTTATTCAAAATTAATTCTGCTTTAGAGAGTGTTTTTCTTAACGTGTGAAGTGGCGCGCAGCAAGCACAAACGTTTTCTTTCAAATAGTGTTACAATATCAATATGGTATTTAATAAGAAATTGTTTGTAGCTGATTTATATATATATATATATAACATTATAATGTTAAATTTAATTTATTCAAATACAAAATATAATATAATTAATCAAGTACAGAATATGTTAATAATATTCGTGGGCGAATATCGTACGTGATAACGTCATAAAAAAAATTGATGAAAAATTGTATACATTTATGAATTGAATGGAATTATTATCACTGCATTATCATTTTTTTTTATATAATACAAAGAAGGAGTTACCGAAATAGCCACGACCGTATCGTAATCGCAATAAAAAAAAACACTTCGTTTACAATGCTGAAGCCCGCAAAAATAAATGATATCTCCAACAAAAACCAAACGGAGAAAAAAGGCCAAGTTCTAAACTGCTCCCTGTTAAAAATGTTGGCCTATCAAAGTAGTGAAATCTACATTGTGGACAAGTTTTCTATTTTTTAATTCATAACCTCACTGCACTCCTACATTAAAGAGCAACGCTCCTCTTTTATTTGTATTGTTTAACACTTGGCCAGTTTATGAATAAAGTATAAAACATCATTATCGAATATACTCACTTATGACTTACGTGGGTGATGGGGAGAAGAGAACTCAGAAAAAAATAAAAGGTTTAGAATTCTTCTAAAAAAAAAACAGCGAATCATAGAAGTGGTATCTACATTGTGGCCAAGTCTAGTTTATGCTTCATTCAGAAACTGGCCTAGTGTTAAGCAATACAAATAAAAGAGGAGTGTTGCTCTTTATTTTAGTGAGGTTATAAATTAAAAAATAGCAAACTAGGTCACAATGTAGATTTCACTTCTTTGATAGGCCAACATTTTTAACAGGGAGGAGTTTAGAACTTGGCCTTTTTTCACCGTTTGGTTTTTGTTGGAGATTATATTATTATCTATATTATACATAATCACACATCCAGCGCGACGGTAGTGGCGCGAAACTAAGTAAGAAAAAAACGGGAAGCGGTCAATACCGTAGTACATTATACAAGCCAATTTGCCCATTGATTATACGTAAATTTGCCCGCTTTCTTTAGCCAGGGATACAGACCTAATGAATGAACAGATTGGTTTGTTTGTGGTATCAATAGATCGGGAATGATATTTAGATTACACCTTTGTAATTTTTGAAAAAAATGGTTGAATAATGCCGAGTATATTAGCAAAAAGTCGAATATTTTTGAGGCAAAAAAATATTGTACTCGGCCGTTTTTAGTTATAACGTTTCACGCAGTAGCGCCAGTGACCGTATTATCCTCTCTATGCCCATACGCGACATTCGGCGTGTATTCGTCGTCGCGCCGTGAAATTGTTGTAATCATAATAACCACGTGTAATTATTGTTGTATTCCGTTGTTGTAGGGGGCCATGTGGATCGTCGCCAATTAATAATTATTTATTTTGAACAATGACTACGGGGCAAGGGAGGGGGTTAAGATGCTTAATATATTATAATAATGAAAAAAATTGAATATAATTAAAAAAAAAAAATTGATTTTAACATTAATTAAACAAACATAATAATAATACAATAATATAATAAATAAATAAAAACCTGCAAATTATATTACATGTTATGCTGGTACATATAAATATATTATAAAAAACTACCGATATCACAACAAAAACACTTCGTCGAACTTCGTGTAAAAAAGTATCTAATCAATAATCATTGTATTAATTATTATTGTAGATTATATTGTAAATTAATTAATCGCGTGAAACGATTATTTGAACATAGAATATTTATTCATTAATTTATTCAATCGATTTCGGAAATTATAAAAAATTTTGGAATTTATTTTGAACAATAGCTAATGATAATATTATTCTTATTGTATACCAAACAGGCGCTTTAAGCTATAAATAATTAGGATACTCCGTGTAAAAAGTTTCTAAGTCAAAAAAAACTGGTCATCTTCAGCATTATAAAGATCTGATATGAATGCTAAGTAAATTAAATTTTAAATAAATTTATTCTATCTCAATAATTTATTTACTTTTCTAGAATTTATGTCGACAAATAAACATGTTTATTCGTAACTGGGCTATTTAACAAATGTCCATGACAAATGTAAATTTGTTTTATAAAAAAGTCTTAATTAATAATTTCTTAATAAAATAAATTCTCACAAAGTACATAAATTATTGAAATAGAATACATTTATTTAAAATTTAATTTACTAAGAATTTATATTATAAATATTGCATATGATTTAAAGTAATAACACTACGAAAAAAGTGGCACGATTTTTGACGGCACTAGGTACTCGTATTTTAGTTGAGATGAATATCGCCAGGCACCGTCATATTATTCGAAGGCCGGTTAAATTAATTATTTGCTATTTCGGTGCATTGCGTAGACTTCATAATGTAGTATTATTGTTCAAATTTCATAATTCATATGAAATACGATTATATCATACTAGCAAGTTGAAATAAATAAAAATGTTGTATATGTATACTGTATAGGCACAGATTCAATTAAATAAATTTATAGAGTTAGACTTCCAAACTCCAATCATAACAAACAGTATTTACAATAATAATCACTCTTCCTAATATTGTTCCAAATTTATTAGAATTATTGTAAGAACTATGACTGTCTATTTAAAAGTTTGTTATTTACTATTGAGTCCAACTCAATTGACTCTTGACAATTTTTTTCTTAAGTTTAATAGGTAAATTAATTAATTAAAAATGCCAAATAAAAGTTTTGTGCCGGGCTGTAAAACAGGATATGCTAGTTTTTTTTTTATTATTATCGAAACGATCGTCTGGGTCTTTATCGAAGTCTTACCGCTTGGGAGGGGTAGAGTGCAGTGTGTAGCAGGAAGGGAATATTCACGTGTGTGGCTTCACGTGAGCGAGTCCGGTGGGGAGCAGAGTAGGCAACCAGAACGACAGCTGGGGGGAGAGAAACTACAAAAAATTCTGCAGAATAGTTTTTGCACTGAGCCGGGTTCGAACTGGTGACTACGCGAGTCGTGGCCAACTTGTGTGACCACTGCACCACACTGCCCCTTAATATACTAGTGAAGGATCTTATATAACATTGTTTCGAGCTCCAAAAATATAAGACCACAATAGACTAAAAAAAAATGTATGGTTATTTTTAAATTTGAAGTAGATAACACTATACAACTATATAACTAATAAGTAATAACTAAATATTTCCACAATTATATATTAATTTATATTTTTATGATACTAATAATTTATACTATAATAAATTATTTGTATGTACAATCATTTTAACTAATGTTCTGATATTAATATTTTAAATATTATAATTTAAAATGAAATTTATTAATTATAGTTTCTATTAATAATAAATAACTATTATGTAATATATGTTAATTCAATTTCAAGCTTTTGTAAAAATGTATAGTATTATACTAATCTTTCTTTATTATAATATTCTTTTAACATATTTAAGTTTAAGTTTCATGTTTTCATCAACTGATTAGGATATAGTTATAACTTTGCGTGCAATGAAGTAAATTCAACTAGACAAAAAATTATTAAAACAGTCAAAGTTATAACAAGTACTTACGTAATTAATATTATATAATAACTAGGTACTAATTTGAATGTTTATTATTTTTTATATTATACCTAGGTACATTAGAAAGTACAATAGTACAATAGTATTTTAGATACCTATATTTAAATATTTATGAAGAAGTAAATATAATAAAGTAAGTATATATAAATAGTTTTGAGTTTCTTACAAAATATAGAAAATATTAACTTTGTAATGATTTGTATAATGTTAAATGAAATATTGCTATAATTTTTATCCGTCAACTTTTAGGCAGTTGATTAAAAATATTTCATTAAAATACCAACAAACATGCATAGGCACATACAGGAATTTTTCATCTCAAATACAATATTTATCTATTTATTTATTCATTACAGTATAAATGATATAATGCATAATTCCATAGTGGGCAGTGGCTATAATGGTATTATTGAATAACAATTAACAACTGGTCTTCGAAGCTTGTGGTGCTTCCGGTGGATATTATTTAAACTACAAGAATGCCGTCGAAAAATAAGCCAGTTTTTTTTCTCCCAACCACGGACTAAGATGATAATATTATAATGGACTGGTATCCAAACAATAACTGTGGATCTCAAATGCCTGGCGTTATCACAGTGGTATAGGACCTAACTGTTGTCTGTTACTAGCGTGCACGGTGGTGGTTTCATTTTAAACTACTGACAACGAACTAAAAAGTATATTGTCAATAGTTTAAAATTAAACCACTATTCGCGCTGGTAATAGTTCCCACACCACTGTGATAACGCCAGACATTTGCGAGTCCTACTCCCTACCACCCTCACCATAACAATACCAATTACCAGTCCATTATATCTTAGTCCGTGCTTCGTGCTCCGTGCTCCCGACCTAGACGAGTGATATCAGTTATCAGTTTATCGCCTTTTCAGTTCTCCACAGTCTTTACTACATTGTGCCATTGTGGTTATAGATTTAGTTTGTTTTGCTATTCTGAATTTTCGAATTTCCAATTCTCCAACAGGCAAAATGGTGGTGAGTGTTTTATTTATTTATCCATCTTAATCATAAGAAGTAGACTTTTAAAATTCTCAAAACGTGAAAGTCCGGGTTTTATTAAACCTTAAAAATGAATATTTCGATAAACCATGATCCACAAATCTTCTGTATTACTCAACAGGACAAGTAAAATATATTTATTATTCTCAACCCTTTGGTCAGCTTAAACAATATTATTTATAAAGTATAAAATATTAAATGATCGTGATATCAGGATTTAATTATTGTAAACTCATTTGATATATTTTTTATTTTATTTGTAAAATTAAACTATGTTTAGAAAAAGTATCTCGAATGTCTATTATCTTTATTAAATTCATGTTATTCATTGTACTTAGTTTCAATATTTAAAACTGACAGCTTGTAAATAATTTACAATATATTTATAATTTAGAACTTACCTAATTTATGTTAATGATATTCAGATAATATGAGATGATAAATCCAATATATATATTATTTATTTTTGTTTGGATTTTATGTAGGTTGTTAAGCTTACTTCTTCTACTCCTTCTACTCGGACTCAGCGTGTCATGGCCAACATACTGCAATGTAGACAGCTAATGGTAAGTAAATGATTTATGATTTAACAACCTTCACATTGAATTTTAAATATATAAATAAATAAACTAAAAATAATTTGCTAATGCTAAAAACACTTATTTTACATCATAATAAGAGCAAAAATTCACAAATTTAATTTTGAATTGTTAATAAATCAGTCAATCTTTATCTCACACATTTGAAACTATTGAAACTATGATTAGTATATTTATTGGTAAAAGTTTTCACAAAATTTATCTATTGTATTTTAAAACATAATCTATAATAATAAATTGAATGTTAAAAATTAATTATTCTTTTGGTGATGAGATAATTTTAACAATTGTATTACTTTTTTATTGTAATACAATTACTCGTTATGTGAAATCTCAAGGGGAACTGTTGAGATATTGAATTATTCGTATTCTATTGTAATGATTTATGTTTAGTTTGAGATAACAAAATACGTAAACTATAATCAAATTGTATATTAATATGCATGGGCTCCCATTGTGAGGGAGCAAGATGGAGCACTTGCCCCCTCCTTGGCAAAATATATTATGAACTTGTAATTAAAAAAATATGGCATATTTACATTTATATATGAAAATAACATTAAATCTTTACTATTATACATTTGAGAATTTTTTATTTTGACCCCCTCCCTACCCTAAAATTTTACTTATGGGTGCCAATATCAATGCATCATAGATTATTTTATTCTTAATGATTTTGAAGATGATAAACCAATTGATTCTTTAGTCCCAACAGTTTTTCAAATAAAATTATTAAAAAAAGAATGCTTTTATAATAAATGTCAAAAACTACTGAAATGTGTTTAGTTATTATGGGGCAAAGTCAATAACTTTGTTTTTATAAAATTTGAACATATAAATCTCAATAGAATTCATCGTTCATTCTATTAAATATATTACTATTTTTTTGTAGCTACTAAATTTTATCTCTCCTATTAGAATTGAATGTACACATTTTTATCTATAATTTAATTATAATTTATATTTCAGGATAATAGTTCAAAAAATCACCCTCGTAATTTAATTCCTGAATTATGTCAAAAATTATATTATGCTAATGGATCAGAAAATGGATGGTTATGTGGCGGAAGAGGTGGATTAAGCATTAAATACAAGTAAATACAAGTAACAATAAATACATTTAACATATTAATTTTATAAAAAAAAATAATAAAAATATCACGAGTAACATAATTTAAAAATCAATTTAAAATATACTTAATATTTCTTTATCACATGCTATAATTACATATAATTTTTAAATGTTTATAATAAAGTATAATTAATTTAAAAAATATAATAATTTCTTTTGATTTATTAGTGACTACATTTTTGTTACACCATCTGGTGTTCAAATGGAAAGACTTAAACCTGACGATATCTTTATCTTGAATTTAGAAGGAGAAGAATTTATAGTTCCGTCTCCTGAAAAAAAATTAATAAAAAGCCAAAGCACTACAATATTTATAAGTGCTTTTAATGGTACGTTAAACAAAATAATTAAAATTAATTATGTTTTCTTACAAGTAATTTTTGTAAACAAATTTAGAGCGTAATGCAGAAGCAGTGATACATGTACTTTCAGTGGGAGCAGTTGAATTGTGTATGGTAAATCCTGGAAATGAAGTTAAGATTACTTATTCAAAAACGATTAAAGTAAGAAAAAATTATTATAATATAATATTTTAATAAATTGATTAATTGTTGTAAATGTTTTGTAGGGAATTTTTAATGAACAAACAAGACAATTCTATAAAAAAAATGAAGAGATTATCATACCAATAATTGAAAATGCAAAGTATGAGAAAGATTTAGTTGGTACTTTTAAAATGGCTCTGAAAAATTATCCCAGTACTTCTGCAGTTTTGGTCCGCAACCATGGAATCTATGTGTGGGGCTGTGATTGGAAGTTGGCTAAAAAACAGTCAGTATAAAATTTTAATGTCATCTGATATAAAGAAAATAATTTTTTTTTTTTTTTTAATGGATTTTTAGATTAGAATGTTATGAAAATTTGTTTCAAGATGAAATTTCCAAGAGAATAAACAAGTTTAATTAAATTATATCCATACTTGTAGACAACCTTACTGGAAAGCAATTGGGAAGTATCCAGAGGCTATTAAAAATAAACTTTTTTATTTCATTATTTCTTAACTAAATCTATTTGTCTTGCGTATTATTTCATAATATATAAAGTTCTTCTTAGTATTAATTTGTTATTTATTAATAATAAATACAAAGTGAATTATTATGTATCATATAATTTTTAAATATATTAATATTATTAATTATTTTTAGTTATTTAGAACATGAAAGTCTAGCTTGTAAATAGTCTATTCAAGCATATAAGCATCCAATTATTATATTATTTTATTCTATTTCTATATAACAATCAACATTAAATTCTTTGAATTTTAAATCAGTAATAGTGCACATACAAATTTTGAAATAGATTTATTAATTGAAATATTTAATACAGTCCCACCTAAAACTTCAATATTATAGGCCCTATAATAAAATATAAATAAATTTCATAATTATATAACTCCAAACTTCAGATTAAATCTTCGTCTTTGCACTTGGATACAAAACAAATAACATTGCATTGTTACTGGAAGATTTCAAATAACACCCATGATAAAAAATAATTACCATCCTAATCATTTATATATATATATATATATTTATAAACTATTTCTTTTGTTAATCGCTAACTAACATCATGCGTTACAAATAGATCCAATAAATATGTATATATTTACAGGGTGATACTTTTATCAAACAACACTCACTATTTCAAAATCTATTTTAACGTTTTTGAAAATATTTTTATTACATAATGTTCAGTCGAAATGATGAGTGTTTGATTAAAGAATTATTTAGTATAAATAATATAATAATTTAGCGATTTGGTAAAAACATGTTATGTATTGAATTGTTTTAAATCAAAATAACAAAACAAAACATATACATCTACGTTAAATTTGTTGAGAATTGATTAACCTACCTCCTGTAAGATTATGTTAGAGATGAGGAAATATATTATTGTATTTGTATTATTGTCTTTAAAAATTAAAATAATTGTATTATTTAATATGTTCATGGTTAAATTAAAATATTGATTAATCATTAATAAACAAAGTTAATTTCAAGTATAAAATTAACTCACCCCTTTACACTAAAAGAAAATGAAAATGTAATACTTAGCATTAGAACAACATAATTTATAAAAATTTTACTGCAAAGAGGAGATTCACTCGGTCAATAGCGTTTCTAGGAATTACCCTAGGAGGGAGGGGTTATATTTTTATACATCACTAAAATATATTGTTAGTATTAATCCTGAATCATAAAGACATAGATAGGACAATTACTGCCCTCCTTAGCCGAAAAGCAGTAAGTGACTGTAGCACATGAAGTGCTCATAATGTTAGAGCTGCTTTGGTGCAACAATCATAGCCGAGGCTAACACATAAACGGTAATGCATGGACGGTTGCGACTCACGGGCAGCGTAATAAATCAAGCATAATGTTATTTGGTTTCATTTCACGTAAATAATAATATTATGATTTATGAACATAATAGGAATAATTTACTAGTATACAATATTATAATATAGGTACATTATATATAAAAAAAATAATGCACTGGCCACTGACGTGCGCAGCGCTGACCGCAGACCGCTGATAACAGACCATCCGACATTCCGACCAGTAAGTTATGTTCTTTGATCTTTCTGTCGCTTGCCGACGCGCGTGGATAATGGATATCGATGCTAGGAAGGGACAAACTCTGTCGCTAGTAACGAGAGCAGCACATATCGGCCGTAAAAACAATTTTTTTTTAATGTAACACATGCCAATTTTGTTCCAATAATACAGCTTACAGAATGGTTTTAGAGCAAACAATCTTAATTAAAAGTTGTTGAGGAGAGTTATATCGGGTGATGTATATGACTCGATTTTTGATATTCCATTCTTAAAATCGATAAAATTGTTTTGTGTTTTCTATTTTTTTCACTTTTTACTTGTAAATAATTGATATGAAAAATTAAAATATCAAAAATCGAGCCCTGTACGTCACCCGATATAAGTAGGTATATAACTCTCCTCTACAACTTTTAATTAATGTATTTTGCTTTAAAACCATTCAGTAAGCCGGATTATTGGGACAAAATTGGCATGTTTTTGTACGGTATTTTCGTACAATTAATTCTAACTTAATTCTTCAATCATATTTATTCCGAAAAATACGTTTTCTTCCAAAAACTATTAGTCCAAATTAGAATATGAAAAATAAATTATTTGAATTAATTTTTTTATTATTCAAATATTTTGGTTTCTAAATAACAATTATCCCAACTCTCAAGTATATATGTACCTATATAATTAACAATTTTCTCAATTAACTTTTATTTCAAAATTGAAAAAATTGTACATCGGAACAAAAATATTTTGGAAGAATAATTAAGCCGCTCCTTATTTTAATATTTAAAATTACCTAGAACACGGTATCAATAAATGTTATCATTACAAATTTATGTAAACATTGTCAATTTTTGAGCAATGCGTATGGCAGCGACGTAGGCACGTAGCGTTGTTCATGTTCTCCCGCAATGTTATATTATAGATAGTCGGCTAATTAGTTTGAAATGTTTTATATATTTGTGGTGCCATGCCCATGTGACCTAGCAACAAATATTGCCAAATTCCAATTTGCAATTTGGCAATATCCAATGTTCCATTGAACAATGCACTTGGTATAGACGGTATAGTGCTTTTGTGTTCATTTCATACTTCAGTCGTGTAAAATTGTATTAAATTTTTGCATTTCAGTGTTCTATTACTTCTATTATTTTATAGTATTATTAATGTTTGACAGTCACGGTTGTATTATAATTTATAATTAATAGTACAAATACTCAATAGCATCGTGGTTTTAACTATTTTGTTGATTTTTCGATTTTATAATTTCAAAATTGTTTATTTGACGAATTAGTTTTAATTGTTAAGCTGTTTGGATAATTGATCATTTTTTAATATGTTGGTTGTACAAAGTATTCTATTGTGTTACTGCGATGACTTACTGAGATTTATGAAGTCTATTATTAACCGTTATTTATGTAATGGCAAAGTATCTGATTTGGAAGTAAATAATATTATGTATGTACAAATAATATTTTTTTTTTATATACCTTGAGTTTCTGATGCAATCAGGTATTGTGATTTTGGTATTCATCTATTATTTTTAGTATTTGACCTATATTTATATAGCATTTTTCTTGATACGTCATGTTGCTTATACCAAAAATTAAAAATTAAATATCTCATTACTAATTGATCATTAGAACACTAGTGCTTGTATAATTGAATGCTTTAATTGTTAATTTCCCCATAGTACACACTATGTCGCTTAGTTCTTTCCTTTTACTATTTGATATTATGTATAATGTATTCATATTGTATTTAAATTTGTTTATAAACAGATTCTCATTTTGTAAGGAACTATTAATGATTTTTTTTTCTAAATTTCAGAGTAGTAAGGATTGTAATTTTATTATATAATAGAATTAGTGTTAAAGTTATTCATTATAGATTTATAATTTATATGAGTATATTTTAAAATATAAATTAATAATTTTAGGAAGTCAAAATAATAGAAATTATCAGTCAAGAATCATGTGTATGTACACTGGACATACAAAATGGCATAACATTTTGTCCACCATTGTATATGCAATGATACATGGCTATACAAGAAATTATTGAACATCCTATTTGGAATGGTTCAATAAAAAAAGTATGATAATTAGAAATATTAAATTTTTCTTAATACATATGCTCTTGTTAACTACATATTAATATTTTTTAAATATAATATATAGGTTGTTGATTTTGGTTGTTCTGAAATTGGTTTATTTAAATGTATAAAACTGATTCTGGGACTCAACAACATTATAGCTGTTGATGTGGATTTTGATATATTGAATATAAATCAATTTAAAGTGGTACCAACTAATTATGGTCATATATCAATGCATGAACGTAAAACTTTTAACAGTAGACATTTATAATGGGAGTATAGCTGACCAAGATGACAGGATGTTAGGAATTGATGCAGTTATATGTATTGAATTGTAAATTTATGTTACAGATTTTAATTAGTAAATAAGGTTAATAATGTAGTATTTTTGATTAATAGAATTGAACATTTATTTATGGACATTCTAGATTCACTACCCTATACTGTATTTGAATTCATCAAACCAAAATTATCTGTATTCACTACACCTAATGTAGAATTCAATATTCTATTTCCAAATTTTACAACAGAGTTTAGACATGCAGACCATAAATTTGAATGGACCAGAAAACAATTCAAGGAATGGTAATGATTTACAAAATATACATTTATTTATCAATCGTGTTTGTACTAATCTTTCTATAGGGCTAAACAAATAATTACCGGTTATTCAGAGTACGCTGTACAATTTGATGGCATTGGAGCTGGTCCTCCTGGTACAGAAAACATTGGTTGCTGTAGTCAAATGGGTATTTTTTACAGGAAAGATATGACAGCATCCCCTGTTACACCTATTGTAAGATGTTAATGTAATTATCTATTTTTGTGTTAATAAAGTACTATTAAGTTTTATATTAAGTACTCGTGAGTAATTATATATTGATAATTTAATAAAAAAAGCAAAATTAAAACAGTTAATTCTAACTTAAAAATAATATCAATATCCTTTTGGGTGAAATTTTATAATATTAAACATACATAAAGTAGAAACCATTTAAGATGGTAACCGGACAATTTCCCCCCGGACATTTTCCCCCCATTTTTTTTTAAGTTTATTATTCAATAATTTAATATTATTTATTATTTAGTAAGAAATTATTTTTTTTTCATAAATATAATCAATTATACTACAATTAACTTTATATATTTATACTATAAATTACTTTTTTCATAAGTATAATTAAAACGTAAAAACATTGTAAGTAAAATAGGTTAAAAATTTCATTTTTTTTTTTCATAAAATATATAATACAAATTGTAAATAAAACGTAAACAATTAGATTAGGTAATACATTTATAATAAATTAAATGGATTTATTTCCGTGAATTAACATTAAACAAATAATAATAAATAAAACTGGGAGGAGGGTCAGGGGTTCAGACCCCCCACGAAATTTTTAAAAGTAGAGATATTTTTTTATTATTAAATAAATTATTATTACTATGTAAATTTAATATTGTAAGGACGACTTATGTTTTCAATAACGATAATAATCAAATTTTATATTTTTAACGTGAAAATTACAAGTGCTCAGTACCTATATATTTAAAAAAATGTTGGACCCTGACCGAAATTTTTTTTCAGTTACGGTCTTGAATAGAACTCAGTTTTTTTTGGAGCACTGCTCAACAGCTGCTACCTATACACTCGATAAAATTCACACACAACAAATCTAATATCAATGAAATTAATTTCGACGACAAATCGTGACACCGAATAATGAATATAATATAACATTAATCGAATACGATCGTGGCGATTCGTGCACACGTAAATATAAAATAGTTAATACAAAAAGTATGGCGATCAGCGCCTATGCAATATAGTATATTATGGGTAGTGTTGTATTAGGATTTAATGAATTTCAATAATTAAGCAATAATAAAAAATAGAATTTAAATAGGTTAAGATAACAATTGTGAAATATAGTGTTGTTAAACTTTTATATTTTAGTTAGCATAGTAATCAAAACATAGTAGTAAGAAATGTAAATAAAATTAGTTATTAATTGGGTTCAAATAATAATTACGTAAGTTAAGGTGTATGAAATGTAAATTAGTATAATAAGAGAAAGATGTAACAATCGATAATTACTCAATTATAAATTTAGTATATAAGAGATATGGTTAAGGCAGAAAAAGGGTCAGTGGTGGTGATCGTGTGACTCGATCACCACCGGACGTCGCGTTCAAATAAAGTATTTCACATCATTTTTGGTTTTACTTCATTTTGGTATACGTCCGAGTAATCGGAGTATACGACAGTAGTATATAAAAAAAGATACAAGTGAAAATTAGCGCCAAGTATGAAGTAAGTAAGTATGTAATATTATATTCACAACGACTAACGAAGAAAGATAAAAGTAGTAAGTACGGCAGCCGTGTTACCGGCGAGCCGGCTGCGGCAGATAAGTGATAACACTCCGATACGTATTTTGCATATTATTATTTATTATATAACTCACCGCTGACACAATTTTTTTTAAATCAAAAATAAAGACAATTTAAATACAACGATAATAGTTGGCCTGAACGAAAACCTTTCATATAGACCATAAAGGTTCATGTCGCCTTAATCATGATATAAGTATACCTATTTATATATATATATATATATGGCCTTTATAAGATTTTAAAATTTCCATTTTTTTTTAAAAATTAAATCTATTTAAAACTGCTTGACGTGCACCCTGTCTTCGTCGGTCGACTGTCACACATTCCGTCATTCGTCATAACCTATGTCCTACCGACTTTCTACATTATACTATATTATTATACTATACCTACTAGAGTCTAGAAGTCATCGACCATTGTGTTGTGTGTACTCTTACAACACCGCACATTTTCTTATATTTTAGTATAAGGAAAGAACGGTACTGGCGTGAAAGAAAAAATATCTTATTATTTAATATAAGTAAAATTTATCGAGTCTTAAATCTTAATTGATGCTATAATTGAGTTACAACTTTCTTCGTTGTGGCAGTCGATATAATCAATGATATTAATATAATCTAAAATCTGAATTGTACTATTCTTATAAAAAAATTATTTAAACTTGAATCTAGATAAAAATAAAATTATCTATTATTATAGTTAAGTAATTATAATGGACATTAAAGGTATTAATATTTAATTAACAATACCACAAACATAATACAAGACTTTATATTTTTATTATATTTCAATCTTGTTTTAATTAAAAATATTGAATACAAATAATCACTAGAAATAATAATGTTGTAGAATCATACTTCCAAGTATTTTTAGTCACTGTCCTATAAAAATGAAAATAAAAAAATTATTAAACAAATTACTAAAATCTAAGTTTATATTATACATAAATATATATATAATTTTATATTTCTATTGCTTATTGATTTATGTCCGTTAAGTATTTAATAAGCTAGGTATTAATTAATACCTAGTTATACTTTACATTTACTTAACAACACATGCAGGTATGGTGTATTCTTAAAAGATTTACCATACAAATATTAATAAAACATTGATTCCTAATAGAATTCGATAATCTACATATTTTTCTAATAATTTGCAAAGAATAATTTTTTGTGAAAACTAAAAAAAAATTCTATAGTAGTTAGTTAATTTTCTTTGGACCTTTTCAATCATGTTACTTGAAGAAGCGGTGGATGGGTGCTAGAGTATGATACCATACTCCAGGATGGAAAAAACTAAGGAACAAAAAAGGGTATTTAGTGGAGTTAGTAAATGAAACTCAGTAGAGACACAATTTATAAAATCTAACAGCTTAAGGGCCCGTATTACAATTAGTTAAACCAAAGTTAAACCGCCTAATTTGGCCGGTAAAATCAGTAACCGAGGTTTAAACTATGATTGTAAAATGGACACTAAGAGTTTTACAATAAATTGTTTGAATATGCTATTTGGAGCCTAGGTTTTGAGTACCTACTTAAGTGTAAATGCTTGATTATTCATAAGCAAAATTAAAATGTGTTTGAAATGACTATTGGTAAATTTAGAAAAATAATTTACCGATAAATCACATTCTTCACAGTGCCACGAATAACCAAAAACTTTAGGTGTTTTCTTTACTGGAGGATTAATACAGCAAAAATGATAATGTTCACTGCATTTGTCACACCTGAGGAAATAAAATAGGTAAAGACATAGAAAATTTGATTATTTATAATTATAACTTTTTTTATTTAGATTTTATTATATGAAATATTAGTTTTAACATTTAGGTAATATTTGTAACTTAAACAATAAACATATTATATAATATTTTTTTAGCATATTTCAATATTATTTTTTGTTACTGAATCTCTGAATGAAAAATTATGTTTCAGTTTATGCTCAATGTGTAATTGTTATAAATAACTAAAATATTGCCAACAAAAAGATTTTCATACCACTCAATTAAAATAAAATAATTTATAAATAATATTAGTTTTAATCAACACAATACTTTCACAGAACAAAGTTATGATTCATGATATTGTTTGGATAATAAATTATAATACAATTGGTAGAATCTTTTAGTGATTTTAGTGATTTTTAATTTTTGACGACTTTAAACAAGAACAAACAACTTAAAATTCAAAACAAAACTCAAGGGCATATGGGAGAAATAGTAAAAAACAAATTTGCCAATATCATTGAAGAAAATTTTGGATTTCAAACTATTAAAATCATCAGAGATATTTTAATTGGTAAAAATCAACAAGGATCTCTGTACATTTAATTCACTCCTTTTGATATAGTGAACATGAATAACGCCCCTATCACATCAGTTGACATATAACAGTCTTTTAGTCAATACACAAGTATTCTCCGACCAAACCGTCGCAATATTTCATTTGCAAACCTTCAACAATATGTTGTTTCTCAATGCTTTGTTCCGGAAAAATACTAGTTTTATATACCTACATTGTTTGTATTACTTTTATTTATAAAATATATTTATTTTTTTTTCATATTTTAATATTGTTTTTACATATTTTTAAATAATTACATAGTTATGTACATATTTTGATTATTTTTATTACATTAAAGTCCGTTTCCCCATTTATTACTTACTGAACCATTGTAGCATTTATTCCGGTTTTATGACAAGTATTACATTTGGGAGTCAACAAAATATCTATTGAAACCGTGCTATTTCTGAGTGGCAGAATACTTTTTTCTGGTTTGGTTATTGTAGATTTCTGTGGTGTTTGATCTACTGGTGATTCAATAAGTAATTTTGATGATTTTGTTTTGACTCCACTTGTACTTGGTATAGATTTAATCTAAATATAAAATATGTAAATGACCGAAATTTTTAAAGTTATCAAAACTTACAAATCGCTTAATTCCATGTTGGGTTGGGTTATCAGCAGATGTGGAGATATCTGAAGTATTATCATCATTATTATACTTATGTTTGCGTTTGAGAGTCTTAACTTGTTTTGCTATTATTTTTGAAGAATATTTTTTGCTGTTTGGTTCATGCTTTTTTTTTTCTAAAAAATGTTTAAGGTCAAAAAATGTTGAATAACCATATAAATTTAGTACATTACAAAATTATTAAGGGGTGTAATAAAGTAATATAAAAGTATTAAACATACATTTTAAAACACATATTATTAAATTAAATTTTAACTCTTACTTTTTGATATACTATATATTTTACACTGTCTTGCCAAACTATTGAAATCCTGTAACTATTATGTTATATTAATTTTTAGTTGAATTAACTAAACTTTGATTTTATTAAAATCCTTAATATTTACATTGTTACCAATAGATGGAGATTTATGACTGCCTGATATTGATTGCTCTTTTCCATCACATCTTAATTTTTTAGATGTATTTGTATTAACAGTTTGTTGTTTTGAATGAGAAAAACAATTTTCACAATTACTGCATTGCCTGTAAAATATTTTTCAAATTACATTTTTTTTTTTTAAAATATTCAATACTTTAATTTACCATCCAAATAATTTTGTTTTCTTAGGCATTTTAGTCAGTGGTGGATTCAAACAACCCAAATGATAATATGATCTACATATGTCACATTTTTTCAGTAAATGTTGATCATTTGTATGACTACAAATACTACATTTATTATACAAATCTGATAGTATATTATCTGAAAACCAAATATCAGAGTTTAATTATCTACCATACGATCATACACATAACATAATTTATTTTAAAACAACATAATAAATTTAATACCTAGCATTATGTCTCATTGAGAATCGAATACTTATTTTTAAAACAGCAAGAGTAGGTGTTTAATTGCTTGTTAGTAAATATAAATTATAAAAATGGAGAATAACAAATATCCAATTTTTTTTACAAGTTATTGATTAGTAACCTTACCAAAGCAAAATAAATTCAACTCACCAAAAGAATTATGATCATTTAGAACTTCTTTAGCAAATATGTCGAAATCTAAAATATTGGCATTAGGACTGTATAATTTAATTACTTTATGGTATGCTTTAATTATATTTTTGAGTTCCAAATATTTTTGTTTTTTAATTTCAATTTTTTTTACTTGCTACAAAAAAGCCCAATTAAAATATAATACATGTATTACTTAATATAGGCTTGTTATTAAATAATTATATTACTTGATTATATTTTTCTTGTACAATTTTTTGTTCATCAAAGAGTTGATTCTTTTTGTCAGTAAAAATTTTTAGCTGATTTTTCAATTTTGTTGATCTCAAATTTCTATCTTTGAAATAACTTACAAATTCCAAACTAAAAATGATAAATAAAAATATTTATAGTAATAGAAAAACTATACATATATATATTTAAGTTACAATATCTAACCTAAACGCAGGTGGTATATTCCATTTTTTCGGTATATTGCGCAATTCCTTAATTTGCTCTTCGATAACTTCTTGAGAGATTGTATTTATACCCATTAAGTCAGATTTTAACCAAAGTGCTTGACACGATGAAGTTGATGTTGTAATGGCACATGAAACTTTTGATTTAAATACTACAAGAAAAAAAAATGTATCATTTTGAATATAAAAATAAATAATATTTAATTAATCACTTGGCTCTGTTTTACTGTTTTCTTCATCTTTCATTTGATCATCCTTAGATTGTAATCTTTTAAGCCATTGCTGATTACGTTGCCATATAGTTGATTTTTCTGAAGACTGTTGTTTACGCTTTAATTCCATTTGTTTTGTTATTAATTGAAGTATTTGCCAATTCCTATTTTTCCTCCTTGAAAATAAAAAATAACCTGGTAAGTTTCAGAATAATAAACTACTATTATTATTAATTAAATTAAATGAATTATAATTCACATGGTTAAAAAAAATGCTTATATATTAAAGATACACTAACTTTGCTAGCAGTTTATTTTCATGCATCTTGCAATGCGCATAAAATGGTTCTAATTGGTTAGTGACCTGATCAGGACCTGATAAACCACCTTCTTTTTGAGCACTAAATAATTTTAAAGATATTTATAAAAATAATTTTGCATAAATAGATTACTTTGACGGGTATTTGGATTAAGAAATAACTCATGTTGGAGTTTACCAATAACTTTATTAGTTTACAAAATGTTTTAACTTGGGTTTGGATTAATATGCATTTGCATGTTTTTGAATTATAGTCAATAGATCTGAAATATAAAGTGTTATTTTGCATATTTTGACATGTACTACATATTTTTGTATTTTACAACTATATATTATATATATATATAAATGGTTTTTAACAGCATAATAAGTAATATTTTGCTTATTTTAATTAAAATAACGTGTTTATAGTTATATTTATAATCCATGTAATTTGACAAATTTGTTTTCTTATTTTAACTGAAATTTATTAGGACAAATGGTAATTTATTATTAAGAAGGTTTTTGAGAATGAAACATATTTAGTCATATTTGTTGTGATTTGAGTGTGATGAATTTTCATTTGATAAATACATTTTTCAGATTGAAATTGCAATAGATCGAAATAACTAAAAAAAAAAATTAATCATATAAATATAATATCATTTAATGGTAACATATAAAAAATAATGAAAATAAAAGACTTATATACCTATCAATCAATGTTTTATTGCATATTTTTAATTTTATAGGCCATAGGATATATTATTCTTATAAAATAAGAGCATAAATGCATATTTCTGAGGTTTTTAGAGTATATAAATCCGAACCCTAGCTATAACAATGGTTTAGTTATGAGTTGTTGACTGTTGTCTAAAAGCTACTCTCCAGTTTTCAAGCGTTCATTGCATGTCACGCTAATCACCATGACAACTTTATGTGAAATATATAATGCAGTCAATATGGTAATACTTTTATTATTCTACTATTTTGAAATTTAGTTATAAATTATGACTGTAATATAACACATTGTAACAGTTTGTTAGATGTCTTATAGTGGAATTTGTGCATGTGTGTGAGCACAAGTTATGGTGAGAATATAATAAATCATAAAGTCAAGTCAGTCAAAGCTCAACTAGTGTAGTAAATATTAAATCAAATTAGGTAATAAATTAAGTAACATATAAATATATAATTAACAAATATGGATTAATAAGTATAGATTAATATGTGGCTATACTACTATATTATATGACAATGCTCATATCTTGTTAAATAGATGGTAACTTTATATTAGTGCAAGAAAGAAGACCACAACATGGTAAAATGAAAAGTCTAATTTGCAACTATAAATTTTTTCTTAATTAAAGAACAGTAAATATTATATTTTACCAAGTAACATGAAATTGTAATCGGCACATCCTAACATCACATCTAATAGTCACTCCAATGCTACTCAATCTATAATCTTCACACAAAATACAATTTTTTTTATTCCATTCGGGTACACCATGTCCAAATAACATAGGTTTACTGAGATTTTTAACATCACCAAAAGTTAGATTAGGTTCAAAAAGAGCACATACTAAATGTACCCATCTTCCATTATCTGCTTCCTTAAATATTCCTCCTAAAAAAAACTAGATTTAATCAAAAATTGAAGTTGTTAGAAGTACAATTAATAAAAAATTTTTCAAAATATTACAAACCGAAATTGGGACAAAATTCACAAGTAGGATTTTCTATTCCTGCTTTACAAGGTTCACAAAACCATGGTTTCATAGAGCATGATGAAGTAGATGAATTTAAATTTTCAGAACCACAGATACCATAACAACCTAAAAATAAATGTTGTATCATTCATTATGATTACCTAAATTATTAAATAGGTAATTACCTTCATGAACTGATATACCGCATTCATCACAATTTATTATCTCATTATCTCTATCACTCTCATCACCTAAGCAAATATTACAAATACGAATTGTATCTACTATTTCTTTAATAATTTCCTGAAACATTGTTAATATGTTTAATTAGTAGGTCAACTATACATTACAATTAAAGGTATTACTTTTATTGAATCATCTTGATGGGACATCATGCCATTAGTACAATCCATAGTCGTACTATCATCCTTACATTTATTATTTTCTTCAATTTCTTCATTGTCTTTTTTAGTTTTTTTTTTATTACCATCATCTTTTTTAATTTTTTTGTTATTACCATCATATTTTTCATTTTTTTTTTTATTTACATCATCTTTTGAAATATGTGTGTGTATTTATATATATAAATATTTAAGAATGTACATTGAATTAAAAAAATAAAAATGACATTAAATTAATTGTTTTTAAACATACCATCAGATAAACTAAAACATGAATCTCCAGAACCTGATTCACTATCAACATAGTGATCTTCAATATTGAAATCACTATCAGATGAACTGTCACTATCAAAATCTATTGATTCCAGGTTAGCAGGAGGTTTGATTCTTCTTTTACCGGGTGCGCGTTCCACTATAAAAATTATACATTTCTCAAGTATTGCTTACAATTTCTAAAATTTAATCTTAGTCATAAACTAAATTATATAAAGAATTAAAAAATCAAGTCTTGATTTTTTTACCCCTATAAAAAGTATCAATAACCATTATCTATATAATATCTTAATCATATTTTGTACATATTATATAACCATCCCTATTTAATATATATAATAATAGTATACTAAGTAATAATTAGTAATTATAATGTTAACACATAATAATAATAAAATTAAAACATAGGTAATATAAAAGTTAATAGTAAACATTTATCAACCTAGTATATAAGTAGGTAACTTGAATCAAAGAAAAGCATATGACAAACAGTTATATCTAATTTATGTGATTTTAGCATATTATAATATTATAATACAATTAAAATTTGTATTATTAATAAAAAGTTATTGTGGAAATATTGTCGGTCATTCAATTTTACTGATTATACAATTCAGAGGAGAATATATTTGTTTTTTTACACTCACCTAATATGTTATCTTTATTTTATTAATCATAGCAAATTTGTATAAGGCAGAATTAATTTTGAGTCGATAATTTTAAAATAAATTTATCAAATACCTTAATAAATATAAATAAATAAATAAATACAAGGGTACTTTGTTGGCTTTTATTTATATTTAAATTTTAAAGCCAATTATGAGCATTTTAAAATGTTCATGTACAACAGTTATACCTCATTTTAAGATTAAAATATGAATAGAAGCTTACAAGATAACTTTACCTTTACATTTATAATAGGTCAATTTACTTTAGCTTACAATACAAAATCAATTCTTCTGGATACGTATTAAATAACTAATGAGATATCATGGGTAAAGTCAATATTTTTTTTTTAAGATTTGACATGTATATCTTACATATATCCTATATCTTATGGCTGGGGGTTATTCTATTAATTTGTGCGACACCGAGAATATTACCAGTCGAGACGGTGATTTTTTATAGCAGCCGATTGCTATAACAAGACATATACATGTAGGTACCGATGTATCTGCATATAGTGTAGATACTCTTTGTTTTTTTAACACTCTTTTATAGTAGTTTTCCTTGAGTGTATATTATCTAGTATGGGTCATAGCTAGATAATATTAATAATAATAAAGACTAGAATTTTGGCTAGAGATAGATCTCTTTTATAATATAAAATATAGCATAACAAAAAAATGTACATACTTAAAGATAAGCATACGAATAGGTAATGACATTAAAACTAAAAATGAACACAAATAAGTAGTTTTTAATAAAGCAGGTGTAACTACGCCATAAGTTGATGCCAGATATAAATTACCTATTATGAACGTATAAGTAGAATTTACTAAGTAGGTAGTGTAGGTATGAGATACAAATTGGTAAACTTACTTTTTTGTACTTATATTCTTCAAGTTAATACAATATACAATTTTTATTTAATTAACACTGAAACACAAGTGTATAATAATGTCATAGAATTCAATAAGTCGGTATAAAAATTATTTTAACAATTGTCGGAAATATTTACGCGCGTAAAACTGTGAATCATGTGTATCAAACAGGTCATTGTGAGCATTCAGCAGTGCACCGTGCGCTGGCGGCAGGCCTTTCACAAATTGCAATGCGTGTTACCTGCAGTATTATTTCTGCAACCTGTACACAGTGTACACGGATAATGTAAACAAGGCGTCTAACCCACGACTTCAGATAATTTTATACGGTCTAAGGGTTTAACCTGTAGATTTCAGAATGAAGAGATAATGTGACAGTGAACGATGCTTAGATCATATTATACTGCCTAGTATAATATGTATTACATATATGATCTAAGCAACGATGACAATATTATGTCGTTTCATACCAAGGTAACAGGCCATATTATTATTATTTGTTATTATTGGGCTCAATTCTGAAATCGCGGTGTTAATAATATAATAATTTAACCTGAACTTAACACGTATCGAACGCTGCGTATCCCGTAGCGTTTCTTGTCTAATTAAAAATGCGTTAGTTTTTATCGGAGTAACTATACGCGACGGATGTAATACGCCGCGCTTTCATCCGCTGAGGAAAACGTAAGCTGGTTTGCGTTTTGGCGGGCTAACGCCGCGCTACGAAGTACCTAATAAAAACGCGGCGTATTCACGTGTATTCTATTCTGTGGTTTTACGTCTGTCGTGTATAGTTACTCTAACAGTTCAACGTAAACCAATGCATTTTTAATTCAACGGACAACGCCAGCCATGGGCATAACTTGGGCAATTTTTATGGAGGGGGGGCAAACTTTATTTTATGTCGATATACCATACATTTAAAGATACTTCGAGACTAATTAATATACCTAATAAATACATTTTACAAAATATCAAGGGGGCAGTTGTCTCCCCCCCCAATTTACGCCTATAGTTCTGGCCTTATAGATAGTTTATTATCTATATCTGTGTTTCATACTTTGATAATATCTACAGATATTTATAAACAAATTATGATAATATTTTAGTCCGTGATTATTTTTATCATATTAATATATTATTCATATTAGTTATTCGTACATAAGAATTAAATAATAAATTATATTTATTTATATGATATAGCTGAATAATATAATTCAATGTTCATACGTCGGAACAACATGTTCGGCGGAACAATCACTTTCCCTAGATCGTATATTCGCTGGTAGGCGCCAGGCGGTAGCTTTAACTTCGAGCAGTCGTGAAGTGCCTCGAATACACGTATGACGTAGGTACCTACTGTTAAGTGTTAAAACGTTTATGTTATACGCTCTCGCGTATCCTACCGAGTTTTTAAATAATAATAATAATAAAGTAACATGTATAGTACCTATATCTGTGATATGTATTTTTTCATTTTTGTATAATGTCATTATGTACCTGTTAATAATTATTATTGTTGATGTTGTACCCATTACCAAAAATAAAAAATAATAATAATAAATATTATTATTAGATGATAAATAATTAAATATAATAATAATAATAATAATAATAATAAAATTGTAGTATAAATGTTTATATATTTGGTGTGGAGTATCTTAATTGTAATCTGTGTTACCCAGATGGGGTTTTTAAAATTTGAAAACCCTCTCCAAGAAATTATTGAAAATACGCCACTGAGTATACGTAGTAACCGATGGTGACGATGACGTTTTCAAAGAATTCAGTTTTGGAAATAATAATATGTTATGCATAGAAACGCTCAACATATAAATATAAACAATGTATGATAGATAATATTTTATTTCAATTTTTAGTGTTTAATATCAAATTTAATACATCTGGCTTATAATTAACAATATTATATTTTTAAAGTTAAGTGTTGGAATTATGTCAGACGTTTCTGTCGACCTTTCAAGTAAGTAGTTTTAAAATTTAGTGTAATTAAAATGTATACATAATATGTAAACAATTCTTCAGAAAATGTGATAAGTGTTATATATTTGTGCTGCTTTAATTAGTTAAGAGGCCGTCATACCCACGTGTGTTGTCTCCATCTTACACAGTAGGTACATACAGCAAATTTTCGTTCACCAGCTTCAAAAGTATATGCTGCTAGTTTTGATATTAGAGTGAATTGACTTATTATATAATAGTAAGATTATTGGGCCCCACGTACTACGTAGCCCTTTATTCATGTTATTATTTTTAAGTAAGTTATGACCTTTTTGAAACTCTACATTTTAAAATAATCATAACTTACTTAAAAATAATAATATAAATAAACGGTTACGCGGGGTCCTATAAAATTATCTTACCTTTAAATTATATAATAAGTCAATTCACTCTAATATCTAAACTAATAGCATACATTAGAAACTGGTGAACGAAAATTTTCTATGTCGTACGTGTGTGGTGTGTATAAGACCGAGATATCCCACGCGGGTACGACGGCCTCTTAATAATAGGAAAGTGTAGGTGTAATTGTGAGTAATATTTTAAACTTTAAAACAAATTTATTTATTTTTTAAAAAAATGTTATAATTCCGAACAGTGCTTAGTTTCAATGTCGTGTTTACATTTTTTACAGAGTAAAACCCTAATAAAAATGTTATAAAAACATTTAATTTAATGTATTAAGCTATTTAAAATATTATTAATTTTATATTGACGTATTTATAGTGTTTATATGTAGTGGTAGCATGAATTGCTAGGTATTTAAATCGATCGCTTCTTGTAAAAGCGAGGGTAGGTGCGGTATTCTAAACTCATTTATAATTTACGAATAATTTACGTATATTTTTATGAATTTATTATTGAGGTTGTGTAAGATTAGCCCTTCAGAGTAAAACGGTAAGAAATAATGGGTGGGTATAATGGTATTTTAAATAGTAATTTGTATTTCATAAGAAAAAAAGTTACGTCGCGTCGTCAGATGTCATATTACTGTTTGTGTGATGTTAAAGTCTTAATATCATAAATTCACCAAAATTTACCTAACGAAAAGTTGAGTTGTTTTTTTGAACTTGCTAAGATAATTTCTAATAATAATTCGCATTTAAAAATTTAAAACTACAACGGTGATTTTTTTGGTAAATATTTATATTATATACATCCATAATCCGTTTATATATAGTTGGTTCAAAAAGTGTTCTAAACTCCAAGATTGGTTAATGGTACTTACAGTTGAATTTTGTTTCTAGACGGTGACTCTACAATAGTATGTGATAATGGTTCTTATTCACTGAAAGTGGGTTTTGCGGGTGAACATTTACCTCGATTATTAATTCCAACTAAGCATGGAAAGCAACGGAAAGAAGTAAGCAATCATTTTTGTAAGATACAAAATTTATTTAATATTAATTTGAGATATTTTTAAAATTAAATCTTAGTCTCATACTGCACAATCTATTAGCTTTGTCTGAATAGTGTATAGATTATAGATTGAAAATTTTCGATTACTGGAGTATTGTTAAATATTCATATAAAACGTAATATTACGTAGTTAGTACATATAGATGTATGGTATACTCGTATATACTTATACATTAAAAAAGAATAACACGGTCTTTGCCCATTGGCATATGAAAATGTTGATAATTGTTTAAATTATTAGGTCTTATTCAATTATAGTATAATAATATTTTAAATTTTAATACGTTATAGTATTTGACAAATCAATATTTCAATAAAAATAATATCGATTTGCCAACAAAATATTTAAGTAAAAATTAAAACGATTTAATATTTAAAACACAAAATGGGAAAATTAGATGTGGCCGTTTCGCCGTAGTATCATTGGTATAATGGTATTATATATAAAGAATTTTACTCCTTTGCCTATCTTATCGTAAGAAGACGTTATAGGTAGGTACCCATAATATGCGTTATCTCCGTCTTACAAACGTTTAACGTAGTAAAGATAAATTGTAGATCTGTAAGTTCTGAGGAATCTTATTCCTTTATGTTTAATATTTCCGTTAATTTACCTACCTATTATTGAGTTCAAAATTAAGAATATAATATAGTAAACCTCGTAGGTTATTTTAATATCACATTTTTAAAACGAGTTTTGAAAATTTAAAATGGTTTGTATAGCATGTTAATAAGACGTCTATACAACTATACATAGTAAATTATTTCGCAAAGAAAAAAAATTTATATCGACGTGGAATATTTTGATATGTTTCACACTTTACATCCTCACGATACTAAAATGAAACATTATGTAACATACCTACCTACCAATAAGTATTTTATGAGACAAAACAAAGGTATAACAAGTTACAAGTTTATCTAATATCACAATCGCATACCAAATTATAATTTTTAACACATCACAAAATAAAACAGCAAGAGTTTATTTTTTATATGAATTGTTATTGTTATATGATGTATCGTTGTATGAATACATACGGATATATACGCCGAATAGCGTGTAGGTATTACGTATATGGATTATTTACAAGCTATAATATTATTGTTATATTAATACTCGTATAACTAATAAAACGTCTCCGTCGCCACCATTCACAACCACAAAACATTGATGCTCGCGCAGTCAATGTCGTTCTAGTACTGAAATTCGACCGTAAAAACATGGTTTCGTACTTCCCATTTTCCTCAGCTCTCAGTAGTCGAAGAAACATAATTTTTTCTCCAAAATAAACTTGAGAAATTCTTATAGGTGAATGCGTTCAGATTTTCAAACCGATTATATTTACATTTGAAATTTTGAATACAACGAATACAATTAAAATTATCAGTTAGAGAACATTAGGATTTTTTCATTTATTTATTAAAAATTATAGGTTACAACTATCAAAAAAATTAAAATGCTACGACACATGTAAAGTTCTTCCCAATGCGATTTATAATTTTTGTAATTTTGATATAAATATCAAGAGAGTAACGACAAATATTTGACAAGTACCTATCTTACTATTTTATTCTTTAACTTCTACTATTGATTATAAATACTATAGATAGCTAATTGCTAAAAAAAATATGCTGCTCCGTAATTATTTCCGATAGAGAGCGCTAAAGAATTCGGTCTAAAATAATGTAAAATAATTTCTTATTTTTAATCGTCGTAATCATCGCCAAACGCCGTCGTATGTCGTTCAGCGATCACATTCACAGACAATGCGAATGCTGACGGCTAGACGACAGACCTCACGAGACCACGAACCGCCTATTGCTGATTAAAGCATGCAAGCCTCAGAGAACGAAAACTTTGATTACATAAAAAGTTTTCCATTTCCCATTGGACAGTGAAAAAGGTGATTTATGTTTTATTGAACTGAATACCTCAAAATTAAATTATGTATAGAAAATGTCAATTTAAATAATTGTATGGTGTATGTTTCAAGTTTCAACAATTAGTAATTTTTAACTATATGATAAAAATCTAAAATTTTTGGATAGTAAATTTTGGATTTCGTAAAAATTTAAACTTAAGATAACTTTTTTTAATTGACCAAAGCTCAACTTCTTTTATAATTATTTTAAGCCAAGCTTATGGAGAACCTTGTTTTAAATTTTTAATTCTTGGCATACAACATTTTTTTATAAATTTTTAACTACAAAATAATTTGCAAATATACATGATTTTGCAGTTAATATTATAAATTCAAAAGCTAATAAAAAAAAAATTGTGCCTATATTATATTCTTATAATTTTTAAATCACTGCGATACTAAGTCGTGACTCACGAGGAACTTTGTATACAATTTTCAAGTACTTAGCCAAAGACTTTTTAATTATATTTATATAAAAAAATCGATTTTATTGAAAACTGGAAACAAACAAAAAAAAACATTACACACATTGTAAAATCAATACATTCATCACTTCGTTCAGAATCTAAAAAAAATAACCATGATTATTATTTACGTCAACAAAATTATTTTTATTTTGTTCTTTAGATAGGTTACAATAAAATTTTCCAGTTTTTTCAAAATAAACCGGAAAAACTAACAATAAATTAAGAAAAATCTGGATTTTTTTCGCAAAACCAATTTTTGACTAAATTGATTTCTTTATTTTTTATTATTCAAACACGATTAACCACTAAAACTTGAAATATTTACTGCCTAAGTTTTAAGATTATTATGTTTTATTGGTAAATTCTATATTTTAAAAATATTTCGGCTCCTTTTAATTTATTTATAGATAATTTACATTTTTTATTGTTTTACTTTATTTTTATAAAATGTCAAAAAAAAATATGAATGGGTAAAAATGCTTGACAATTTAATACAAGTTGTTAATTTATCAGATTGTGTAAACACTTGTAAGTTGTAATTAATAATTATTAATAATAAAAATATTACATTATCAGCTATGTGTATTATAATATACCTTAGTATTTATATGTATATTAAAAAACAATCAAAAATACATTTCTTAGTTTAGCATAGTTAAAAAAATAATTATGATTAATATACTCGCTTATTTGTATATTAGTTTATCATTTACGTTTATATTAGCTTGCCATGCTGGGAACTTCGCAGAGACCCATTTATGGTGGTCAGTTCGCCAAAGACAACCAAGGTGTTTTGAATATCAGTGATCCAATAAAAAATTGCATCATTACTGATTGGGATGCTATGGAAGACGTTTGGTTTCATATGTACTACGAACAACTGTTGATACCACCAGAAAATTATGCGATTTTACACACAGAGCCAACTCACAATTCAATTCCATGTCGTGATAAGCTTTTCGAGGTTAATATCGAATTACTTACTAAAATAGATATTTGTTTAAAACATGAAACATTTGTTTTTTATTATATGTTCATGGCTTAAAATATAATAACAAAACTAAGATAAACCATAATAACATTTCACCAAAATGATATCAAAGTATTAAAATATTTATTAAAAAATATTTTAAAAATGAAACTATTTTGTTTGTCTTTGGCATTCTAAAAAATAAAAATAGTTTTTCTAACTTAGTATAGAAAATATTATAATAACAATAACTTTTTTTTTACTTAAAATCAAAATATTATAATACATTTATTATGAAATTAATACTTAGATATTATAATGTTTTGAAATTTAAGGAATTTCACATAAAGCAGATTAATACTAATATATTATTATATTTTAATTTAAGGTATTAAATAAAAGCGTTAAGGTATTCTGATAACTATTTCTGACTAATTGCTTTTTAGATCATGTTCGAAGTGTTTAACGTGCCCAAAGTGTTGTTGATGAACAAATCGACACTTTCTCTGTATAGTTGCGGCAAGACCACTGGCCTTGTGGTCGATTCTGGGTACGAAAGTACACAAGTCATTCCCATTTACGAAGGATATCCAATTTCACACGCTATGCGAAATATGCCAGTTGGTGGATGGCACTTAACTCAGTTTCTTAAGCAAATGATTAATAGTCGAGGTTATAGCTTGACCACGACGAGAGACTGGGAAAGAATTAAACACATGAAACAAACATTTTGCTATTGTGCTATAGACTTTCAAAAAGAATTATCAATGTTTGGCAAAGACAAGGAACAGAGATACACACTGCCAGATGGAATGATAGTCAACATCAATAATGAAGCGTTAGTATTTTATTATGGGCTTATAAGTAAAATTAAAAAAGTTGGCCAAGTAGATACTACTCTGCTGTATAGTAGGTATCAACTGTGTCACTGTGATGGATGCGTTAAATTTAATGATATATCATTATACACGAAAAACGATTCTGAGCGGATAGGGTCAGCTTATTAAATCATCAAGTTATAATTCATTACGTTATTATTATGTTATGTTTTTTGATATTACTATCAGATAAAGTAATTTATTTTACTGTTAGTAATCTAGTAGGTTGAGTTAATGTTTGCCAGAAACAATAAATTTTAAAATATTGTTGTGTGTAGAATACAATAATATAGGTAGGTAATTAAGTACATAAAAGTTGCATGTCCTATTATAGGCTGACACTATCAAATAACTAAATAATTGTAGTATAAAATTAAATAAGATATGGTTATATTTTTTGAAATTGCTATAAAAGTTATCTATATTACTATTGTATTATATGCTATTGTGGTTAATTGATTTAATTTTTTCCGAATTCAATACAATCATTATATTATTGATATTTAATAATTATTATAGTTAGTTTCTTTTGAGTCAATATCACTTTATCGTAAAACAAGGTGAGTTTTTGTATAGTATAAATAGAATATAGCATAAAATGAATTTGAAAATGTCATTACGAATGGTAATATATCTATATGTAAAAGTTTTAAGTCTTCAAGAATAACTTTTTGGATTATAATAAAATAACTAACATCGTTATACGTCGTCTTCATTTAAATAAGTTATTTTATGCAAAGTTGAAATTAAAATGTCCATAAAAAATTGTGTTTAGATTATTTTAGATTTTTTAGTTTTTATTTATAGTACTTAAGAGCACCCTTGTATCAACATTTTGTAAATTATTAAGAAGACGCTACACCCGCATGTGTTGCTTCGTCTTACATACAACATATAGTCAATTTTCGTTCACCGAAATCAATTTATTGTATACTGTTAGCTCTGATATTAGGATCAATTTATCTATCATCAAGCTTAAAGGTAAAAATATTGTCTTGGGAATGTCATAAGCATTTCTTTAAATTTAAATTTTTAAGCAAGTTATAGTTATGTAAAATATTAAAACTTTAAAATGCAAAAAGTTAGCAGTATATAATTGATTCCACTGAACGAAAGTTTGTTGTTGAATACTTGAATGTATGTAAGACGGAGACACCGCATGTGAGTGTAGCGTTCTCCAAACTATAAAATAATTTACGAATTTTCGTGATATTAATGAATTTTTGTAAATAATTTGAATTTCAAATTCTTATAAACAAAAATTGTGCCTTTATATTTTTAATATTTAAATAATAAATTTAAAAATATTTAATATAATTTGTTATGACTTTATATATTATAGTTATTTATTATTGTTACCAAATCCAAATGATGTTTAAATTTTATTGAATTTTATAAAATTTTTATTATGATTGTTTATCATGACTTGTTACTTTTTTATATTATATAAATATAATTAAACAAATATCCCCGTTCTTTAACATAATAAAGTGACCGTTTTCTATTTGAAGTACGGTGTATAGTAACATATACATATTGGCATATTGCCAATAAAATAGGTACAGTACATCCGCCAGGTATAGAGTCATATTTTAATGTGTGACAGATCAGTTAAAGGGTAAATATAATAATATCAAATATGAAATAATTTGAAAAACATATTTTTTCACGCCTGTGCCGGAAGTTTAATTTTCGATTCCTGTTGAAGGAAAATTACTTTTTTCGTCCAGTGGATAGTACATTATTTTATCCATCCAGACTCGCAGTAGGAAAGTCATTGAACCCTACTAAGTAGTGGTTGGAAATTTATTGTCCAAATCAAAGTAGTATATATAAGCGTATAAGCACATTTTATCAAACAGCTATCTCAACTTTAACCAAATTATACCATATTCACTGTATAATAAATTAAATACCTCAATAATAATAATTTATAATAATATAACGTTTCACTCGGAACAGTTGAATAGAAAAAATCTTTAAAAATATTTAGCATCCGATGCTCCGAAGCGATGTTTGATCCCACTATGTTGAGTCTCGACAAGCCTGTCAAGGATGGCATTCACAGTTTGGTACAAGGATCGATCGGCAATTGCAATGTTAACGAACGAAACGATCTATACGATAATATCTTCTTGGCTGGTGGTAACACACTGTTCTCGGGGTTTCCCGAACGATTGAAGTCGATGATCGACGAAGGGTTGCCTGGCACAGAGGTCAGGATCACTGCGCCGCTCGATCGAGAGTATTCCACGTGGATTGGTGGCTCTGTACTCGCCTCGTCATCATACTTTCAGCGGGTGTGCATCGATAGTGCAGAGTACGGTGAAAAGGGAGCAGCAGCGATACAATACAAGAACATACGAAACATACAAGAATGATTGACGCTTTTTAAATTTCAATATTATCAATTATGATGTGTTAGTAAATAATTTTTATTCATCAATGTATTTTATCTTATTCTGCAATTTTCCCGTGAGATAGAGCCGTAATTAAGATGTCTAATTATTATAGATCAGCCTGTGGAATCTGCGCGTAAAATATGATACAATTGGCGTATCCGAAGTCCATCAACAGACCAGTCATGGTCAGACAACAATGAAAATGTATAAAAATGGTTATGACGTAATTTAGTTCTTGTCTTTAATGTTTACACATTTTTTTTGATAATTTTTTTAGCAAACAAATGTGTTTTATTTACATTATTGTTATTTGATCTTTAATAAAACACATTTTTTTGATAAAATATTTAGGTATTGGAAAAATATAATTTTTTACCAAATTGATAACAGCATAAGTTCTCATATCTAACATATTTAACGTATATAATATATTAAGAGTTTAAAGTTAATTCAGGAAGATTAAAATGTTTTTTTTTAATTATAGCAAAATAAAGAAATCTAGTTCAGCGTAAAATGTCCTATTTTTTCTTAATTTTTTGTTGTTTTTTTCCTGCCTATAAAAAAACTATTGAGAATTCTTAATTTTTACTTGTTAAAATTGCAAACTAGAAGCAATTTTCTATTTAAAAACACATCATTGTAAAATCATTACATTTATCTCTCCGCTTAGATTCTAAAATTGAATATTTAACTAACATACTTGTATAGTTGTATAATAATAATAAAAAAATTAAATTATAATAAGTAAAAAGTACCTAGATGAAAAATAATCTATTTAAAAAAGAATAAAATTGTATTTACTTATGAAATTGTACAAAATATGTAGTATAGGTATACTAATCTCCAACTGATTAAAGTAGTCCATATTAAACTACAATATACAACACATAGGTACGACTCATAAACCAAGATATACGCGTTACTCCTATGGCCCTATACATATACATATATTATAATTTTTTTTATAAATATTTTGCAATTGTTAACAATGTGAAATCACCAAGTTGAAAAATCAATAATATTTCATGAATTAAGTTAGGTACGACTGTTACGAGTATTATCGAAATTAGCTAAAATAAATCCAGTTCAAGGAAGATACTCGGCAGTTGAACTAACTATAGCTGCGCAGTTGATCAGTTCAGGTAGTACCTATCTTGTGTATGTTAAGTTTTTGTTATTTATAGATAATGTGGCACTACGATGGTTATAGAAAATTCACTGCACAAAGATTAGGAGGTGACACAGACTAGTTCAGGTATTTAAAAAATTATTTAAAATTTGTTATCTTATACCAATAATCAACAATAATGTTTTTAAAAAATATGTTTACATTATTTTTTATAGGGAAAATTGGAAAGTCTTTTTTATTTGCATTAGATAAACATAATTTATGCCAAAAAAAAAATACGACGAGAAGAAATTAAGACTCGAGATCAAGCTGCTAGCTAAACATGGAGATTTGAATGGTTTTTCAGATTTATTGCAAGTAATTTTGGTCGGATTTGTATGGTGAGAAAAAATACAAGATGTAAAAATATTATAATTTTATTAGATCTTACCTGACTGATAGGATATAAAATGTCAAAATTAATGATACATAAAGTGCCCTCTTTAAAAATAAATCATGGTGTTCTACAAGGGACCGTTCTCGGACCAGTCTTTTTTATTATTTATATAAATGGTTTGCTGAATATTAATGTTAATTCAAAAATAATTTGCTTTGCAGATGATACCGCTATTTTAATTCATGAAAAAAGTATTTAACACGTCAACTTAGAATTATTTATATTTCCTTCGTCCAATCAATAATTGCATTTGGTATTGAGATTTTTTTTTTTTGGGGGGGGGGGTGTTGCCTATAAAATTCACTTGAACAAATTAAAATCGACTATGAATAAAATTATTAAATTTATCTTAAAGATTCCTATTTTTACTTATACTAAATTTATTTATAAAGAATTTAATGTGCTGTATTTTGATAAACTCCTTATGAAATGTAGGTACTTTATTGATAAATTTTAAACATAAAATGTATTTACCATCTTGCTACCATATTTATAATACTAGATTAAAAAAAAAAATATTTATACGATTGTACCAAATTGTAAAAAATAATTTGGAGATAAATGCATAACAAATTTGCATAAATCGTGTAATTTCACTTAGGTTTTTTTGTACCTTTGGTGCTTCTATAGCCAGCTTATCGACCTATTTGCAGTGGCATAGCCAGCAGATACGCCTGGTAGGCCCAAGCCTACCCACTTTTTTTTCAAAAATGAATCTTTTATATCATGTTTTTTATTTAATAAAAATATTCATTGATAATCCTTATTCCATCAAAATATCAGGCCTACCCAAGAAAAATTGTCTAGCTACGCCACTGCCTATTTGGGTATTTAACGATAATTTTAAGAAAAAATTTATCAAAAAATGAAAATATTTCACTGTTATAATTATACAAGCATTGTAAATTGTTGTATTGTTGTATATGAATATATGATTGATATACGCATGTGTGCGTAATAACTTATCAGACACAAGATGATATTTAAATTTTATTATCAGACTGATTAATTAAAAATAAAGATTATTATAAACATACATTCGATGAAAATATTATACCTAATTTAATTTATATTATACGAGTACCTATATAGTATATATAGTACAGTATACTACTATAATACTTATGTATAAGTACAGAGCGTCTCGCTTTGTTCTACTAGTCGGAAATTAGTCTTGTTCTCTTATAAATATTTTTATTACGCTGTGGTTTCTGGAAAATTATTATTGTACCTACATAAATAACATAACTATTTACTATATCTGATAGATAAGATTTATTATATCATAAACAATATGTACATAAACATAAAAATATAGGTAATCTACATATACTGTTTTTGTAGCTCTGCCTAAATTATTTAATCGCCAAAATTGTTTTTATGTTTACTTAAAAATCAGTTGATGACTATAGGTACTTGTAAATTGTAATCACCTGTCACCTAACTTATTGTTATTGATTCGGAAGTGTTCGTTTAGACAAGTGTAATTATTTTTAACTACGTGAGTGATATCGCTGCACACGAATTGTGTACCGACGTTAAAACATATTTTCCTTCTCATTTCCCATTTTTCATCTCATACACTTCATACAGACTATTGGGACTAACAATAGCAAATTAAGGCGATCGGTAGGTTAAAAATATTGATTTTTCTCGTTGTTATGCAATTAGAAGTAAGTAAAATGAAAACGCGTAGGTTCAAATTACAGGAATTTAATAAAATAAATAATAAAAATAGTTATAAATAAATATTAAAAAACTGCAGGTGAAAACTTGAAAGATACCTTCTTATAATTTTATAATCAAGACGGATTAATTTTCCACTTTCATATTTTGTCTTAAATAATCTTCTTTTTCACATACCATCATTCGTCTTTTTTTTATATGATTACTTCGTTGTTTAGTATAAGTTTCTTTGTACATTTTTTAAAACACCTAATTGGAATTTATTCGGGTGTGCTGAGTAAAACATGCTATTAAACTATTAAAATTGGCTTCAAAACTATTCGTAGTTGGAATTATAGAACATGAATAATGAATATGTTCACTGTTGTTCATACATAAGGTAGGAAGTCACAATTAGGTTTTATGTATGTACAGGTGAAATTCGATTAATACCGTCACGGTCGGGACCGAAACAATGACGGTTAACAGAAATACAATAATACAAAACATAATTTTTTTATGAACGTTTATGGGTATTTTACAAACGTCATTTGCGGACAAAAATTATAAAATAATAATAAATAATACCATACTAAAAAAATACTATTCAATTTGTTCCTTATCGCCCGCATTTATCATCACGTTTATTGCAGTTATATTTAAATATTTAAAATATAATCAGATATTTATTGTACTTTTTCATCTTTGGGTAAAATTGATACAATATCGTCAATAAAAAATTCTCTACTTTATCTGATTTTAAAAACAGGTAAAAACCAAAAAAATATTTTAAAAAAATACTTGTATCTGAATTTTTTTTTCTTGACTTAAACCAACCTTTAAATTTTTTTCAACCAATTTTGACCTAAATGAAACCTACATCCTTTCATTTGAACTGATGGCCACATGATTAATAATGATTAGTAGATTGCTTTTCAAAATCGGACTCAAATTTGACAAAATCAAATAAAACCGAAAGCAATTTGTGAAGTCGTTTAGATAAGACGGGCTCAATTCGTGTATTCACTTATCAATTTTTTTATTTCGGGATGTAATTCGTGAGTAGCCAGTAATATACACGTATATTATGAAATTGGATTTTGTCGGTATTATTAATTAGTAATTATATAACGATATTGCTATATCTTTGTCCTCCGAATAATAGTAGGTATTATAATATTATTATGATCATAATATATTAACAACATTGTATCAGAAATAACCTTGTTATCACTCGTCAATTAAAAGGAAATATGTAAATTGGTCACTGGCCTATATTTGTGTCGCCAACTGATATATTATATATATAATAAGCACTCACCCACACTTACTACACTTACTTACACTCACTTATTATATTGTGATATCGTTAGTATCGTTTTAATAGTTAAATTGCAAGTGCTTATTTTCTAATCTTTTTTGAGTATTCATTTGAAAATTATTCCTTTTCGTAAATATTGTTTAATTTATATTATTTTGTTACCATGAATCTCCAAATTAATAAAATTATAAATTAATTGTGCTCTAACTGCCATGTTATTAGATTTATAAAGGTATTTATTAATAAATCAAATAAATCACATACGTGAGCGTAAATCGCATTGGTTTTCGTCAATAGACAATATTTTATGTAATTTGTTATGTATTACTTTATATATACTATATACTACATTTTTGTATTATTTACAATTGTCATATTGGCTTAAATATATGGCGGTTTTCTATTATATTTCATGGGCAAGAATCACGACCTTATTTAATATTATTCTATTAAGTGCTAAGTATTACTATCAAGTATCATCATAGGCGGAGCTTGATAAATTTAGTTGGGGGGGCTCAAGTACTAGATTACTTAAAGAAAATAATTATTAATAACTTCTTAGTTATTTAGAAATAATCGTTTATATAAATAAAAAAATAAATTTTAAAAATAAAAACTAGTCAGCGTTCAGTGCATTGAAGCATATTTCAAATTTCAATACAAATATGAACAAATAAACTAAAATTTATTTTGTATTAAATAACATTTCAATATTACTACAAATACAAAATACAAAAAAAAATTGATGTAAAAGAATTAAGAAATAACTGTTTCATTAAATAAAATATTATAAATTTTAGGTTAAAAAAAAAAGATAAATATATAAAATTATTATATAAAAAATAACAATATATATTAAATTTTAAGCCACGCTATAGTTTAAACATATAAATATACTGTAATATACTTATATACTATTGATGTTATTAAAATCATTGTGTAAATTAAGATACTTTTCCACACAACTAGTTATTTACTTAATAAGTAGTTATTTACTCGCTGGCTCTATAACGTCACATGGCTTTTATATCTCATTATCAAATTCAATAATTATTAAATTATTTTTTCTAAATCCATATTTTTACTTACATTTTTCATTATTTTGGCTGCAATGTCAAATAATTAAACTTAAAAAAAAAATAAAAAATAGTGTTGTTATGCCCTTTAAAAATAGTATATTAGTGAATAATGATACAAAATATTAGGTACATAACTACGAAATACTTTTGGGGGGGCTAATCAAAAACTTAGGGGGGTTTAGCTCCCTCAAGCCCCCCCCTAGCTCCGCCTATGAGTATCATTTATAATTTAAATATAATATATATTGCATTTTCATACGTGTGTGCCGCAGTTGTTGCTATACCTATTAAATACAATTATTATGAATAATTGTTTTGGGTATTATTTTTTTTCCTTTAATATTTGTTAACTTTGTTAGATTATAATATACCACATACAATTTTCAGTTACCGTTGTCTGTGTAAATGCAAATATTACATTGGTTATTATTATTATGTATAAAATAATATAAATATAGGTTCAGTTAAAGTGGCTGACTATGTTTTGCTGTTACATAATTCGTGAAGAATTGTACCTATTATTTTTATACTTTATGATAGTTTTTATTTTATTATATTTGATTAAGGCGAGAATACGTCTATAAGTATTAATATTGAACTGTGATTTATTATACATTTAGTATTATTCAAAATTATTTATTACATAAGAACTTATAATGACAAGAACCTTAATACCATTTTGTATTAATCTTATAATCTTACGTACACACAAATACCTATATATATATATATATTATAATGTAACTTATATAAGTATATATGTCTGGACACACTCTCGTCATCATTACGTAATTCGTTGGTATTTACCAGGTTATCCCCTGTGCATTTGAATTGCATGCCTAAAAAATGAATATAAATTAAATATTTATAACATCAAAATGTTTATTAAAATATTTTTTGATTTTGTTTCTTGAATTTGTTTGAAATTTTTTATGATAAATTCAAAACACAGATTATAGGTTTTTGATTTTTTTTATAGAACTGTACGGTAAATAAAATAAACTATTAAGGTTGACGAAGTTAAGTTTCATTATAAACCAGAGATGGAGGACTTGGAGCCCACCAATAATGTAGAAGTCAAGAATAGCAAATTTGGGGTAACTTTAGAGCCAGTCATGATGTTAATAAATATTGGAATACATGCAAATTGTGAGTATACATGGTTTTCTATCCTTCAAAGTTATGACTAGAGGTTTCTGCAGTTGAATATAATATAAAACTTTCAAAATTTTGTTCAAAATTCAATAAAAATAAAAGAGGAAATTAAGTAATTTTTCAGCTGAAGAGTTCTAGATCTAATGTACCTCGTCATTAAAAAAAAATGCCAATTTAAATAATTGGTGAAATTTTAAAACATCTACGACTTATACTTTTTGAATTATAACAAATATTTAATTTCGTTTGAAGATATTTCGTTATCGTTATGTGATTTAGTAAACATTTAAAATTCAAACGCACATAACATTTTTTCTGTTATGATGTTTCGAGTTTTATCTATAGCTATTTAAAGGAAAGTTTATGAAAAACTTAGTGTTGATTTTTTTTTGACCTTGGATATCAACACAAAAGTTTTTATAATTTTTCAACGACAAAACTACTTGCAAATTTTGGTGATTTTGACATATTTCGTATAAATTTGAACTATAAACGCTAATAAAAAAAATATTGATTTTTTTAACTACAATAAGAACAACTCATAAGGAACCTTGTATTGAATTTCTCAAAAAAATGGAAAATTTCAGTGGTCGACAATAATAGCTCAAAAAAATTTAAAATATTTTGAAAATGTAACTGTTATAGGTAACACTAATATGAACATTTGGTGTGATTAGTTTTTGAGTTATAACCGTATAAAAAAATCGATTTAGTCACAAACTGGTTTTGTATAAAATTCTCATTTTTTAGAAATTTTTTAGTTTAGATCCAATTTTCTACCAAAAACCACGTTCAGAGTTGAAAATTGAAGTATTCCTACTCACAAAAAAATGATAACTAAACATTATCTTTTTAATTATTAATTGATATTTATTATATTTATTAAATATTAAAATCACTAGAATGTTTTATTTATTTATTCCAGTGATGGTGCAGACTAATCTATTCGAAGAACGTGTATGCCTTCATAGTGATCTCGGACAAAATAAATCTGTGAATTGTTACAATATGACTTCAGCTGAACAAGAAATAGTTCAGCCAGCTGCGGCAGATTATTTGATGATTAAAAACTTAATTGAGTCATTTGTACCTTGTATAATGACATTGTTTTTAGGTGCCTGGAGTGACGTGAATGGCCGTATACCTTTGTTATTAATAGCTATCTCAGGTGAGAAGTAATGCATATTTAGATATTTAAAATAAAAGGTCATAATATATATAAATTACAGTCAATTAAAATTTTAGGCATGGTAATATCTAACTGTATGTTCAGCGCATTTTCTACTATACCAAATCTGTCTCCCGTTATGTTTTTGCTGTGCAGCCTACCGATTGCCTTAAGTGGTGGAACTAGTGTATTGTATTTAGCTGCATTTTGTTATTTTGTTGACATCATCGATAGTAAATCAAGAGCTTTCAGGTAGTAAAATTAAAGTTGAATTGTATACAAATTAATTAATGATTCGTTAACATTTAATTGTTGATCAATCGTGGATTACTAAATAATATTTTAGGAACGCTGTTTTTATTCATATAGGTATTTCATTCATTAAAATATTGCTTATATAGATAATATTTTACACCAAATTTTAATATGTCTTGTAATTTACGCCAAAATATAAAAAAATTATATGATATATAATAAATGTTATATCTATACAAATTAATTTTAGTAATTTTTTCCACGACATAAAATGAAATTGCATAAATATAATCTGCACAACAATTTTAATTTTAATCGTTGGAATTTATCCACTGCTCGGAATGGAAAAATTTCTGAACCGGAACGCTATACATTATTATTAAATACACGTAAAAAATATATTTTTAATATAAGTAGGCATATAGATAATACATATTATATTCATATTAAAATTACAATTTTCGCCAGTAAATAAATCTTTAGTTACACTATAAAAACTCAAAATCATAAAAAATTAATCATGTATTAAAATTAAAATTTTCAATAATCTTACCACGATTTATCTGATAAATTTACCGAGCTCACGTCAGTTTTACCGGTCTGATATATTATGTATACGCACCAACACGTGTTTGATTTAATAAATATTAATTTTAAAGTGCATTAATTACAGTTTTGATTGGGTGAAAAATGGTGGAAATTAAAATTTAGCGATTTTTTTTTCTATTGGGTTAATGCGGATTCAACTTCTTAGATCATTAGCCTTCTTTAATGGTTACAAAGTATTGGTCATAAAACTAAAGAGATACATTTTTTTTAGTAGAAGGGAAAGTTAGTGAAATGTATATAGTTTTTAAAGTAATTTTACTAAGCCTATATTAGTGAAAAATTTGTGAATATTTTTAAAATTTTCTTCACCAAGTGCTTGTAGCATTGTTGATGAGTTTCAAAGGATTTGTCTAGAAACGTAGAATTTGGGGCATTCTAATGTGATGTGTTTGATGGACAGTTCTTTGTTACAGAATTCACAGATCGGACACTCTTCTTTGGTTATGAGATGCAAGACGTATGTTAAACGGAAGTGTCCTAATCCGAGTCCTTATTTAGTGATTAATGATTATTTAAGCAATTGACATAAATATATTAAATTAAAAATATGTGTAAATTATTGGAGATTTATATTTTGTATTAAATATAATTAAGTATTATTAATTTATATACTCGATGTGAAGTATGATTCCCTATAGTTATAATGAATGATACAATTTTACTTAATTTCCTAACCAAATAAGGGCAGATAAAAATTTGAACTTAATACACATTACACACAGTATGTTATGACCATATTTAGCCTGCATTGAATTCTATTGAAATTGATAAGGCAAATAAAAAGTTGTCTTTAAAACTCATCAACAAATTTTATTTAAGTGTAATAAAATTAAATATTTACCTACTGTAATATTGTAATAATATTTTATATTTCATTGTAATTTTGTGGCTGTAGTACGCTAGTTTCTATACATTGCATTTCGGCGTGAAGTGGTCAGCAATTTTGGTATGAAAATATACCTAAATTAATAAAATCATAAAATCTATCTTTTTGATTAGACTCTTTCTCTTTAAAGTGGTATTCTTCATAACTTTAGGTATACTCATATTTTCATACGATACTGATTATTTTGCCCCGAAAACTGGCCTGGGTCCCGGGACACAGTATATAAAATATTTTACTTAGGAACTAGACTATATCATTTCAATTTAAATGCTATTTAATAATTTATTTATTCTATATAGGTTAGGTATTTTATACACATTTATCAACTTTGGATCAATACTTGGATCTGTACTGAGTTCAATATTGTATAATAAATCTACTACTTACGCTTATTGCCTTTCATCGTTTGTTTCGATAGCTGGACTTCTTTATACGTATAATTTTCTTGAGGAATCAATAGTCATTAAAATGGTATATATGTATTTTGTTTGTTTTATAATATTTTTTAAGAATTTTTATAAATGATTTCATGAAGGTTATGAAGTAATATATATGTTACCACCTTTTTTACTTTTTATGTCTATTGTCCATGTGTTTACTATATCCAATTTACTGTCAGAAACTACCCTAAAATTTAAAAACTAATGTATTTTTAATACCTCAAAAAGTGATGTGAGATACATAAATTAAAAGTAAAACAACAAATATCATTATAAAATTAAAAAATTCGTGTAGCTCTTCCATGAAAAAAATTTTATTTCCCCTATGCCTCTATAGTGAATCTGACTTCATGGCTTGCAATCATTTAATATTTTTAACAAACTTCCTTTTCTGACATTATGAATTTAATAACATTCCATATTATTAATCGATCGACAAATGCGTAAGGAATAGGACACTATACTATTGTATAGTTGTAAATTACCCATATTAATTATAATTAACTATAAAAAAAATTGGTAAATAAGTTATAATTAATTCTATAAAATCTGTAAGGATTAAGACGTATAATGATTTACATGATTTTTTTTCAAAAACTAATTATTACTATAATTACAAATTAACTGTGTCAGATCAAACTGGTAAATATAGAATACAATGTACCCATACAAAATTGTAAAAATCGACCAAATTAACTATTAGCATTTTTCATGTTCCAGAGAACGTTACGAACTTAAAACTGCAGGTTAAGCGTTTTATTTTTATTTTTTGAAAATTATTGTTTCATTATTTCTAAACAGGGAGCAAATACAAAACTATTCAACATCAAACTGGTAAAAAATATGTGGCAAACTGTTATAAAACAACGACAAGGGTACTTAAGATGCGTAATTATACTATCTACACTGTCGTTAACTCTTAATTTTATCATTTTACTTGGTAAGTATAATACAACTAAGAATTTACCCATATCCTTGCCAGAAATTATTATTAAAAACTTGATTTTTTTTAAAAAATCAATAACTATTAATTAAATATATCATTTCTGAATTTTATAAAATTAATTAATATTGTTTTATTTTAGGAGAAAGTTCGTATATGTATATGTATCTACAGAAACAATTTGGGTGGACGATGGAAAAATATTTACCGTTTACAGCGTATACTACACTATTACACGGTTCGTCACATAGGGATAAAAGTTTCATAACACTATGTAATTATACTGATTATATACCTAATGCAATCGTTTATAAATATTATTTCAGCCACCGTTCCCGTGATCGTTGTGTACGTGTTCAACACCAAACTTCAAATTCCTGAAATGTTTATCGTTACCGCTGTTACAGCCCTGGGGATTTTCGAAAAGGTTGGTTTCGCGTACTCGGTGTATGAATGGCAATTTTATGCTGTGAAAATTGTTGGAAGCACTGTGTACGCAACTCCAACGTTGGTACGATCTCAATTATCCAAATGTCTTCCATCAAAAGATATAGGTAAATATTAGCTAATTAAGTTAATAATTGTGTATTTACGAATAAAAAAAAAAAATAATAATTTTTATTTAACGCATAATTTACATGTGTCTGCCCACGCGGGAGCACTCCACTATTTCTTTTATAGACAGTCACACATGTCACAATCATCACACACGGTGTATAATATAATAATAATAATAATAATAGTGCATAATATATGCATTTATGTATACATATATACAATTCCCACGCACGCAGTTCGAAAGTTGCTTACAAGAAATTGCTTTAAAACGATCGATATATATCGAATCCATTTAAGTTTTAAATAAATATCGTTTACCTAAGATAATAAAAAATATTATTATATTTTTAGGAAAAATATTAACATTCATAAGTCTGGTTGAATCGCATGGACTATTACTCTACTCGCCACTATACAACATGGTCTACGTTTCAACAATACACAATTTCGCAAATTATATATTTTTATTTTCGGCAATACTTGACACATTTATGTTTGGCTTATTCGGGTGAGATAATATTAATTTATGATAATTATTATTAAAGTTTGAAAGTCAACAGTTTTTTAAGCAGTATAAATCTTTTTTAATTCAAAGAAGCCATGTTAATACTGATCATATAAAGTCATATATTAAACTAATAATTTTATTTATTTATTTATTTATTTATATAAACGGGTAAGAACCCTTTAAAACAATTTGATAATAGTACAGCGTAAACATAAATTACAATGTAAAACTTACAGTAGATAATAGAAGTAAACTTAATAAGCAATATAAACATTTTATCAAAAAATATAAACATGGTAAAAAAAAAAAAGAAAAAATCAGAAATATATAATACAATTAATTAGATAATACAGATAAGACACTACAATTTAATATATTAAATTAATTTACACGGAATGTAATGCTAAATAAACATTATTTAGTTTTAATCGAGAATGTACAATATATTGAAACATTTGCCCTATTTTTTTTCTGAATATGATTATTTAAATTATCTAAATAAATATTAAAATTTAAAATGTTTTGAAATGTCTTGTAAGTAAGTAGTTCAGTAGTCATCTATGCTTCTATTTCTGAAGTCACTGCAAATCATATATAATAGAACTAAGAACATTAAAATAATTTAAGTTTTAAAAGAAACTATAGAATCAATATTACATTGATAAACATTTTATTGGCTCAAATACCAGATATCCTATCGGAATATTAATTAATTTTTAATACGGATGTACCAAAAGTACACCAAACCACAAACTATAATTTATGTTTGTTCGTTGTTATACATAAATAGGTAGCAAAGACCTACCGATGCACTTAATTATTGAAAGCATAATTTTTTTCGCTTAATTATCGATACATTATTATCTCACACTCGGTTTTTAAGGTACCACCTCGTAACTATTTTCAATGCTTTGTCTTATATAGTTAAGTCTTTATGAGTTAGGTAAATGGAAATACATGCACAATTTTCATTCAATCGTTCCAATTTTGTGTAGTTATATTTAATAATATGATTAATAGACCTATTATCAAATATTAATGATTGATTTCTAAGATTCAATGTGACCATGTATCATATAGGTATTACATTTAAAGGTGCTCATAGATTACTTAAAACTTTAACTATTTTTAAAAACAATAAAGAACAAATAATTATCATACCTTAAATTTGATGATAATTCACTCTAATAGGTAGTCTAATAATATTAAAATTAACTACATGAAATTAAAACTTATGAATACAAACATACTATATATTGTTATTTGTTAGTAAGATAGAGACAACACATGCGTATGTGACGTCCTCTTAATATTATATTTATAAAAAAAAGTATATATTTTATTATAAGTATCGTCAAATTAAAACAAACCGTTATTTTTTTTAAGTATCCACTATAGCTGTACCCTACATTTTAATTTAAACGATTACAAATAATGTATAGTATAAGCCACATACACACAAGTTAAACTTTGTTTTTAAATTTCAGTAAAATATTTTATGAGTTATTACATTTTTTAAAAATGATTATTTTATGAATATTACCATACAATTATTTTCAGATTTTCAACATTTTATAGCTTCACTTCTATAAAAAAAAATATAACATGAATATGTAATATGTATATTATAGATATTAACGTTATTTTCATATTTTATAAGAACCTTATATTAAATTTTGAATACTTTCTAAATCAATATATCAGTATTTTAATTTTTAAGTAACTTTTACAAGACTGAGAGTTGACATGTGTGGTGAAATAAATTTGTTTCAACCCCGATTTTGACATTAGTAAAATACATAAGGTACCTACGTTTATTAAAATAGACGTTTGATTCAATAGCTTAATTACGTAGTAAATTGAGGTTAAATATCTACTCTACATTAATTTAATAATTTAAAATTAAACACCAATATGTATAAAATATAATCTGATTGAATGTGGTGTTTTAAGTAAATTGTGTACATAGGTTTAATAGATTTTTAATACTGTATTTTATTTTATATTATGTTACACAAATCCGTGGGTCACAATATTCATCAATTTAATACATTATTTACTTATTTTCAGAACAATATTATTCTTACTTTCAAGAAGCACCACAACAGTTGATTTTTCAATCGAAAACCTATTTTAACCAGATCAAAAACAAACATTTAATGTTCATAATAACACTTTTTCTTGCATTAAAAATGATATTTACAAAAATCATGTTTTACTTTCACAAATGTCATATAACATAATCAATTTACACTGAACATAACTTATATAATGAAAATAATACTATTTTAACGATAAAAAATTGTTATTGAGAACATTGACATATACTTCTGATATTATATAATGTTTTCTTAATAAACAATTTTCTTATGTTATATTTTGTATAAAGTGATGATCTCCTTATTTTAGTAAATTACCTCCTGAAACAAATGATTACCAGTTTTAAATGTGTGAAATAAAAATTGAATGAGCTATTGACAATATTATACTAACATTTTGAATTTTCATACATTATAATGTTATGAAATAAGTTTTTTTAGTTTTATAAATGTTTCATAGGGAAATATTATAGGTATTAACATTGTGAATTCAGTCCGGCGATAACGTTCACTATGCACGGTCATAACGCTCGCTCCGTTATCAGTTTTTCATACGCTAATATTATAGGTATTATTGCATTCTGCCGTTACGTTTACGTAATATGGCGGCCAAATCGTCTCATAATCGTGTCACAATTAAAATTAATACAACTCCAAGTAAAAGAAATTTATCGTCTTCTTCGCTTTGTGACACTAAATGACTCACACGACAACACACAGTCAAACATGATTCAAACTCATTCTCAAAATGTCCCATCAAAACCACCTGCAGGTTATATCAAAAGCGTGAGTAATTTTCCAGTTTCACCTCAAATTCGATGAAAATTATCAATAAAACAGAATTTATCTGTAAAACCACACCTTCGTACCTGATCATCCATACTCATTTCTATGAGAATTATAGACTACTCCTTAAATATCTAGTTGAGAACAGCATCAGTTTTCATTCATACCAGATGTATGTATTGATAATAATATGGTTATTTTGTGCTGAATTTGGATGTACTATTAGGCAATTTAAAAGCAGCAATATACAATTTTATAGGTTGGTAATTTACTTTAAACAGATCTTATAATTTAAATACCTACAAATAATGCATTTGTATCAGTTGGACAGTATTAATTTAGGGCACTATATCAACGACATTTTTGATTAGATATATTTATCATAATATCAACTTCAAACACTAATAAAAAAAAATTGAGACTATGTATTCTTATAATTTTTTAACCACTATTAAAATAACTTATGAGGAACTTTATATTAAATTTTGAAGTATTTTGAAATTTTATCGATATTTATATGATAAAAAAACTAAACAAAAACGAATACTTCAAATGCCTATAAACAGCCTTAAAATAAGCGAAATAATTTGAAAATTAAATTATGAAAAAAAAAATGCCAATCTAAATAACTGGTGAAATTTTCAGGTAGGTATTTCATTTTTTGAATAATAACAACTATTGAAAATCGTTTGAGGATAAATCGTTATTATTATACGCGATTTCGTTAAAATTTAAAATTCAACATTTTTCCTATAATGAAGCTTCGAGGTTTCTTTTAAGCTATATGATGGAAAACTTATTGTTGAATTGTTTAACCTTAAATATAAATACAAATTTTTTTATAAATTTTAAACTACAAAATAACTTGCAAATTTTCACGATTATGAGAAACCTTGTATCAAAAAAAATACTCAGAAAAATCGAAAATTTCAGTCGTCTATAAATAGCTAAAAAAAAAACCGTATATAGATAACGCTACTAAAAACATTAGTTGAACATTTCAAGTATTTACAGTGATTAGTTTTTGAGTTACAAGTTAACAATCATTGAATCATATAAAAAAATCAATTTTGTCAAAAACTGGTTTTGTGTAAAAATTCCTGTTTTTCTGTCAATTATTTTTTCTATTTTTCCCGAATTTTTTGAAAACTACTGGGAAATGTTTACTTTTGACCTCTATAATGCACCAAGGATATTAACTTTGCCACCGGAAACCACCTCTGAAGTTTGAAATTGAAGCATTATTTCGATAAGTTTTGCTGTACACAGACTGTTACATAGCTATAGCCTATAATAATTGTTCTCTACAGAAACGGTTATCTATAGTTAAGATATGATTATCGCTTTTGGCTATTCGGTATTTTCGACATAAAAATATTAATAAATCAGTATGCTTTTACAACTCATGTGTAGAACGTCTTCTCTGACCTATACTCTCTTTGCACGGTACAACACAGACATAAAAAAAAACACATTGTAAAATCAATACATTCATCACTTCGTTCAGAATCTAAAATTAGGTAATGGATTCAAAATGTCTAGTTAGATTATGAATTATAATTTTAAGTCTTTGCTTTTTTTTTTAATATGTTGAACCTGATTAAACTTTTAAAAAAAGTGTACAATAAAATATTAAAATACCTATAAATAATACAGTGTTGTATTGTCATTAATTTTCCAATATTGGTTATTTTTTTAGTTGGTTTTACATTCGCACTATATCTACCAAATTTCCCATTTTTTAACCATCTATTTCCCTTTTTGTGGTTTTCTTTTTTTATCGACTTTCTTTATACTGACATTGGTTATTTGTAATAATTTAATTTATTATAGTTGTGCTAGTTGAGTAGTACCATTGAAAATACTATGTAGCAATTCTAGTTTTCTCCATGCTTATTTAGTTTCTTATTCTTATTTTCATACAGTGATATTAACTAGAATTGCATTTCAATGTTAAGTATTTCTAGTGCTTAAACATGTTTTCTTTCTAATGTTTTATAAGGTGCGTTCAACTGATAGTACGATTCACATGTCATAGGGTACATCAATATAATATAATGTTCCATCAACACACTGATTGTTTTTATTTATTTATTTTTATCTGGCTCCACGTAGTAATAGTTATGAATTTGATGACATAATAAGCTAATTTTTCCAAACTTCAAAGTGTCATTTAGAGGATGAGATTTTTGGTTATTGTTAACTTAGTAACTAACTGAATCATTTAATGACAACCATTTTGTTAAATCACCTTTACATTTATTTATTTATTGTCATGCAACTTATGACATGTAACATTTTCTACTACATTTGGTAATTTTTATTCTTAAATGTGATGTGACATACAAATAACCAGTATTGTGTAGTAATGTTACTTTGTTTTTGATGACTTATTTTGTTAGTTATTTTCAAACAAAAATATTATAGAAATAAATTTGATTTTACTTATTAAATAAATAATATTAAGTATTTACTCATCTCAGAATATTTCTGGTTACAAAGTGTAAGTATTTCAGCTTCGGTTGTATTGTTTCACCACTGATTAATGAATTAACTATTCTATAAATTCAAATTTAAACGTATCTACTATATGTATATGACTGTCATAAACTCATAACTGGCCATGTTTTAGGAGTTCTGATTTTGGATTAGAATTGATTCTTGAATCATGATTGATATAATATTATAATTTATACAATAAAACTATAAAATACTTTAAATTTAAATTCGTCAATTGGATATGAGTTACAACTGTTATCGCTTCGGGAACCTGGTTATCATAATTATTATCTGAATGTATATTTTGTAGTCGAGATTGTCTATGATATCGTTACCGGAGTTATGATTAGCCGCATATCGTGATTGTGATAACGAGGTCGGTTCGTTTCGCTTATGTCGCGATCGCGATGATAGATTTAGTAGAATGAGACTAGAGAGCCGCTTATCGTTTCGGCGCAACGGCACCATCTCATACTACGGTCGGCGGTAGGATTACGATATAGAATTAAAATTATTATTTTGCGTTTTCTACATTATAGTCGATATTTTATTTATTAGTATGTTTCTTGTTTCCACAAATTATGTGCAAAACGGCGTGCGCCAATAACTTATCAGTCTCTAAACTATGTGTGGCAAAAAGTCTGCCCTGGTCTTGTATCCATTGACCAAACTTACAGGAATTTTGCGAAAACATATCTCGGAACATGTAAGTCAATCTTGATTTTTGATCTATTAAGACTATTTACGTCATTTTTCATTTTTAAAACAGCACTTTTTAATCTACATTAACCAATTGTTTGTTTATTAATTTATTTACACGTAGGAAAGTGAAACAATATTTATTATTATTTGAATTGTGTTTGTTTGAAAGAAACCAAATGGATCATATTTAAATTATAAATTTAATTGGGTAGGTATACTAATAGATATACTTAGTGAATAATAAAATGATTTATGTTATTTGTCTGATTATAAATTTGCCGACAATTTTGTTGTTATAGTTCTGATTGTGTATCTACACAAATTTCGCTTATTAATTATTGTTGATTTCACAATAATGACTTGTTTGCAATATACAAGTACTATATAATATATAAGTAAATTCTTAGTATTAACATTGTATTTTAAATATTTGTTCATAAAATATATTGTATATAAATAATCTACTACTTAAAACTAAAATCATATAAAATTTCCTATATCAATCAGTATATTTTCTGTATTATGTACCTATTTATGTTATTATTTTGATACCTAATGGCAATATTAATTACATACTTTAATTTTATTCAAGTAACACCTATTTATACTTACTTAATATTTAATATATTTTATATTTAGATACTACTATAATGTTTTTATTGTTAGGTACCTGTTATTTTTTTTTCTTGCAATACATATTTTTGGATTTATTTTTATATTTTTACCATAATAAAGTAAGCGTGTACCTATTACCTATAAACTAGAAAATTAAAAACTGTAGGTTTTTTTTGAGTTACTCAGCGATTCTCAACCTTTTTAGTTGTGCGGATCACCAATTTTATAAAAAAATCTTTGAGGTCCACTAATAGCATATCCATATATGTATTATATAATTATAAAATATGTATTACATGAGATAAAACTACATTCAAACGTTCGTTACCGTACACTTATTGTACACTGTAGTTAATATTGATTAGGTAAATATTATTATAACCAGAAATATTATTAAGTATGAAACAAAAATATAAAATAATATTATTTTAAATATATGTATATAATATTTAATATTATATTGTTCACGGCCCAGTACCGTGTTGTATGCCAGTACCTGCGGCCCATTGGTTGGGAATTGCTGGAGTAACTTTGTAACAAAAAATATTTAAACTATTAAATATTTGAAATTGTGTTTATACCTTATATATTTTGTTAAAACATCTTAAATTGTATTACAATAGGTAGTATAGGTATAATACTAACAATTGTCGTATTTAAATTGCACTACCTACCTATATATTTTTAAATTTACTTATTCTTATTTTATTTTTTTAATATCAAATTTATGAATTGTAAGTTACACTTTTATTTTATAATGATTTGATATGCCCAAAATTTGTTTGTATATTTTTTATTAAAATTATTACTATCAATATCAATTTAGCATACATTAAATTGAACCCATAGGTTCCTATACAAATATTTGTTCAGTAGCCAACAAAAGATTGGATAAGCCAAATTTAGTTTTCGATTCTATTATGGCTTACAGTATAATTTGCTATTTTTTTTACCTATCATATTTTAATGGTTAGATAAGTATAAATACCAGTGGCGTATACAAGGAGGGCGTGGGGGTCAGATCCCTCCCCCACATTGGCTTTATTATTTTTTGTTTTTGCTTAGAATATTTAGTATGTACTATAATGTAATGTTTTGTTGTATTATGAATTATGATCAATCGAGCTATTGAATTTTAACAATTTTGTCAAAACTGAATACTATTATAATTTTATTTTGGTTTATTTATGGCAAAATAATGTTTATTTGGTCGAAATGGTCAATGACCACTATGATTATTTATAAATATTATAATTTATAGCTTATCTTATTATTTATAGAGACAATACTATATATTTTATAAATTTATATTATGTATATAGAATATATATATAGAAGTTTTGACTTTTTGAAGTATTGGAGTGAATAATCTTCCATATTGTGTTTGATGTGAATTTTGAAACAGTTAAAATTATATTCATTGTTTCTTATTGTTAAATATTTAACTACCTAAGTAAAAAGTTTTGAAAGAGTGGGGGATTTTCCAATTTCCCTCTTCTATTTAGCTATGTCGTTTACTATTTTTGGTCCCCCCCTTTCAGAAATCATGATTCTTTTTTTTTTTTACTTACCTCTAAGTAACATTATTGATAAAATGATAATAAATAATTTCTGATAACATTCTTGTATCTAGATAGGATGATAAATTTAAGTAGCATTACGTTATTTATATGAGTTGTTTAATGTTTGTTTTCAACTCTATTACATTTCTATTTACATTACAAAGAACAAATAGTTATGTGATTCACATCGATTAATCATTCTAACTTTTGATATAATATGATACTTAATTTTTAATTTCTATATAGTTTTTTTTTTTTTTTTGATTTAATATAATGCACTCAATTATCACTTTAAAATGTATTTTTATTTAAATTTAAATTTTTCCAATTACTAACTTAAATATTAAAAAATATTAGTCCAGTTTGTGTTTTTATTATAAATTATCAACTTGAGTTTGAGAAATAAAATTAAAAGAATTTCATGATTTCTGTTTAAGAAAATACTACCTACTTTGAATAAATCATGTAGATACTTAAATTTTTTGAAATATTAAGAAAATTAAATGTAATTTATTTTTAAAACTTAAAATATTTTTTTTACTATTTCAGGGTTTCCGTGTATCCATATCTATGGGATTTGTTATTAGTACTACATTAATTGTGGTATTAGGAAATTATTGGAAAAGAAGAAAGTATTCTCGAGAATCAGCACCTGTTATCAAACATTATTCCTATGACAAAAGAAAAGCTAATATTGATGTACCTTCAGGTTAGTTAAAATGTTTATTAAAATAATTACATTTATAACAATTATTTTTTGTGTTACAGTATCTAGTTTTAGAATTTTTAGAACTAGCCATAGATCACTAAGTCCTAGCATCAAATCTACCAATCGGCAAGCATCTGTGATATCTTCAACTCAAGATTCTCCAAGCCATTGTAAATCTTCAGAAGTTAAATATACTGCACCTCAACAACTTGGTGTAATGGGTAAGTTATATTTTAAAAGTTTAGTTGGTTGTACTTAATTATTTATACTCAAATTATGCTAATGGTTTCTTCTTTTATTCAGGAATGGAATCATTAGCTTGTAGTATATCATTTTGGGAAGATGCATTGGCAGCATTTTCTGGCAATAATTCAACAATGGTATCTAATAAACTTATGTCTACTGAAGATTCTCAATTTTGTAAGGAACTTCAACTGTTAGTGGACTCTGCTTACTCATTACAAGATCAATGTCAATTACTTTTCTTAGATCAAGTAAGAATTTAATACATTAATTTATACAACTTATGTAAATTGCAATTTATCATAATATAATATAATTTTTAATTTAGAGGTCAGTATTATTTCGTGTTCAACAAAATGGAAATGGTGAAACATTGAAGTTTGATGATCGTCGTTCGTCAGTAGATAGTTTTGTATCAGCACGCACAGATGTAAGTTATATATTTTGTATTAAGATAATTAAAATTTAAACACATATATTTTAGTTAATTGTTTCTAACTATACTTATTATTTTTACTTCCCTTGGTTGTAATCTCAGTTTTAAATTTTAATGTTCTTTTTAGTATTTAGTTGTGATTCACAACAATATATTTTCAGTAATTGATATCGGTTCATTGATATCAATATCATATCTCGATATCGAAAATCAAATGATATATCGATTTAACTTCTTAATTTATAAGACTAAAAATGTAAAAACAATACTCATTATTCAATAAAATACTAATTAGTAATTACTAAATACAAAATTTGTTTACTGTGTGTTTTTTGGAATTTATATTTGATAAATTAAAAAAAGCGTAAAGAATGTAAAAAAAATGTTTCCATGTATCACTACAACCTACAAGTAATGGTATTATCTTAAAACATGAGATGTCGTAATTGTTAATTAATTAAACATATCAGAAAACAACAATGTACTAATTCGACATAGACGACAGAAAAAACGAGACTATTTTAAAAATCCAACAGTCACAGTTATATAATTAATACTATTTAGGTAAAGCTAAAAGTTAATACTTTTATGCTTGGTTGCATGAATGTTCATTTACTATTTAATAAATCAATAGCACATTATTAAATGAATAACAAGTTATTCTTCCTCTAATTGTTTATTAAACATTCAGTAGCATTATTGAGTCATTACATTATTAGTCTTCAGTTAATTCAACTAATGGTCTGATTTCGGCTCATTAAATTTTAGTTAGTCATTAAACTTGTTATTACATAGACAGTGTACTTTTACTTATTCAAATTAAAACAACTAAAAAGTTGTTATCGGTTTTCTTAATAAGTTTCAAATTTTAACATAAACTTTGGTATCATGTTTAAAAGTTAAAACTAATACATTTTTAACTGTTTGTAAAAAACTCAGTAAAAAAAATTTATTAGTTCAATAAAAGTGTTCATTAAATAATCTTAAAGATCGGTCTTATGCAACTCGGCATTATACATTTTTTAGTACTAAAAATATATTTCATAATATTATAATATTATATTAATTTATTTAGAAATTATATATCGTGTTATGGTGGGTATGATGTTGGGGGTGATCAATGGTTGAATCTTCCTTCCCTTGATTTTTTTTTTCATTGTGATGTTTTTATAAATTTAGTGAGTGGAACATCTATTTAACAAATTAAATTTGTGTAATTTTTCTACAACAAATTTAATAACTATTGTTATTTGTAAATTATTAAAATTTTTATGAAATATGTCAAAATTGAGAAAATTTGCAAGTAATTTTGTAGCTGAAAATTCATAAAAAAATTTGTATTTATATTTAACGTTAAAAAATTAAACACTTACTTTTTCATAAGTTTTTTTCTTATAGTTATAGAAAAATCTCGAATAGCCATTTTAGGAAAAAATGTTATGTGCATCTGAATTTTAAATTTTTATGAAATTGCGGAACGATAACGATTTATCTTCAATTGATTTTCAATATTTGTTATAATTCAAAAAGTATAAGTTATAGATACTTAAAAATTTCAATAGTTATTTAGGTTGGCATTTTCTTTATATAATTTAATTTTCAAAATATTTCGCTTATTTTAAAGCTATTTATAGGCTTTTGAAATATTTGTTTTTGTTTAGTTTGTTTTTTATAAATATTGATTGCATTTTTTTGATCTTCGTCAAAATACTTGAGAATTTAATATAAGGTTTTCCATAAGTTCGGCTTACAATAATTTTAAAAGAATTTGAGTGTTGGCCAATTAAAAAAATTTTATTTAAGTTAAAATTTTTATAAAATCAAAAATGTCTGCTTTAAATAACGATTTACCATCAAATAATTTTAGATTTTTATTATAGTTAAAAATTATTTGTCATACAAACTTGAAACATACACCAGTTGTTTAAATTGCCATTTTCTGTACATGATATAACTTTGATGTATTTAGGTTATGAAAACATAAACCACCTCTTTCAACTACCAATGAAAAATATATATCCTGGGCTAACAAATCATCTCCGTCCAGAATGGTTTTTTGTATACAATGATATCAATCATAGGATTCAAATTAAACATACCAATTATAGTGACCTACTCTATGTCTGAGGTCTATTCGATACTTAAGATACTCCTTTGATATAAATTGTGTTATATGCATTATTGTTTATAAAAAAGTAATACTTAATAATATTTAACTTTTATTTTTTTAAATTTTATCTTTATTTTAATTTTATTTTTTTTTTAATATTAATCATAATCATGTTAATGCTTAGATTATTTTTTAATAACCTTCAATTAAATATTTAAATGCTTTATTTCTTGGAATAGCATCATTGAATTTGTGAGATTAATGATGTATACCCATAATTCTTGTGGGACTGTTTTAAATTCTCATTTTATTACAATTGATTAGTGGATGTTATTTGGCCTTAATGTTTTTCTGTATTATTGTGATTATTATTTTCATAAATCTCATAATAACTATAAATTATTTAATTTAATGTTTCAGGTAGCAAATTTAAGAGAATTTGAAGAATTAAATTTTGACAACTATTATCTATATCAAAATGCTTTAAGATACTCTGAAATTGAAGGTATTGCATGCAGGTATGTAGTATTTTAAATCATGTATTAGTTGAATAGTGTTATAATTACTCGCCGGTTGTGTCTATCTTATCTCCATTAGCTAACATAATTTTAATAATTAATTTTAAATATTACGTACATTATGGATAATTCAATAGATGTTATGAAACATCATTGGACAAACTTAAAGTTTCTCTAAGTAAGATAATTATATCAATTAATAGTTCAAATAATAACTCTTCTAAACTGAATAAAAAATTAAACAATATGATAAAAATTATAATTACATGTCTCATCTGATGAAAATAAGGGTAAGAGAAAATTTATCTTCTTGAAAATAAATATGAAATTTTAGAAAAAAAGTTTACTTCTCAAACTTCTATTGGTTTAATTTCTGAAATAATGGTCAGACAATCATGTTCCTGTAATCTAGTCTTTTTTAATTTACCTGAATTTAATAAATATTCTCAATTTTCAATAACAAATAAAGAACAGCTTTTATTCATATCTAATGCAATGGAAAGAAACTTAATAAAATTTACATGTCATCTTGGTTAATCAAATTTAAATATTCAATGTAATTATATGATTATTGACTAATGTGAAGTACAAAAACAAAGAGGTAATGGTAATTATATTAAAGAGGGAATGATAATTATAAAATACATTAAAGGTGGTCCAAGTATAAAAAGTCAATAAATATCAAAATTTTTAAATAAATTCCAGTTAGATCTTTATATTTACAATGAAAATTCTTGAAATCTAAGAAGTTATTTATTTTCATCGACACTTGGGTTACGAAAAACATTCTTATGTCTGAATTTTAATTTCATAGATATGAAGTATACATAATAGAAACACACACTAGTTCTCTTTAAAATGTGTCTTGATGGTGCATTAAAATAACTTAAAGAACTTTTATCAATTGTGTAATGAAAATGATATTGAATATTGATAAATGTGCTATTATTTTATTTTATTTAAAAAAATCAATACATTACTTTTTGATTACATATTAAATAATTCAAATTTGATATGTTGTAATGAAATTAAAGACCTGGACGTTACTTTGGCTTAAAATTTTCCTTCAATTTTCCTGTTAATTATATATTAAATAAATCATACAAAAAATAGGCTTATTAACCCACCATGAGTCATGTTCTTTTAGACCGTGAGTTTATTATTTTTCTAATAAGTCATTGTGAGTAATTTACTTTATTTCGTGCATTTTGTTACCTGTAACGAGCTATTTGGAAGTCAATTATTGTTTGTCGAATTTATAGCTATTTTTAAAGTCCGTAACCGGTTAAAAAGACCATGTGCAACTAAACTCAGTATCATTTGTTACATATTATTTTTGTCAGCAATCAATTTTAAATAGAAAAACCAACAAAAAACAATATATCCCGTCACTTACCTCTTATCTCTTCGAAGGTTACAATATTTTCATTTAGTTTTCAGAATAATATTCAAACTGTATTGTATTCAAACATATTCTTTCAATCAAATTATTTTTAATTTATTTTCACTTTAAGTTGAGGTATAATAGTTCCAGTAATACCAATTTTTATTATAAAATATAATAAATAAAGTATAATTTTTGTAAATCATTATTATATGCAATTATATGTGAAATGTTAAAATAATATGAGATATAAGTTAACGGTTAAAAATACTTTGTACAACCACATGTGTTAACATACAATGATGCGACTCATGGCTGGTTAAAATGTGTATGTAAAGATTTTTGTGACACATTAACCCTTAAAATTCTGTATTTTGCTAGTCTGGTTTCACTTAAAACTATGCTTCTTTAATTTGGCATAATAACACTATCATCGAAAATCATAGTCTATCTATTATTCAAAATAACTTTCTATGATAAATGTATAAATTCCATTATAATTAAGTTCCACATTATCAGGGCTGTATTAGCGCATAGGCACTATAGGTATTGTGTCTAGGGCCTACAAAAAATTGTGGCTATGATATTATTGTAAAAGGCAAAATGGTATAATAGAAGATGGTTTTGTTTTATAGTTTTTGTCAATTTAGTTATTTATATTTTGGAGGAAAATAAATTGTTTTTAAGATATGCTAAAACTGTTATTATATAAAAGTTATGAAAGTTTAGATTTAATTTTTATTCTATAAATGCTTATTTTTCTTTTTAAAAGCTTAACACAAAGATTTTACACTTTTTCTCCCAATGAGAAGGTTTCTTAATAATTTAAATACTTGACAATAGCCCTGCAGGGGCTAGGGGCCTAGGGCCTACGATAATGTTAATCCAGGCCTGCACATTATGGGTATAATACAATGTGTCCTACTACTTGTGACCTCTACAAAATAATGTTCCTAAATAGAAGATTTAATATCTTAACTGTAATTTTTTTGTGTAAACTATCACATAATATTATCAGTTGTCTAGAAATGTTCGAGCAATTAAATTTTAGAGTAGATTAATATAATAAAATATTTTATTTTTTTTCTACTTCTTTGACTTATATGCTATATACTCCTGCAAATATGCTTATGTCTGCAGGTAATTCAACTAAAGATTTAGATTTATTTAAAATGGCACTATTTAATTTGTCCTCAATATAGATGAATTGTTTTTACTCAAAATCATTGTTTTACGTTTTATGTAATCTCAGTTATAAAATCACCAATACAAAAATTATAAGAAATCATATTTTTGAAGATATGATATATTGGTTTGTTTAAATATTGTTTTAAAACAACAAAACAATCAGTATTCAAATTTTAAAAAAAAATTGTATTTTTAAATTTGAATACCAAGTAAAATAATATAATAAAATATAAAGCCCTCATAAATCAAACCCTCATAAATATTATTTATTAATTATTATTATTTATGTAATAGGTAATTTTACTCTTAAGATAACTCAAAAATCATTAAAACGATTCTATTTGAATGTGTTTTATTCATACTTCACTTAGGTCTGAGAGAGAAAACAAATATTACGCTGATTTCTAACAACATTTTTTATTTAGATTTTATTCGCTTATTATTTCTGTTTAGGAGTTATCGAACAACATTAGTGAATTGTGCTTCAGACCGAGAATATGTGTGTAAGTTGCATTGTATTCGTCAAGCTTTTGAACATTTATTCAAGAATGAAAAAAACTCAATGTGGTTTTCTGATTGTGGGAGACGTATATTAACTGATATATTTTTATTTGCCGAGAAAGTAATATTTTTTTTGTCATAATATATTATGTTATACTATTGATGTATTAGCTATTTAAAATATTATTTTATTTTATTTTAGGATCCTAAAGATTTTCTTTTAGCGTATGAAGAGATGTTGGGTTGGGCAAAAACTGATGCTCACTGGACAGAGGCTGAAAATGAACTGTCAACTAGGGGTGTGAAAAAAATGACTTTTTATGATATTGTTATGGATTATATTTTAATGGATGCATTTGAAGATCTTGAAGCGCCTCCTACATCAGTGATTGCTGTAATACAAAATCGTTGGTTATCAAAAGGATTTAAAGAAACTGTAATACTGAATGTTTTATGTATATTATATTCTGCCTTAGATTATATATCATGTATTGAGCAACTATAACAATTTACGAAGCCAACATAACTAAAGAACACGCTAGATATTCCTTCACTTAATTTTCATAATTATTTAGCACCATTTTCTCAATAATATTTAATATCTATATTTTTTTGGATGTAATGAAACTTAAAAAATAACAAATATATGATAAAGTAAAAAACAGTGCATTGCATGCAGGCGTAATCTTTGATCGCTTAATGAATCAATAGTAAGGACTTAACATGATTCTTGACCCACAATTATCTATTAAATTATTAAATTTTGTATGGAACATAGCAAATAAAATTTAATTAACATATTATATATACAGGATTTTTACCAAACAACAATCATTATTTTAAAATCTGTTAACTATTTTGATTATAGTTTTCTTCAACATTATTTCCAGACGAAATAAAACAAAAAATACTATTTATCATTATAATTTTCTAAGTTTCTTCCTTTTTTGAATGACAACATACATTTCATATTCTGATGCAGAATATTTTTTGAAGTATTTTGATACATAATTGAAATTTGGGTGATAGCTTATGAGTTATAAGTAGGGCCCTGATTTTTATGCAACAAATACTGTTAAATATTATGCAAAGTAAAATTTTTTATTGCTCGCTTAAAAAGACTTAACATTTAAAAAATATTATATAATATACGATAATAAAAGAAAAAAAAATCAGTTAAAATTAAAATTAAATTATTACCTTATTTACCTTTAACTATTATTTATCAAATGCTATCATATTTATATAAATGTAAAACCAATGACAAAAAACGTAATATTAATTAGAAATAAATAGCAACACAAAATTACTAACTGTGATTCAACATTTTCATACTAGAAACATATTTTATGTCTTAAGGCATTTGAGGCTCGTGTTAAAAACAAGAAATATCTTAGGTAATTACTTTTCAATACTTTCATTGTTGTTTATTTATCCTACACTTCTTATTACATATTGACAGTATTGATGTTATTGTACCGCCCAGACTTTTTTCTGAAAATATTTGACTACTTAAATTAGTACTCAAAAATCAAAATAGCTTTTACAAGAGATTAAACCAACTATTTTTGTACAAAATTTAAAGAATTTAAAATTACTTTTCATAAAATATGCAACTTTTGTGCATATAATATAGATTAGTATATAATTAGTAATAACTTGTAGGTACATTGAATTAATAAATGAAAATAACACACCAGCCAACAATAAATTATTGATTTCTGACTATCAAGAATCAAGATATATTTTATACTTTATATTATTGTTTTAAATTTGTACTATGTACCATCTATTCTATTATTGTTTTTAAACACAAAATGTAAAAATGTATATTATACTTTATAGTGTGTACTATAATATTAAATAAATACTTTTACATAAAAAATATCTATATAAAAAAAGATAACCAGTAGATTTTAATCTAAATAAAATATAATAAAACAATATTTCCATTTGGATATATCTCAATACTGTAATCATTTAACTTAGTTTGCATGTACAAATCAGTTATACTGTTCAAAATTAAAATATACTCATAAAATTAACGTTATCCTTTGATTACTGAGCAGTCTAAAAATATAGTTAACAAAATGGTTCACAAATTTTATTTTTGGCAGGATTATCTAAAAAAATATTTAAAATTTGTTAACACTTAACTAATATATAAAAATTCCCGAACAAAGCTGGTTAGCTAGTATTATGTGAAAATGTATTGGACATTTTATACTTGGATAAATATAATAAATTGTTATGGCAAAAAAAAAAATATTATACAAATTATAGTAGTTATTAAATATGTCAATTTATATCATATTTAAAATTGCACTATAATCATTTAGAATATTATAATATACATTTTGCTTTAGCAAATTAATTTATTGTTATCATCAATGTGTATTAAATATGTTCACATGCTCTAAAGTAAGAGATCCTATTATTATGTTGGCTTTAAAATCTTTATTCAGTAGTGATGGGTGGTGACCATTGTATATGATCTAAGAATTTTTCAATATAATATTATCTACATTTGTGTCTGTTATAGGCTTTATCAACTGCAGTATGGTCAGTGCTTCGTGCTAAACGTAGTAAATTGAAATACCCAAATGGTTTTATGCATCATTTTTACAACATATCTGAGCAAATGTCACCTTTACTTGCATGGGGCTTCTTAGGTCCTGATGAAGAACTGAGCAGAATATGTTTGTTTTTCAAGGTATGTAAATATTAATTGGTCACCTAATATAATTTATAACACAACACAATATTAAAGTTTATTTAATTCACGTTACTTATATCTTTCCATTATACTAAAATATTATCTAAGTATTAAAAATATATGTTCAAGTTGATTATTTTTTGAAAGGTTTAATTAGTTATATACTTAAATATTACTTTTAATGTTTTTAGGATCAAGTCATTGAATTGATGCGTGATATATTTAGCTTTGATAAATGCCGTTATACTACCAAAGAAGAACTATCAGCTGATATGTTTGAGCAATTTAAAGTGCGAGCAGAGAACATAAATAAAATGATTGAAATGAAATGCAGTTTAGATGTCAAGTCTTAAGTATTGATCTCTTGATTTAAATTGAGATGTATACATTTGCTAAGTTACCAGCTTTTATTTTGTGCATTTGTTCTCTATTGACACTTGTAAGTTATTTGTTGTTGTTGTTGTTGTTTTTTTTTTATTATTTTGAATTCAATATTTTATTTATTTTGTTTTAAAAATGTACAAACATTTTTGTTTTTATTGTAAATATGACTTGCCTTTATAAATTTATTGTATTCAATAGAATTAATAATTGTGATTAATTATTTTGGTTTAATGGTTTGGTTTTAATTTTTATGTTTTAAGTTTTTGTAAATTAATTTGATAATAAAATAACTCTTGCTTAAACAATGTATTTTATTAGAATATGATTTTTTTACATAACAAAATTGTGTTCGTTATTTTGTACAATAATTTGTTAAGTTATTAACAAAATCATTTTAGTGTTAATCTTTATTTTACATAATATATTAAATTTAATAGAGTAGAAATTATTATAATAGCTTGGTTAAGGCCAAATATAATGGTTATAATTATTAGTTATAATATTAGACTTACATTTTGAAAATTTATAAAAATTTAAAATTGATTTTTATTTGAGAATTAATTTATGTAAAACATAAAACACTTAAAAATGATAAATATGAATTATCAGTGTGAATGAAGTTATTAAAAGTCTTATACTTGTGATTTAGATAATAAGATTTACTTTTACTTTATATTACAGCAATACATTTATTATTTAATCTATATAGGTAATTGTTATATAGTATCCTATTTGTGTTTAAATTATCTTGATAAAAATTAGATCCATTTTGATTTTGATTTTATGTAATTATTAATATTAATCCATAATATATAATTGTTATCTCATAGAACCAACTTATTTATAATTAATTAAAATATTTAACTATTTTTTATGGGTTTGTGTTGGATGACAAAAATATTCAACTGAATAATTTAAAACACATTAGTTAAGTTGTTAAATTTAATTTACGACTTGAGTATTTTTGAGTAGGTACTACTAATTTTTAATTATAAGAAATCTTTATAGTATGATACATATTATGAGGATTGGTTTTTAGTTTAATATAATACAATATTGTTATTAGTAGTAGTAGTTGTTGTTGTTTTTTTTTTTTTTTTTTGATTATTGTATTTTTATGTATGAACAATTTTTTTGATACTGTTGAAAATATAAAATAATACAGTGTTATAAATAGCTAGTAATTGCCTTATCGATTCATATTGTAAGAGAATATAAGAATGTAATTTTTTATGATTTTACTCCTATTATCATTAAATAAGTTACAATATTAATATGTTCAAATTTAAGTATTTATAATTATGTATCAAAACAATTATTTAAATTGAAAACGTACAATTTTTATTTTAAAGAACATAAATAAATATGCTCTATAGTCTATTACTACATTTTAATGTTATTGTTACTTTAATGATACAATATAATATTTTCATCCCTTTTTTGGCATGATTTTATTTATTTTTTAACCATATATATGTATAGAGGTATTATATTTAATTGTATATATAATGCTATATTATAAATTACAATTCTACTGTTAACTCCTGTTAATCCTCAGATTAGGATGATGTAACTAACGTCCACCAGAGATAACCAAATTTCACTGTTTAACTTGAAAAAAAAAACAAATATTTAAATGAAAATACTATAATGTAATATTATTAATAAAAACATTTTTATGTTACTATGTATTAGTTTAGTATAAATATATAGGAAACAGTACATTTTTAAATGATTGTTGAGATCGGGGTTATCCTTACCACAAAAACTTAAATTACATGCAAATTTTCCTAGACTTATAATTTAAAAACAAAATGTTTTTTCAATGTATATAAATTTAATTAAAAGTTGATTTGAAATAAATAATAGTACTACTATGTAACACCTATCTACATTTATTTTTTAAAACTAGACTTTATTTACAGACTATAACTTGTGTTATCCAGAATAATTCATATAAGTATGTAACTGTACACTGTTATTTTTAGTTCTAATAAATTAATTTTTTAAGTATAATATTTAAAAAAATAAGGATCCATTGATTTGTGAGTATTAAAAAATTGTAAAGTACCACTAATCACTATCACTTTTTTTTAAAATTAAAATATCAAAATTTACATTTTTTTGTTGTACTCTAAGTATATATAATCTACGCACAAGCTAGTGTAAAATAGATTTTAATTTCGGGTAAAAATGTCTATTTTTTAAAAAATGTTTTATGATTATTTTGAAAAGTACCGGGAATTTTCAATTTTGACCCTCAAAGGTACAAAAAAGTTATAATTTTCTAATTTTCTATATGACCTAACCTAACCTAACCTATGAAAAACATTAAAATATTTGAAGATTATTACCTATAATATTCACAATAGTCATTAGTCAATAAGAATCCAAAAAATATTAGGTATTAGCATATTTTTTATTATTTAAATTAGTAATTCTAAGCAATATCATCCACGTAAAGTTCCCGCATTTAAAATACATTTGTTTAATAATTATTATATCATAAGTATATATTATACTAATTATTCTAAAATTAAAAAAAAAAGGTGAACAATTTAATATTTCTTATTATAAGGTGGGTAAATTAAAGATTAAAGCGGAAACGGTTTACTCGTGATAGACGGTTGCGACTACTAAATAACAATTGATCCACCTAACCACCAACTTAAGATAAAATACAATTACTGTACCCACATACAGTGCCGTACCTAGAATAATTATCGTCCGGCGCTAGAAATCATTTTTAGCGTCTCACCCCCTATACTAAATTAATTTAATCTATAAGAAGATGGTATTAGGAATGAAGGATTTATTAAATTTACCTTTTTCATACGAAACACTTTTTTCGGCATGTACCTACAATATTTTCTAAGGGAGATTTTTTATGACTACCTTCTTAGCCAAGTTAAATCACTATTAATAATTAAAATTTCAAACGGTACTATTAATATTAAACATTAAAATATTAAATACCTAATTTGATATAGGTAGGTAATTAATACTAAGATACGCATGTATTGTTGTGTATTATATAATATATATTTGTTTGTACTAGCAAAAAAAAACTGTTCTGAGCCCTAATTTGTTAGGTGCATATTTTTTAGTATTTGATGAGTATGCACACTCATAAAATACCTAAATAAATAAAACGCTTTTGAGCCCCAACTATCTCGTCCCCCATGACGCTGCTTATACTCGTAATCAAAACTTTTAATTTAAAGGTGTATTAGTTTTAAATTAATATTTATGCGGGATAACTTTACTATCGTCATAGAATATTGAAACTTTGTGAACGTTTTGGTTTAGAGATATTTTTACGTGTCACCACTTATTGGGATCCCGGGGCGTAATTTGTACGTTACAATGAAATTTTGTAACCAAGACGAAATAAGGAACAAGACTATCTACTTTACCGGGCGACCTTTTTCTTGATTTTTTTTTTTTTGAAAAGGGGTGTTTTAACGGGTTAAGAATGATAGTGCTAAAATAAATCGGCGGAAATAATTAGTTTTTAAGTTATGACATATGACGTCGTTTTTAAGTTATGTGCGTGTATCGGCAATCGTCGCTACATTCCGAAAATCAAAAATATCCTTCAACTTGCTATGCATTTCACCTCAAGTAAGCATTGGGTTAAAAATACATTTTAGGGTACTATTTTTACAATACAAAATATTAAAAACAGTAAAAAAAAAATACAAAAAATTAAATCATCAATTGTGGCGTTGAAGCCGTCGGTATTGAGGTAGGTATTTAACTTGTAACAATATATAATAATAATTATTGTAAAACGTCATAACTTAAAAACTAATTATTTCCGCCAATTTATTTTAGCACTATCGTTTTTAACTCGTTAAAACACTCCTTTTCAAAAAAAAAAAAAAATTGAAAAAATAAGGTGGCCCCGTAAAGTAGTCTTATACCCGAAATAATGTACTCCTATATTGTACTTAACCTACTAAGTACTAATAGTTGTACACCAGTGAAAGGTCTGCTAACAAACAAAACATTAAACGGCGATGCGCCGCTGCGGTGGTGGTATGGATATAAAAGGATATCACTTAGGTACCCACTCAAAGTCGATGTCGGAAACACAAAAAGATGATGTACGGTTGATAAATCGAAGTAAAAGGAAAAGCGTATAATCATCGTAAATGCGGCATGTGGTATATCAATCACGAGTATCATCTATAATAGACTTGCGATGAGAGTATTATCGTTATTGTTATTGTTAGGCATTTCAGAAACAACTGTCAGCTCGCAGCCGCGGTGAGACCGACGAGTATTATAAAAACGACACGAATAATATATTAATATTTTACATGTATAAATTTCGCTTTTGATATCCATTTTGCTATAATAATTTTGTCAGAATATATTATTATGTTAATTTTATATAATGGGAATAAGGTATTGGTTTTCAGATCAAAATTAATTATACGATGGTTTATAAGGTATATAACCTAACTATTGATTTATACATGTATACAGACTAGTAACACGTTTAACCATATACTAGACTTGGGTAAACTACTTTAAAAATTAATTGCAATAAACACTCGAAGCAAAAATTAGCGTTTTAAATATGCATAATATTCGATTTTTTTTATGAAAATAAAGTAATTATATTGTATTGATATTTTCTATACACGAACGTTTGAAATTTTCGATTGTTTTTCTATAAATGCTAATAATACATTTTTCGCTCTGTCAAAAATTTTGAAAAATTAATAGGTACAAGCTTCTTCATATTGAGTTCATAGTGAAACCAAAAAATCTAAAACAATATATAAGCATATTTTTTATTTATAGACATTTGTAGTTCAAATTCGGACGAAGAATAATGATTTTAGTTATTTTATTGTAATTCAAACATATTATTCGTGAGGACTTGAAATATTTGAGTATTAAATACAAGTTAAATCCAGTTAGGTTATTTTATCTATTATACAACCATTTATACCTAATAAAATTTAAAATATAAAAAAAAATCCCATCGAGAGACCTAAATAATTTTCTTACCTTTAAAAATGTATATTGGTAAATTTACTAGAGATGAAAAATGCAGTATTTAAGTAGATTATTCTGCACGTAAAATTAAGGTACTGAAAGCTTTTTTAAAAAATACATTTTTCGTGGAGATTTTAAACTGTTACTCGTATTATATATTTTATATTATACACAATGATATTTCCAAAACATTTAGATTAGTCTTATGCCATTGCGTATTTATACCACGAACCTATATTTACACCATTCGGCACTGTCACGTATCGCGTAGGAAGATTTTAACGCTCCTTAAAATGGAATCAAATCTCCGATTTACGGTACGCCACTGATTGGCTTGACCTATACATCATATAAATAATAATATTATTATTATATTGCCGAACGATGTGAAAGCCACATCGGCTCGAGTCCAAATACATTAACGTCCTAACACGGTCGACTGATGTAAACAATATATAATACCATATGCAGTATAGGTAATAGGTATTACTGCAGCTACTGGTGTACATTATATTTTAATGAAATGATATATGACATGTTGCTTATGAAATGTAATGACGCGTCGGCACAACGAAGTTTGTGTTAAACGAAAATTGATTACATCAGTTTAGTTGATCTATAGTGTTGAGGTACAAGTATACAGAATAGCCGGTATGAATTATTTATTTATCGTAAAGTATTACCATATTATTAATATTACCACGGAAATAGGTATATTTTTATAATTTTTATCTATAAAGGTTATTAGCTTTACATAAACATTTATATTTTTAAATTATATGACATTGTGCATTTTAATTTTTTTGGAACGAAGTTCCTTATTTTAATTAAGAAGTTATATGTTTTTAGCGTTGAAAATTGGCCAATTTATTGCTTCGGATAAATTGTCCGGAATGTTAGATTAATTTTTGGATTCATTGAAGTTGGGACAGTAGACCCGCAGGTGATGTACTTGATTACTTGATGGAGTTGTTTGTGTTGTATTTTGGGTGTAAGGGTGCATCTGTCTTTGCCATAAGGTGTTCATATGTGGATTTGGTGTGGCTAATTCTATAAGTTGATTAAGAATTATCTTTTTTTTTTTCTATTAAGATCTGTGTTTTTTGAAAAGAGTGTGTTTGATTTCTGTTAATTAATTTTACATGGTTGTATGCTATTCTGTGTTTTATATATCCATGTAGTGACGTAGTGTTTGTTAATATTTTTTCGTACGTCTATAAGCGAAGAAAAAGAAAGTATATACCTTTTAGGAGAATGTTAAAAAAGTCACTGCTATATTATAATAAAAATATTGCCTACTTGATAGAGTTATTTCATAAGGTTCGGTCAGTATATGAAATTTTCTGATAAAATAGTTTTTGCTTAACATTTAATAATTTTAATTCTTCTCCAAGTATTTATTGACGACTCTTGCTATATAAGTTTGTCATATATTTTATGAAAGATTTTTTTTTTATCTTACTAAATTATATTTGGCTAGTGTTTTGTTCTTTTTAAATTCAATAAAGTCTAGGAAATCAGTTGTACATTTGAATTTGTTGAAGTTTATTTTTTTAAATTTTTTTGTTCCTTATTGCATGTGTTATAATTTTTTGCGCCATTGAACAGGTGGTCGTTTTCTATAAAACTAACTAATATTTTGCTAAAAAATTTTAAAGACCATATTATAGATTAGATTACTGAATTCATTCATACTATATTCAACCTTTTTATATTCTTTTCAATTTAAGTTTGGTATATATAATTCCAGTTAACACTGCTTAGTTTCCATTTAATGAATTATTTGAAACAAGTGCATATATATTAATAAGTTTAAAAAAACACGTTTTATGATAAATTATTTTAAAGTGGTGTACAAATTACAATTTTTTTTAGGTACACAATTACGTAGATTACATAATCCCGCCTTTTTATCTAGTTTTAATGTAGCGAATAATAATCTCAAAATTAGCTCAAATTACTAACATTATAATATTTTGTAGACAAATTAAATTTTTTTAGTTCATAATTTCATGTAGGTGTAAAACTTAATTACAATAAAGGTTAAACTATAGCTACAGAATTATCCTGAATGAGTTGTTTTTATAATTTATATTAATAAATAAAAAATTTAATAGATAAAATTTAATTCCGTTTATTCATTATTGTTTATCAAATATTCAAATGTGCCTTAAGGGATACATTCTGTAGCACGTCGCGCATATCAGTAGGTACTTTAGGTTAACTAAGTTTATTGATTGACTGTGTACCCTGGGTACAGTGTCAGAATAGACTTTATCTACCACCTATATACCTTAATATGTAGGCCGTATTCCCCTATACTCTATAGTCTATACATACTCGTACACGAATATGAGAATTAAAAATATATCTTTATAGGTTTGTAGGTAATTAGTTAAAAAGTCGAGTGATTTATTTGTATTTAACACTTATAAAATTTTAAGCTTATTCAACGAGTTTGGAGTTACCTATACTTAAATTATAATATATTAATGCAATTTATTAATTCATATAATAAGTTAAATTATCGTTATAATTATTATACAGGGTGATTCTTTCATCAAACAACACTCATTAGTTCCAAAAGTATTCATGTTTTTTTATGTTTTTGAAAATATTTTTTTACATAGTTTCAAATTGTTAAAAAAACAACATTTTTATAAAAAAATTATATTTTTAAATATTTTTTATCCTTATAATATTTTAAGTTTTTTACTTTTTTGAATGACAACATAGATTTAGATAGAATAATTTTTTGAGTATTTTGATACATAAAAATCGAATTTAGGGTGAGTAGTCTATGAGTTATACTTATTCAAAGTTTAGACAAGCGGAGTAGTGGACAAACATTTTGCGGGGTAACCCCGTACCACTCCACTCCGCGCAGCTAAACTTTAATTACGTATAACTCATAAACTACTCGCCCTAAATTCGATTTTTATGTATCGAATTACTCAGAAAATTATTCTGCTTTGGAATATGAAATTAAAAATCTATGTTGTCATTCAAAAAAGTAAAAAACTTAAAAATTTATAAGGATAAAAAATATTTAAAAATATAATTTTTTTATAAAAACATTGTTTTTTTAACAATTAGAAACTATGTAAAAAAATATTTTCAAAAACATGAATACTTTTGGAAATAATGAGTGTTGTTTGATAAAAAAATCACCCTGTATAGTGTTTATTATACTGTCTATAAAAATATAGCCAATAACCGAAAGTGAGAAAATAAATCTACAAATTAATAATAATTAAAAATATTATATAATATTATAATTATCGTTTAAGTTCGTGCAATATTTGTTTTTTTTCCCCACTCATATGCTGCACACAATAGCAAATTGATTTTCGGAAATCGGAAAAACCAATCTTATGTTTTTAGATTTAATATAATAGAGTGAATCTACTTGTCATCAAATTAGAGTTCAAGAAAATTATCTGTGTTTATACGTGGGATTTTTTATGGTACTAATATTTTTATGCAGATTATTAGCACTTACTTATTGAGTAGGTAGGTATGTTGAATATTAATATTTAAAAAAGCTAAATCATAAGAATTAATTCAAATACTCTAAAGTCCGTGGTACAAACATAGATAATGTTCTTAAGTTTGATAATAGGCCGGTTCACTGTAATATTAAAGCTAACCACACAAGATTGGTTTTAATGAATGCAAATGTACTATGTTAATATGTTATACACGTGGGTCAGAGAGATAAATTGCAAAAAATGTGATGACATCCTATTAAGAGTTAAATTTATTATAATTGTTTGTTTGTTAACTATATCAACACTCATAAATTAACGTCTCATTGTTAACTTAACTGAACTAAGTTAATTATTTTCATTAAATAGCCCCATATTCGCTTGTATATTATGAAGCGTTTAAGCTTCAAGCGTATACCTGCGTACTTATAGTACTATTATATATTGTAAATTTGTAAATAGTTATAATAATATAATTCAGTCGGCAAGTTGGAGTGAGTGGGCAGGTAATGGTATAAATATTATAGATATATACTTAAGTATGACATATCAAGTGTATTTATTATGAATACATATTACCTATAATATGTCTGACTACTAAACATATTTTATTCTTACATATTCGTGTATAGACGAAAACATACTTTAATGTTACATATTAATTAAATGTACTAAGTGATTGAAATAAAGTACGTGCTCTCTGCATAAAGCTGGCCGAGTTCTTGATTTCTACATTTTACATAATATTATTTGATATTAAGATTATGGTGACTGTATATAAAAACTAAAAAAAGAGCATTTTAAAACTTAGGTCTTCTTCTATCATAATTTCCCAATGCGTGAAATATTCTACCCATTTTGCCCATGTCATCACTTACAGGTCATTATTTCTAAAAATTAGTTTTTCTTTTCATCTGATTACTCTATTTTTTTTTATCCACTATAAAAACTAATTATTTGAAATTATAATGTCAACTCATTTGGTATGTGTCTTTATGATGAAAATAGTTTGAAATTTAGGTAATTTAAAGTAAACTAAAGTATAATTTAAAAAAATTAAATTATCAAGTGTAAAATTTAAATAAAAAAATACAAGATTTTATTAATATGTAATATGTTTCCTACATATTAACAGATAATAAATTAAATCAAACATGCTACCAACCAATCAGAATACATATACATAAGGCCGAACCTTCAAATATAAATTAATAACCAAATTATAAAAAATTATAAAAATATATTAGCTTATAATACTTTAAAAAAAGAGTATAATTTTATATACTAATTAACACCATTAAAACTAAAAATAAGTAGTGTTAAGGACACTAGGACATGCATAAAAAAGAGTATGCCTGGTCACCATAAATTTATAATCTAGAGCGAATAAATTTGCATTACATTTATACCTTAGTCTTTAATGGCTTTATATATGAGAAATATGACTATGTTATAACTAGAGCTACGATTTATATGCAATAACAAACTTTAAAATACGCATTTGGCTTATTAAAAGTATACAAAAAAATGCGATTAATATAATATATGCCAAAAATATATAATATAGGTACCGTAAAATTAAAGTGTTTTAAAATGAATAAAATATTATTCTTAACTATTATAAATTTATAACGCTATTTAAATGTATTACATGAAAAAATTACGTGGTGTTTTATTTTTAAAACTGAATGATCCTCTGATAGACATTAGGTGATATACTTTTATATTTGCTAAAACTCCGTTCAACATCACATGACGTAAAAACTTCTAATAACGAAATAAACCATAAAATATGCATGTTTAAAAGTGTTTATGCAATAAAATTCATTTTGTCCAAAATATGCAAAAATATGAAAAATAAAAATACCACTATTTAAATATTTTTATATGACCATGAGATGGTTCGTGGACATTACTGACAAAATCAATGATCAGAAGTTGCGAAAAAAAAACTTACTGTTTTAATAACTTAACCGTATACGAATTTCGTAAAATCTATCTCGAATAAAATACATACTTTACAAAAATGGTCTTCAAAGGGTGGAGTAGTAACACAATTTTGGGTATTGTGTTATTTGTGTGAACTTCGGAAATGGGTTGTGAATGTTATAATATACTTTTAATAATTAAAAAATATTTGTACAAAGTATAACTATATTTCATTAATTTAATGGGACAAACAAAATATTTAATTTCCGTTAGTTGATAAAAAGAATTAATAAAATTATTTTTGAATGTACCTATTCGAATATAATATGTTTTCATAGGCCACCTAAATGGTTTATCGACAAAGTAACGGTGGCAAAGTCATTGTAATTTTCCCCAACCACAAAATTTTACCCATCGACCACCTGTATTAACATCAACATGTATATTATTGCAGTGGCGTAATTAGGAATTTGGTTTGGGGGGGATTATACGTTTTAGTAAAATCTGTACACCTCATACAGTAACCTATCCCCACCCCACCAGAATACAAAAAAAAATTTAATTATAGTTGATTGAAAAATACAAGTTTATATAAAAAAATTATATAGCACCTTTTCTTTAGTTCACAAGTTATTTTTGTTATAAAACATGGTAATTAAATGTATATAGAAATAGATGCAGAGAACGATTTATTTATACCACGGAAAAGAGCGGGGTGCTCACTGAGAATGGTATGAAACTTTAAAAACGTGAAAAACAAATTAATGGAGTAGTTTATAATAAGTAATAACTACCATAAGCTTGAACAAAAAATTTGCAATATTAATAATAGAATAACAAGCGATCATCCACAAATGGAATGGATTGATTACTTAGAATATATTATTGTGGGGTTACTTAATTAATTTCAACGAATAATATTGTTATTAAATCACTGACAAAACTGACAGTAGGGTTATTTGATACAAAGAGGACGTCGTACCTGCATATTATGTTGCCTCCGTCTTACACACGTATGACATAGCAAATTTTCGTTCACTAGATTCAAAAGTATGCTGTTAGTTTTGATATTAGAGTGAATTGATCTATTATATAATTTAAAGGTAAGATTATTATCTTGGGCCTAATAATATCTTATTGATATTATTATTTTTAAGTAAGTTATGATCATTTTAAAATATTGAGCTTCAAAAAGGTCATAACTTCCTTAAAAATAATAATATCAATAAAAGGCTACGTGGGGCCCTGGATAATAATCTTTCCTTTAAATTAAATAATAGGTCAATTCATTCTAATATCAAAACTAACAGCATACTTTTGAATCTGGTGAACGAAAATTGGCTATGTCATACGTGTGTAAGTCGGAGACAAGACATGCGGGTACAACGTCCTCTTAAACAATTATTTCTATACTATTTTATATAATTATTGATTTAGTTATAATTAATGATTCACCTGTGAACAACGTAGATATAAAATAATGTCCTGGTGTTCTTAAATAACTTATATCACAGAATAATAAAATATGCAGTAATATATTATAATATTAATAATTATTATTGGTATTTTGCGAAAATCCGAACGTGATAAATTTTGACAATGAAAGTATGCTTATATAACGCTGCTATTATTATGTATATAAAAATTAAAATTAATCGGGTTAGTTATAAATTATAATGTAACTAACTGATTCAGCACGGCATTTCTCGTGACAAATGAAATGTCTGTGGTTTACCCTGTCTTAAACTCCATTAAATATATAAAATACTATATTCTTTACACAGTTAATCGGGTGGGTTTCACTAAATGTAAAATAGGTACATGTCTAAAATTATATCTAATCAAAGAAATTATTTTATTTTCTGAAACTGATATAAAAATATATAAAAAAAGTCACTCCAATTTTTAGTCACACGCGTAATAAAGTTATGCCGTATTTCTCGTGCTAGTCTTGAGCTCTTAACATCTTTCTTGGGTATAGAATAAGACAAAATTAAGCGATTTAAAAAAATAGGCACCATCTTCAATAATAATTATTAAAGTTTCGAGCATCAACACTTAAAAAACATAAATCTTTTCTATTGACATGTTTTTCAGTTTGTTGAACACTTAAGTATTTTTTATTAGAAATAATATAATTAAAATTAATATTATTGGTTATAATTTCTTTTATTTATTAAATTAAATAAAACTATCAAATTCCAAAGTATATTAGTTGTGAGTATTTTATTCAATATTAATTTTTTATATTTTTAATCAAGCTATATACTTTGTGTTGGAAGTAATGTCGACGGATGCTATCTCTTCCCTCATATTTTTCAAGTCTGGTACATTATAATATTGTCAATGTACTACGTATTGTATTATTTTGTGCATACAAATTGTAATAATAATAAAAAAATGCTTTGTGTAAATTTAACCTTTATTGTCCATTTTTGAATCTTAAAATCAAAATTTCACATAGTCATTTTTAATGAACCCTTAAGGTCCTACATGGTCGATTTTAATTATGAATTAACCAATCAGGACTTCCACTATTACATTTACAGATACTCTTGATTGTAATTTTATTTTAAATTATTTTAATTTATAATTTTATAATAATCTAATACATATATTATTATGCAATTTTATTTTACATTTTATTAATTAAAACTGTTTTGAATAGTTCAATAATATAATTACCTATAAATTTAGTTAATAAAATAAATTCGCGAAATGGGAATTGAATACATACAAATACTTACAAAATATATATTAGATACCATTATGTTATTATATTGGCGTGTCGAGGTTACATTTTTTTTTATGACAAGCCCACCCATAGTTTGATCATCAACCTTAGGTAAGTAGGTACTAAATATCACACAACCATTTTTTACTTTCAAATTTGTCGTTTAGGCATCTTTTAGTTCTATCGTCATGCCACTGTCTGTAATTCGTTGATAAGGCTTATAAATCTATAAAATCTGTATTATTTATAAATCGGACTGATGATTTGTCTTGAAAATGTGAGAAAAAAGCGTTTATTTTTCATGACTGTATGACACTAAGGTAAAAATAAATAGTTTTATTGCAGTTTCTTCTATATATTCATAATATAATACATTCTGAAGATCAATTTTTGTTACCATATAAAATTCAAAAGACTGTATAGATTTAATAACATTCTTACACATCAAAAGGAAATGTATGACTTTTTTCACATTAAAAAAAAAAAGCTTTTCAAATGTTCACTATTATATCGAGAAAAATCAAACCGAATTAAAATCGTTGTACACTGTCGCGTGTCTATTTGTATGTATGATTTTTAAATCTTGCGAAATTTTTTTTTGACATAATTCATTTTGATAAAAAGTAAAAAAAATAATTACTACAATATTATTTAAATTTAAAACTATGCATATTGAGAGATAATTTTACTCGATGAGCCGTCCAGACATTATTACTTTTGATATAAAATAATAATAAATATTCATGAATTTTATATTGGTACGTAGGTATCTTATACATGGCGACCAGTCATAAAATTCCAAAATACGCATTTTAAAACTTTGCTCTTCTATTATAAAAACTAATGTGTATATTATTCTACCTATTTTGCTTATAGATTATTTCCATCTATAAATAAACTATTTTTTTTATTCGATAACTTTATTTCTATTTCTATTATCAACTATAAAAATTAATTATTTGAAATTATAATTTAATTGTTAAGTCAACTTATTTAGGTGTATTTTTTATGGTGAAAATACTTTGAAATTTTAAAAATTTTAATACTAAAATTTAAGAAATATTCGAATATAATACGATAATTGAAAAAATAAAACTTTACATAAAAAACAAAACAAACATTAATATGCTTCTACCGATTTAACTTCAATCACATTACATATTATATTATCTAGTATCTATGCATTAAGTAGAATTATAAAATATAAATGAATAATTAAATTATTAAAATCATTACCATGCATTAGCCCTTAATAATTTCCAAAATGAGTAAAATGTATTTACTTAACAGATTTAATAAACACTATTAAGTAATTAAAATAAAATAGAGTAGGTATTTTTCTATGAAAAAAATTACGCCAGGGTGCGATACTTATATTAAGTATTATATTTACCTTATAATAATAATTATTTGTTTTTAAATTGTGCACATTGTACCTCTTGGTTTGAATTTAGTTAATATCTGTATAAAATATAAATATTTTAATAGAAAATTGTTTTCCTGTAAAAAAAATACAAATCTAGAGAAGTTACTGCCTATGTTGTCTATGGTAAAAAAAAAAACAATTAATTAAGAAAATTGTTGACAGATTTTAATAAAAATACCGGGATTTCCCGAATCTTTGAATTGCCCACTGATTCATCCGAAAAAAAAATGTTTTCGGTTTGGGTTCGAGATAATTGATTATAATAAATAAGTATTAGGTACTCACCAGTCATCCGTTTCACCCCCATGTTTATAATATGTTTACCGTTAATGTGCATTAAATTTCAGAAGTAACGTGTGTATAAACGTATGTTTAATGTGCATCAAATATTTCATTCATGGCTTTAGTCAAATTGAATTAACTCTTAATGGGATTAAAAAATAAGTGTAAACGGACCAACGCGCATTAATATTTTTGATGGGTATCAAATTTTAAATTCTATATCATATATAATTAAATTTAACATAGCGCATATGTTTTCAGTTTACACATTTATATTCTATGAATTTCAAAATTTATATTCTCCAAATAGTGGGCAACTTTAATTAAATATGAACAAAATGTTGGCGACTGAGAGTGTATTTTTCGAAAATTTCAGTTCTTTAAAATATTTGCAAAAAAAAAAAGCGGGCAAGTGGATACCGCTCTGCTGTACATTAGGAGGTGGAGTGGACCTCGGACTAGGGTAGGTTACATTTGAATGCAATGGTAGGTATCATTGTATACGAAAAACGATTCTGAACGGAGATGATTTGTCAGTCTAGGATATATTATATTTAAATATTGCCATATATTCTAATTTGAAACAAATATTTTATTTTTCAATTAGGACGCATTTGCAAAAGGCATGGTTAATCAATTTTTCTAAAAACATTGCATGTAGTTATCATAATTCATAATACTTTATATTATCATAGATATGTTTGAGGATAAATCGTTATCGTTACGCGATTTCATAAAAATTTAAAACTCAAACGCTCAAAACATTTTTCCTATAATGACGCTTCAAATGGTCTCTATAACTTTTTGAAGCAAAACTTATGGAAAACTTAGTGTTGAATTTTTTAACGTTAGATATAAATACTAACAATTTTATGAATTTTGAACAACAAAATAATTTGCAAATATTCATGATTTTGACGAGTTTTTGTCAAAATTTGAACTTCAAATGCTAATAAAAAAAAAATTGTGCTTATGTATTCTTATAATTTTTTTATCGCTACCTATAAGAATAACTTATGAGAAACTTTGTATTAATTTTTCAAATATTTTGACTCCGCCAAAAAAATTTTATCGACACTTCAAAAAAAAATTCTTAGGAAAATTGAAAATTTCAATTGTCTATAAATAGTTCAAAAAAACTCAAAGTTCTTTGAAAATTTAACTGTGTATGGAGAACGCTAATATAAACATTTGGTGAAAATGTCAAGTATTTACATCGATTAGTTTTTGAGTTATAGCAAAATAAAAAAATCGATTTGGTCGAAAACTGGTTTTGCGTAAAAAATCCCGTTTTTTCGTCATTTTTTTTTTGTTTTTTTCTCGATTTTTTTGAAAACTGTTGGAAAATGTTTACTTTTTACTTCTATAATGCACCAAGGATACTCACTTTTACATAGGAAACCACCCCCATAGTTTGAAATTGGAGCATTATTTCGACTAATTATGCTGTACACAGACACAAAAAAAAAAAAACACACATCATTGTAAAATCAATACATTCATCACTTCGTTCAGAATCTAAAAATTAATACTTTAGGTATTGTTAATATTTTGGTTTCAGCTTCATACTTCATTTTTGAAATGTATAAAGGATGCATATTAAAAACAAAATTTGAATCGCATAAACAATCGCTTAACATGTATTGAATAAATACTAAATAGTGAGCTACAAATTAGTATTAAGTAGTCTTTTAAAAGTGATTTAGTGGCCCATTAACCAAATTGGATCGATAAATTAAAAAAAAATCAGCTAGCAATGTATACTACATTATACAATATTTTCATTAATAAAAATATCAGTTGTTTGAAATTTTTTTTAGATTGCAATTTTGCTTTTTCTGGTCAGTTATTCTTTATCAATCATCTCTCTTAGATACGTTGTTCTAAAAAATAAAAATACTTAAACACATATTATTATACTTAATAATAATATCCATAATTCATATACTTTATACATTTTTACACATCGACTTGGTGCTACAATGACAAATATTTAATTAACGTTACCTAAAATATTACACATTTTAGTTTCTGTCCATCTGTTGGCATCCACATAATCTCAACAGATTTTAGAACTGCTATTATTAATACAAGTTGTAATATGATGTTGTAATTTACAATAGTGTGGTTGGACTTGAATTTACCTATAATATTATATTCATTATTGTTGATATATAATATATTTAACAGGTAATATTATATGAATGAACAATGTTGATTTCGTTAGTGTGATAAAATGTATCACGAAGTATAATAATTATACATATTTTATGTACGGCTAATGTAGGCAGACGGATACGGAAGGTACCCGCTATACATATTATATAGAATTTAAATACACAAACGAAATACGTAAGTATATTATTTTAAACTTTTGTATATCACATAATTAAATATTTATAAGTGTGTAACTATTTAAATATATTTAATAATAACACTAAATATTTTTTAGTAGGGCGTATATTTTATCTTGATCATTACTTAATTGAATATTAAATGCGTGCGTAATGTCATCATCTGTTTCCAGTTGTCACTACTATAATTAATACCATACTATATACTATAATATGGTAATTTGTTTATAGAAATGTTACAGAAATACAGAATACCTACATAAATACGAATAACAATTATATAAGTCGTATTATAATGTATAGGTTATATTAATACGCTTAACGCTTATATAATAAAAATAGAACTACCTAATTAAATTTGATATTTAAATATAAGGCGTTATTATTAATGCTATGTTATGAAGATCACGATACAATGCATACATTGGAAAGTTAATTTATTATATTTACTCAATTCTAAACAACTCAAAAGCATGACTTTATTTGAGTTAAGTATATATAAGTTTATGAACTTGTTTGTTTCCTATAAATTAAGTGGTATTCTATGAGTTACATGATTTTTTCTCTATACAATATTGACTTAAGCTTTTCCATATCCCAATGATAATATTAAATACTGTATTTAGACTATAGTGTACGTTATTAATTATTATGTAGGTGGATATCTGTAATATTACTTAGAAAGTTTTATTTAAAGAGGCTAAACCTAAGTTTAATACAAAGAAAAAATCTACTTGAAAATTTTTGACTAATTCAATAAATTATTATTAAATTAAATTTATAAAAATATTAAATTAAAATTTATTAATTCTATTGTAGCACATTTAACATTCACTATTGGTGAACGTATTAAATATTTTTTTCTTTTCAACATTCTAGATTAAGGTGTAACTGGTCTAAGCACTCTAAACACCACATTAAATGAAACAACTTAAACATAAAATATACCATGATATGATATGCAAAAATATAAGATTACTACAACTTAAAATTTGTTATGTACTTGATAAATTTTTTTATCTATCAATAATTCATCAAAATGATCAAACATACTTTATTTGTCCGTAATTAAACCAGTAAAAAAATAAATATTTTAAAAATAATTCATAACAAAAAATAATAATTGCCATAGTGCATGGTATTAAGTTTTCTAATTTGATATTCTTATTGGAAAAAATAACATTAAAACACAAAAAAATGTTGAAATAAAATTCAAATAACATATAAAAATATAACATTTCAAAATAGTTGATTCAAACTATAAACAACATATGATTTGCCAATTAATTTTTTTTCATATGTTCATAAGTAATATTTTTACTTTGACAAAGTTCATATGTTTAGCACATTCATAGTTCTGACATCACATTTCGTATTTTCGTACACGTATATTAAGCATTTATGCTATACAGTATTTTCGTAATACCTAAATACATTTTAATAATTATTTAAAATACTTTAGTATTGTTTTGCCGAATGGGCATAACAATTGTGGCTTTTTTATACAGAAAATACTAAATAGTAACTATACATATAAGATGTAATTATTGAACTTTCATAATAAATATACTTAGATTAACAAATTATGAAAAACGAGTATAAGTGAGTATACACAATCAAATCGTTATGTTATATTAAATATAATATAGTACGTTAAAAATAATGTTATACATATATTAGGTAAGTATAACAATTTATCGATATGCAATTCGTAATATGAGTTTATAAATAATGCATTTTACTGACACACGCAGCATAATATAATAGAAAGTATAATTTACCGATTTTTCATTGTTTATTTTACTGCATATTTTGCAAAATATTTTAGCATTAAAATGTATAAGTATTATTATAATAACTAATTCGTAAATAGAATAATATGTTAATAAAATCATCAAGGAAACGTTGGGTTTTATTTTTTATTTTATTATAGCATTTCTTCTTTATATCAACGTAATACAAATTGAAGAATAAAGTTAATTATAATATAATATAATTGGAATACAAAACTATGTTAAAAAAAAAATTAATTCAGTAAATAGTTTTTGTTTTAATTATATTTGAACATTTTTCATTTGGTTTATAAAAAACAAAATTTATTCAACTAAAAATACAAGTATACATTTTATTAATTTATTGGTAAATTATGTAAAAATATTAAGAGTGAAATATTAAGTTAGGTTAGGGTAATTTATTATAATTTTAGTTAGAAAATAAAAATATAAAATTTTTGTTTATAATACCACAACAAAGATAGCGTTTATTGTTTTTGATCTACATATTGGTAGGTATCTAAAAATCCGTTTCCTATAATCTATATTCTTTTTAGAAACTGGATTTCAATAAAAAGTGCATTATTTTTTGCTTGCTCTAGGACAACGATTCCAAGTACAAATTCGTTTAACATAACAGACATACCGAAGTTGAAAATTGTATTTAAATTTTTCGATATGTTATTTTTATAGTATTTTTAAGGTTTTTTGATTAATTTTTAGTGGATGAATCAATACATTGAATATTTTTTAGTGCAAATAAGGAAATTCAAAATATTTTATTAATAAATATTATTTCTATAATATTTGCTTTAATAGTTTTGAAGTATTTTTTATTCATACAAAATGGTAATCGTTCTACCTATAGGTATATAATTGCGATATTATCTATTTCCAACAATTATCAGGATAATAATATGGTGTCTTACAGTTGGGAATCAAACCAACTAATTGGTCAATTGTAGATATAATATAACTAAAGGCACTAAAAAAAATAAAATACTATTTCTAATGTATTGTTTTATTTATACCTAACATTGTTTATTCTGCGTGCACTTAAGTTTAGTATAATTTGTTTTTGTATTATTGTTAGTTTAGTTAAGGTAAAGAACTGTTAATAAACCCAGTAGTTAAACCGTCGTTTTTCTATCACTTTCATAAATATATGCAATGTGTATATAATAAATAATTGATAATTTGTTAAGACCATTATTGCATTAAAAAGGAATTTTTTAGGGCATTTTTCGGTAGTTTTTAAGAAATTTAAATCCAAACCCTAGTTATTAAGTACATAGACAGTCTATATGATTATTTTTTGTATATATCTAAATATTTATAAAGTACAATAGTAGTTATATATAATGTGTAATTTATCAATATTAGGTATATTCCGTACGATAATACAAGCTAAATCAATAATACAAAACTTCGTGCAGATAATTTCTTATACGTCGCAGAAATTAATTTATATTACGTCCCTACCACACGGCATTAAATAAATTATATAAAATTATATCTAGTCAAATTTGGTAAGACCTTCATTAATTTGGGCATGAGAGAAAACAAATGTATCGTGCTTACAATAATCGCAGTGTACACAAACTATGATATTATATAAATGTTCGGTCCGCGGGTACTAAATATCATACATAATTTGATTATAAAGAAAAACAACAGTTTTTTTTTTGCCATAAAAAATATAATATACTTAATGTATTAGGTACCCGCTTTTGCCCGAGTTAAAATTAATCTATCTTTCTATCGTTTCCGTTTTGCTTCAGTGGAAACAATATATTATATTATACGAACATAATACATTGCTATAATGATTAGTATTATAAATTTTTTGTTTCCTAATTTTGGATGTATTTTAAATGTGTAAACACCAACAACCGAGAACAGATTAGAATGCTTAAGATTCGATGTACGCAAATTTAATATCGTTAAAATAAATTGGTGTTTCTTTTTATTTGTTTACATGACAAATATGTCCAAAATTAAAAAAGAAAATTATGATTGCAAATGATAAAAGTTAAATTTTTTAATTATATCCATAAGTATTTAATTTCAAGATTGTTTTTATTTGTTTTATATTTAAAAATATATTTATAAAAAATTGTTAATGTCAATTTAAAAAATTTGTATTTGTTAAAATTTTTTTTCTATTAAAAATTTACGTATGGGTAATTTTTAACTAGGTAGTGGTATTATATGTATGGGAATTTACAATCACTCCATCGATCTATAGCCACTTGACCACTTAACCACTATTAATTATAGTTTCGATATTAACACATCTACACACAATCTAAAAATTCCCAAACATCATAAATAATAAATTTTAATAATATTATATAATCGATTTTATGATATTACTATCATCATCATCATCATCATTATTATGGTATTATAATACGTATAATGTATTACTCTCATATTGCCTACTTTTTATATATAGAATATAATAATAATATAATAATATAGTTATTATATAAACAAGCGGAATACTGATTTTCTACGAGGCTAAAATATTATTATATTATTATATAGAGTTACGCCGCTGCATATTTAATGCGCCGCAGTAGATATTATATAACTATTCACGAAGGACTTGAAAAATGTAGTTCGAAACAGTATGGCGAGGCAGATAGCTGCTGCAGCTGTACACAGCTTATGACGACGGTGACTTGACTACTTGAGACAGTGTAAAAAATATCTACCCATTATTTATATGCTTTAGAACGCATAATATCACACATATATTATTTTAAATTATATATAGTGCAGTGAAGTAATAGAAACCATTTTAAAAAAAAGTTTGACAAGGAACACAAAATTCCACATCTATTGTACTCGCAGTCATATCATATAATATTACAAACACTGAAAATTGTGATTTTACATTATTTTCACATTATCTCCTGCCTTCGATAACATACGTAATTAACAAATCCATTCAATTATGTACCGAAACTGACTGCAAATAATTTTTGTTCCCATTGTCATTAACTTTTTTATATAAAAATCAAATAGTGTAATATGCTTACTAGTTGAACACTATTTTAAAATACTTTTATCACCAATCAATTTTTTTGAATTATCAACAATTAAGTGTTACAATGTTTTGGTATTCAATTTTGGTAGATATTTGAAATAAGTATAGATATTTTTAATTTTTTGTATTTATTATAATGACAATTTAAATAAAACTAAATTAAATTAAATTATGATTTTCATAGTATAGAATAATATAATTGTTATGTAAAATAATATCTACATTACTATTATTTATAAATGAAGAAGTATCTATTAAAATAACATCGAATTTTATTTACGTTTAGATAATAATAAAATAATGTCGAAAAAATACATTTTGTCTTTAAAACCTGAAGATATAAAATATTTTATGTTTTTGTTTTGATGACTTTATCAATTTGACACAAATTGGATCGCTAGGAATTCAACTTTGAGATGATAATGTCATATACATTTATAATGAACTTTGGGCAGCTATCCAGAAATTCAATATATGATAAGTGGAATGTTTTCACGCCCACATAAATGGGATGGCGTCTTGTACCATCAGTTTATTATATTATATAGTTATGTACTTGATTATGTGCAAATTAAAAATAATATATACCTATCATCAAAATCGTTGACTAATACAAATAATTCTAATTTATGATATTTTCCGAAAATCTATATCCATTGGTATAATATGCAGGATGATTCACTAAGCAATTCTGATTTTTTTGATTTTTAAGTATACTTAAGTCTTAAGGCAGTATTATATTTCAAATACTTACATTCTTTACAGCAATTAAGAACGATTAAATGTTTCAAATTTTTAAAGTGAGATAGTTTGGGATACAAAATTGAATCTAGTATTCTAGTTTGTATGTTTAAGAGGTCAAATGTAAAAAATCCTATTATTTATTTTATAATCGAGAAAAACAAACGAGAGATTTTTACACAAATTCAATTTTCGTTCTAAATCTATTTTGTTTTTTTTTTTTTTTGGTGTAACTAAAAACGCATAATCGTAAGTACTTGAAATTTTTACCAAATTTTTATATTATCGTTTTTTATTCACTATAAAATTATTTTTTAGTTACTTATTATAGATAAAAGAAATATTTTGTTTTTTTTTTTTTTTGTTGTAAATGTCTATTACAAATTATTTGCTAAGTAGAAATGTTTGAAAATTTAATAAAAACTCCTTATCTGTCGTTAATTTCTCAATTAAAAAATATCAAAAATTTATAGTCAGAATTAGAAATATATAAAAATTACTTATTTAAAAAATAAATAATGATATGTTATTTATTTTGTTTTAATTAAAAAAAAATATTCATTGGAACTTAAATTTTTATGTATCTTATATTATTATTAATTTTACAATACACAATTCAAGTTTTGATCGATATTAAGGTATATTATGAATTTATTTTTACTATTTTACTATATTTATAGAAATATATCCTTAAATTATGTGTTATATAAGTTTATACAATATGATATAAATACCTGACTATATATTATTATAATAATAATACTAAATAATAATAACTACCTAATTAATATAATAAATGTATTATTTTCTAAAAAAATTATTTCGATCTACTAAAATACTAAATGCAAAATAAATTACTTTAATAGCTATATCAAAAAAAAAAAAAAAACTCATCACTTGGTGATGTTTAGGCTGATAGACCGTTTTCGTTCAGAATTGTTTTTCGTATACAATGATATAAACTTTAATAGATTCATATAAATAACCACAATAGTTTTGAAATTATTATAGTTTCTATAACTTCCAAACCTATTATGTGCCTATCATGGGCTTATTAAATAGCTCAAAACTACTCGTTTAAATTTTGATTTGTGTGCATAAAGATTTTTAACCTTTTCAGTCCCCATTTACATTATTTGCTACTATTTCCTAACCTAACCTATTGCATAATTTGCTTCATAATTTACAGTGAAATAAATTTATACTCTTTTGAAACAAAAAGTATCGCCTAAAATCACTTATTTATAAATTTTAAAGATCAAGATTTAAATAAATTCATCAGTGAACGAAAAAATAGAGGTGAAGATACATGGTGAATTACCATTATATGCATGATATATTATAGATAGAGTTAAAAGGTTTATCCTTATTTATTTTTCTCCAAAAATCATTCAAGCGAGTGGTTCTCGGGTATAGTACAATAAATAACAATACTATATCATACGAACAGCATAATATATATATATGTAGTTATTTTGCTAATAATCATTTATACATTTTGGAACAACGGTTGTTTAATTTTTTATAGAATTACAAACCCAGTCATGAGAATAGACAACGATTAGTCGCTTAGTTCCGAACAATGTAAATATACTAAACTAAATTCTATCGCGGTTCACCTATCATAGATACGATTAAGTGAACGAATCGTTTTGGTCCCTCGATTCAAATAATGTGCGTTCTACTAATGACTCGTTTTCAGCACGACCGTAGGGGATAAAGCACGTGCAGCGCCGGGAATTTCATTAACCACGTAGAACGTCAATTAATATTCCCAAACTGTCCGTAAATGCATTTATACAATACATGCATCCTACATGTTTTTCCGTTTAAGTTTGAAAATCGCACGGATCGTTCAGATTTCCCACTCGGGCCTCGGTAAACTCTAGGGGTGTATATTATCGTAGCACATTGCCAACCATTTGCCAACCTTTATTAAATTCTATTACCGAAAATATATTACAAATAATTGTTTTGACCCTCAACTCCTCTAACTTCGTCTAAAAAAAGTTCTATATATAAAAAATGTATTGATAAAATATACTTAACAGAAAATGATGTACTGGTATTCAAAAGTTATATGAAATATCACAATTGTTGTTTAAATTTTAAAGTATCCATCTTCGTTCTGTAGGTAGCTATTAAAGTTTTTTTAACTCTTCAATAAGTACTACTCGTTAATCTACTTATTTAGATATTTGTTATTCAACAAACATAGTATTATATTAAAATAGTGCAACCATTCATTCTAGATTCATTGCGGGCTGTTTATTAAATTCCTCACGAATAACTCCAACTTAACAGTTATCTTTTTCACATAACGCTTCTCCACTTTCCAATTCATGACTTAAAATTGTTGACAAAATATTTTTATTTTTTTTATACATGATACACACTTACACTTAATTAAACAGTTATTTGTTTATTGCTTTAATAATTTAAGTTTATAATGATAAATATTCACATTATACGAGTACAATTAGGCAGTGAAACTACAGAGATTTTATGGATGTTATAAAAATGTAAGCAAATCCTGCTATAATAATGCACATAAAAAACTCCTCCTCTCAAAAAGGGCTACCCTCAATGTTTGTCCAGTACATCTTTGATCACCCTCCTAAAATGTTACTTAGAAATTGCACCTGGATACATACTATATAGGTGTTTGATATTCCACGTGGTTTTACTAAACTTTCAAGTGTTGAGACTTAATCTAAAATATATATTTTATGATGTTCGTTACGTGGTACAAATAAATTTCTAATGTTTATAAGCCAAAATCTTACCGTTTTCCCTTAAAACCACTCCTAAATGAGTTTTTCAAAATGTTTTTATTTGTATTTATGTTTTATCAAGCATCTGACGGTAACTTCTCAATAACTTAATGAAAGTAATCCATAGTAATAACTTAATTTTGTTGATAAAGTGTAAAAATCTGTGTCTAAAAATTATCTAAATATTATTAGATAACTTGTTTATTGGATTATTTCATAATAATGTTAAGTATTCATTTAAATAAATAGTGTGAAATATATTAAATAATTTTAACTTCAAACATAACTATTTGATAGTTTTGTAAATTTATTAACGGACATTTTTGAACAACTTGACAAGAAATTATTAATAATACAAATAGGTATTGTAAAGCATTTATTGCGCATAAAGCACTGTATTACTTAAAAAACTTTATTGACTTAAAGTAGGCATGTAAGCGTGTCCAAAACTTTTTAAAAATACACACAATATTAACACGATTGCAACAAATTTTATTTAATCGTTGGAGATTTTCTTCAAACTTTTTATACTTATTATTTTAGATTCTGAACGAAGTGATGAATGTATTGATTTTACAATGATGTAGGTATGTTTTTTTTTTTTGTGTCTGTGTACAGCATAACTAGTCGAAATAATGCTCCAATTTCAAACTATGGGGGTGGTTTCCGATGTAAAAGTGAATATCCTTGGTGCATTATAGAGGTAAAAAGTAAACATTTTCCAACAGTTTTCAAAAAAATCGAGAAAAACAAAAAAAAATGACTGAAAAACGGGAATTTTTACGCAAAACCAGTTTTCGACCAAATCGATTATTTTTTATGGTTGTAATTCAAAAACTAATCACTGAAAATACTTGAAATTTTCACCAAATGTTAATGTTAGTAATATCTGTATATAGTTAAATTTTCAAAAAATTTTGATTTTTTTTGAGTTATTTATAGACCACTGAAATTTTCGATTTTTTTTTTTAAAGTGTCAATAAAAAATTTTTGGATGACCAAAAAGTTTTGAAAATTTAATACAAGGTTCCTTATGAGTTGTTTTTATTGTAGCTAAAAAAAATTATAAGCTTTTATAGTTCAAATTTTTACGAAATCTGTCGAAAACGAGAAAATTTGCAAGTAATTTTGAAATTGAAAAATCATAACATTTTTTGTGTTCATAACTAAGGATTAAAATTATAACACTAAGTTTTCCATAAGTTTTCCTTCAAATAGCTATAGAGAAAACTCATAACATCATTATAGGAAAAATTTTATGTGCTTTTGAATTTTAAATTTTTACGAAATAGCGTAACGACAACGATTTATCCCAAACGATTTTAAATATTTATTATTATTCAAGAAGTATAAGTCGTAGATACTTGAAAATTTTACCAGTTATTTAGATTGGCATTTTCTTTATATGATTTAATTTTCAAAATATTTTGAGTTTTTTTTAGCTATTTATAGACAACTGAAATTTTCAATTTTTCTGAAAATTTTTTTTTGAAGTGTCGATAAAATTTTTTTGGCCCTATCAAAATACTTGAAAATTTTATACAAAGTTCCTCATATGTTATTCTTATACTGATTAAAAAAAATATAAGAATACATAGGCACAATTTTTGTTTTATTAGCATTTGAAGTTCAAATTTTGACAAAAATTCGTCAAAATTATGAATATTTGCAAATTATTTTGTAGGTATAATTCATAAAAATGTTTGTATAGGTAGCTAAGAGTTGAATATTTAATACAAGATTTTTCATAAGTATAGCTTACAATAATTATAAAAGAACTTAAATGTTGGTGTATTCAGGCCATTAAAACATAAACAACCTTTTTCACCAACCACTGGAAATTATATCCTAGGCTGACAAATCATCTTCGTTCAGAATCGTTTTTCGTATACAATGATACCTATCATTGCATTCAAATTTAACCTACCTTAGTCCGAGGTCAACCCCACCCCTTAATGTACAGCAGAACGGTACCCACTTGCCCGCTTTTTTTTAATTGCATAGTACGTTATGACGCTATGTAAGAATCTACTTACATATAGGTTACCTATATTACTGATAAGTCATAGAATATTGGCTCTGTTTCATTTTTAAAAATATATTATGAGTAAGTATATGTGTGTGTACATTTATAATTTTAAAAGAACTCTTTTATGATTTTATATCTTGTCTATCTATATCAATTAATTTAAATGTAATCGGAGTAGTCAAGTATGTAGAACTATCATAAGACTCAAACAATAATTAATATTATCAACTAATAGGCGACAAAAAATTCTAATTATTTTCACTTATTATGCTGTATAATATTATTTTATTTAGGGGACACTGACTTTAGAGGACAATATGATTGAATAGAAAACACTATATGGTATGTAGATATGTACGATAGATTACAATTTCTCTAAATAAGTATTTTATAAAAAAAGACTTAACATTTTGTCTATTTTGACTAGGCGAGGAACTATATGTCCAGAATGTATACTAAACTCATTATTATTGCATGCGCCCATAAAGTTTTAATAGATTATTTTTATTTTTGAATTATACTTAACTTTTATACCTGACTATAACAATATAACTTGAGTATAACGACTTTTGAATAATTTCTTATATTGTGTAGTTGTATTTGAACATATTATCTAACTCCAATTTCTATTATTTATTTCTTTTAAAAATTGCCTCAGTTATATGTTTTAATAAAAAAGACTTAAAAAATGTTTGTTAAATTTTCATACGATTTTCATAAAAAAACAAAAAAATAGCATGGTATCTACAGTTATAAACTGTAATAGTAAAAACAGTTTGTTTTAACTTATTGTAAAAACTTAGAGTTGGCAACGTTGATAGTATGATTATACATGCAGAGAGGTATTATGGCGTGGAACTCGGAACTTACACTTATATCTATAAATATGTATGTATATAATAGTATATGCTTATTGTATATTATGTTATACTTCTACTAACAAAACTTTTATTTTTCAACAAATTAAGCTTTGTATATTATGGTTTAGGTAACGTCAGTATATTTTAATGAACAATTATAATTTATTATTTTTAGTGTTCTTATTTTACGACTTGAAACGATAATTTAAATTCTTAACATTTTCGTATAGATAAACTCACTAAAATTGCTATCAATGTGATATTAACTTCAATATTCAAGAAAAAACACAAAAATAACACTATTAAGATTTTGTACGAGATACGAGAATAAAACAAAATTGATATTACAATAGTGTTTCTATAACAATATGGAAAGAATGGAAAATCCTTTTCTGTAAAATATTGTATGAAAATTGTCCTGTGGTATCTTTAAGGGTCAGAAAGTGTTTATCTCTCAGACTTTCACCTCTTAATTAGCGTCTATAAAAATGCATAACATTATTAATTGTACAAGATTAACTGATAAACGCTTTAATCAAACTAAAACTTAGTACCATATATTTACAACAATGTGTAAGTTACTTACAATATATAAATATAAACAATGAAAAAGTATTATTGATGTAGTTTCTTAATAGTACGGATGGTAAAAAATAATACACATTTTGTAATTTTGGCTGGTACCGATTTGATTTCTGAGTCCAAAAGCCATATGCTAAATTGATTCCAATTTGAAAAGGTATTTTATTAAATTGAGCTAAATTGGTTGCCATTTAATAATGCAGTTTCCTTCTCAATTTTACGTCATATACGTACATATGATAATATACATATAATACGATATATTCATTACCCCATACAGCGATATAAGCACATATATCTTAATTGTTATATTAATCAGGGTACCAGCGATAATTTGCTAACTCTCCAACAATATATTACAATATAATAATCATAACTATAGAGTATATAGGCACATTTATACCAACCACTGGAAATTATATCCTAGGCTGACAAATCATCTTCGTTCAGAATCGTTTTTCGTATACAATGATACCTATCATTGCATTCAAATTTAACCTACCTTAGTCCGAGATCAACCCCACCCCCTAATGTACAGCAGAACGGTACCTTTTTGCCCACTTTTTTTTAAATATTTATCACAATTCCTCGTGTGGTATAGACTATAGCCAATAGTAAAATAACGGAATTACAGTAACATACTAATATCTAATCTTCGTTAAAAAATGTCTACACGGTGATTAAAATCGATGAGGGTGAAAATAATAATGACACTTTATGGACCATATCGAATCCATTAAAAATGTTCCGTTTAATATAATAATAATAATAACACTATTAACAGTAATCGTTGTGAATCAACCGTGTAACCTAATGGCATTAAAGAAAACTTCTGTGTCATTAGATAAATATGTTTCCCTGGCTCCAGTAAAATTATATCTAATTTACTCAGATTCCGTTACGTATCTGTAAAAAGTTTCGGCGGAAAGCCTTGATAAAGCCCAAGTCAACGACTCGTGCGCTTTATGCAATAATATTATTATGATGTAAAACACGGTCATAAATAAAATGTATAGTAAGCCCTGCAAAGACGGCAACGTAACTGGTTCAACGCGAAATGATTATTAACGGTCTTGGATGTTTCAAAAAATATAGTAAAGAAAACAAAGTAACATAATATTACAAAAGCTACATTTTCGATTTCATGCATACAAATACACATTTTATGCGTTTTATATTATAAATCACCAAGAATGCTGACCCCCATATTTTTATTTAATAAAGATATATTCAAATTCTGATTTTTTTGAATTTTTAAATGTGTTTAGAGACCATTTTTTAAAACTCGTGAAATTTTTTATACTTCCTAACAATTATCATGTTACTAAACAAAATTCAGTTTTTCAAATGAAAATCTCCCAATTTTTGTGTTAATTACTTAGTGGATAATATTTTTCGAAAATTCGAATATGTCGTTTTTTAAATGATTATATTTAGGATAATTGTCTTTAAGATTATTTAAAAAAAATATAATATATAATATTTTTATTTTTATTATTAATAAACGGGTAAAAACCCTTTAGAACATTAGAATAATAGTACAGTAATTAATAATAATTACATAACAAATGCAAACTTAGAACAGTTGGTAACAAAACACACGATAACTTAGGTACATTATAAAAATAATTATTTAAAATATTTAAAATTTAAAAATAACATATAGTAACAAATACGACACTTAAATTATAATAAAATTACAATTAATTAATAGTCGAAATAAATGCTACATAAACACAATGTTATGTATTATGTTATATAATTTATTGGATTTAATATTTATTATATTTGAGCTATTTTTACAAATAATAAATATTGGTAGAAAATGTTTAAATCAACGCAGCTGCTATATCTTACAAACTTATTATGACGGACTTATTATATTTTGTAGGTAATAGTGGGTGTACACATTTAAATTACTCAAAAAGTACTCATTCAAATTTTGATTTTTATATGTCAAATCGTACCTACATAAACGAATTTCTGCTTAATAAGTTACTTAAGTTTATATCTCTACAGAATTACATTTTAAGGCTTAAGTAGTAAAAAGATTATTATTAATACTAAAAATATTTTATTTAGGTGTATTTAAAAACTAAAAAAAACCCTTTCGTAAATTCGTGAATTACATTCACCTGCATTAATTAATTAAGAAAGGGGCGTACTGCTTAATGAATCACCTATACATATTTTACGTCATTATTAATTATTACATCGACGTGACGTTGAGTGTTTTATTCGTTTCATAAAGAATGAGCTGATTTTGAATATTTATATATTTATTAAATAATGGTACTCGTATAAGAGATACAGTAGTCATCGCTTATTATATTCACAACTAATAGACTCATTCACCTATCACCATAGTGGTTAATGGAATTAGTGTACCTATATTTTTTTAGATCATACTTCCACATTTTTTGTTTTTCTGTTTTACCGATTTTATTGACTATACTTTGACGATTAATAATATTTTTTTAACTTTTCACTTTAAAAAGTATCAACATTTTTGAAAATATATTTTTTACTTAATTTTAAAGTTAATACTCATTATAAGATAACATTTTTCAAATAAAAAATATTTTCTATTTTTATTTGTATCAGTTTTCGTGTTTTTGAATTCAAGTACAGGACCATATTGAATATTTTTAGTTCAATAAACATGATTTTTGTCTTGAACCTCTAGTTTTATTATTGACATATTTAGGATTAAGAGACCTAATACTTTGGTATCAAATAATTTTAAAAACTAATACTTATAGCACATGTTAAAAAATATTTTAATAAATATTTTATGTGACTTCATATTATGTAAGCAGAGTTTTGATTGAATTTTAGGAGGGGGGGGGGTTGATAAAATAATTCTACATAGTCAATAATAACGTAAAAAAATTATTTTAATTTTGGAGAATTTTACGATTAAAAAATATAAATGACTAAAGTATCTTCATAAAATTTTCTAGAAATACGAGTATATTATTATTTTACAGAGTGATTTTTTAAAATAACAGTTAGTTAATAACTAAGTAGTATACAACTATAACTATGAATAGGTATTATATATTTTTTTTTAATAAGTAGTAATTTTTCGCTATTGTTGTGGATTCTGAGCGGAGCGAGGAATGTATTGGTTTTAAAATAATGTTTATTTCGTTTTTATTTTGTAAACACTTTTTCTCCCCCTAAACTTTCTCAAAAGTGCAAGTATAGTATATTTTATGAAAGGTTATGTTCTTCAGCTAGTACTTTAAAAATATCATTTTTCGATTTTTGAAATGATACTCGAAATAAAAGCGGTTAAAAGATAAAAAATTTACAACTTCACGATTATGTAGTGTACAATAATTACGGCTTTGTTTATCACCATATAGAAACAAATAAAATTAAATAAAAAAGATCCCCTCGTCAATTCAGAATCGTTTTTTATCGAATGCAATCATATTGCATTCAAATCGAATACCTACAGAAAAATTACACTATTCTGTCCGAGGACCGAAGGGACAATGGACAAACATCCATCACCAAAATGCACTGACCTACTTTTATATATATATATATAACAATTTATATTTTTAATTCAAAGAAAATATAAGTATTATTTGTATGACGACGTTGTGCAATTATTAAATCGGAAATTCAATAAATGATTTTGTATCAATCATCATTAATTATTGATGATTTTGCAAATATAGTGAAGAATGACTAATACACTTTGGGAGTGATCAAATGTATGTTAAAAAAAAGAAATTTATTGAGAGTACCTACTTACATGTTGAGTTTCTAGTTAAATCACAATACTATATTGTACACCCTTCGTTATTATTATGCAGACATACAATCGCATGAAAGTACAACCTGAATTGCTGAATATCTATTTATTTGATAAGTAATAATATGATTGTGACGAGGATACATTCGATTGTGTTTTACACGTCACGCGTGGAATAAGTACTGAAATTCATATATTATTCGTTCTAACAGCAATGGACACGTCCCAAAAATATCGTCCAGACTCTAGAGTCTAGACATTATATTATATCGTTATCGAGCTGTCATCCCGATTGAAATCGACATACACAAGAACTCACTCGTCCAGCCAAAACTATGCTTTTATATAATATAATATTATTTGTGATGAGACAATATTTGTTGTGAACAAAACTTTAAATGAAAGTATCAACATCTTGTACGAATATAAAAAATAATTTGATACGCGGAGGAAGCTAATAGAATTTTTAGAAATAAAAAAAAACAAACAATATTTTTGAATAGATGTATAAAATGCATGTCCATTTATGTACCACTTAACCATATTTTAATAAACTACAATATAATATAAATGTTTTTTTTTAATCCGAATGTGAGTGACACTTTAAGAACTTGTACGCGGCGTCTAATCTGGACTAAGTTTATAGGATATTGTTTGACATTTTGTACTATTAAATAAAAATAATAGACTGTTAAAGGACCGGTGAACCCGGATGAATAATAAATAATAATTATGTTTTATAAAACAATAAATATTGTTACTCGATTGTCGGTACATCACAAACATTGCGATATCGGCTCGGTGTCTAACTTCGATGACGTAGCGCTGTTGAAGTTTTTCAATCAGCTCGGTCTACAGAGAAAAAAAATTAAACACAAACAATGAGTAAATGACGTTTAGACTTTTTGATTGATCACTTACCATATTAATAGGGGTTGCAGCGTATTAAACATAACACAGGTCACAGACCGTTTTATAATATGACGTGTGGGTGTAATATTTATAGATATAGCGTGTGAAGGCAGCCGTGCATGGAACTGTTAAAATCACAGGACGTTTAACTGCGGTTTAGTTACTCAAATCACATAACAAAAAACCTCGATAGCCATCCGATCCAGTCCTTTTCCGAAATTATCTCTTTCTTTCTTTTTTTATTTTACTAATGTGTAAAACAGTTTTTAAATTTAATAAGAAAAAAACTTGTTCACATAAAAATAGGGAAATAGGGGATATACATTCGTATAATAGTTATATAGTAATATTATTAATAACATTTAAACTAATTAAACTCAATACATTCCACATTTACTTAGTTATCTTTATCTATACACAATGTAATTTCTAAAATATTAAGAATATGCAAACTCTTGTTAATTTAAATAGCTAAGATATTAGCTATACATAACCACGCATTTTAAACCGTTCAATACCACACACATTTGATTGACAATTAAAAATTAATTTTTATTGAACAATAATTGTTTTTAAATGAATTCAGTGAATTTGCAGCCACTGCGAGCTAATGCTTTCGGTGTACTAAAAAAAATATGATTATTATAGAAATAATAAAATATTTGATACATCAAAATTATCTAAAAAATTAACTCCAAAAATGGCTTTTATTAACTTTTTCAAAATTATTAAATAAAAATTTATTTTTTTAACTTTTTACCAAAATATAAAATACTTGTAGTCTTTGTTCCTATGAGACTTATGTGAAAAAAACCAGAATCATGATATCTCTAATATTTCAGGAGATATTGTAATGGTTAAGTCCTCACGGAACACTATATAGTGTATATAGTAAGTAATAGATAATACATACTTGTAGTTAGACTGAAATGAATATACATCCTAGTGTTTTTAAATATTAATATTAATTCATAAATCTATAATTTTGATTAAAAATGATAACTGGCAAGTGGTTCTAAACAATAATATGATTTTAGATAAATGTGTGCTTTATTAATACATATCAGTGTGCATTATCGAACGGTTTTATTTTGGGAAAATTGTCCGGAATCAATATATAAAAGTTTGTGCTTATGACGACTGCAACAATTTTGAAATTTGGATGACTTAACCTAAACCAAAGAAAACATTTTGTAAACCTTAATAGATCATGTTTCATAAATATGTTTTTATATATAAGAAATACCTATTACTGTCACGCAGTGCTGTGGCCGCAGTAATATATGAAAACGATGATTTATTGAAAAAACACAAATAACCATAGGTTCCTACATAAGATAATATTTTGCTAGTATTACCTAATTAATAATTTTAATAAAAATTACATAAACCAATATTGCAAAGGTATTTAAAAATGTAAGCCGTTTATAATTTGATAAATTTGATATACTTAAGTAAAATATAATTAATTCGAATTTGTACAATATATTTTAGTTTTTCGTTATAATTGACCAGAATAATGCATATCATAAGAAACTAATTCTTCCAAAGAACTTTGGGGCCGGGAGTTGTTCCCCTCCCTACCGTTAGAACATTATTAATACCAATTTTCCTTAGAGCGATTTTCCAGTTTTAAAAATTAATTTTACCCCCAATCATAAGTTATTATAAAATCTATTTAATTTTAATAAATAAGTTACGTTGACTATACTGAAAAAGTATAATAGTACATATGTATACATTTTTGTCTTATTATACGTTCTGTTTATAAGAAATATATATTAAAAATAAGTAGGTATTTGGATCGTTAATAATACGATATAGTGGGGACATTCTTTATTTAAGTATTATATAGGTGTTAATGTCTAGAGAAGAAAATAAACATACTGCACCCCACGCAAAGTTTGTGTGTTATTAGAAAAAAAACTTTGGAAAAAGTTTTTAAATATTTATAGAGTTAGGTATATTTTTTAAGTGATAAATAAAAAGAAAACTTTCATACAGTTTTTATCAGATCATAAATAAAAATATTTTGACTAAAACATGTATAATCGCATACAATTTGCATATCTATTGACTTATAGTGATTAATGTAGCTGTTAATTATTTACTTGATTGATAGCAGACAAGTATTTATTTTTGAAGTTAGTTATTTAGTTCTTAAATTACTTAGACTCGAACAAAACTTCAATTAGTACGGCATGATACAATTCGCTTTATTAATTTGTTAGTATATTAAATTATAATTATTATTAGTTATTATATTGCTGTATAATATTACGAGTTAAAAGTGTAGATATCAAATATTAACCTTACAATATAAAAAGCGTCAATCTACCTATGTATAAAATTGTAATTAGCTATATAAACAATAACAATATAATAGTAGTGTATGATGAACAAATAAACATAAAACATTAAGATATTTAAAAAATATAACTAGAAATATATGTTTGAACGCGTTAAGTCAGTTAAAACAGCAATATTAGAACAGTCACCTGACTACTACCTATAATGTTTTTTATAATATACACATATTATTATATAGGTAATCGAGTTTCTATACATTTTGTACGGGTGAAAATACAATTTTAAGATAAATCATCGTATAAGTGTTTCGATATTATCTATACTTTAATCAGCTTAAGAACGGAACAAATTATTATGATGTGTTAATCATAGCTGTATCCTAAATGGTAAATATTCATGTTAAATACAATCTATGTAATTTATATAGAATAAAAATATATAATACGTAGCAAACAAAATGATTTCATTATTTTTACTGCATTTATGCTTGACATAAAAGTTGTTTTTTATTTTATGTATCGCTACGACGAAATAGTCGAATTTATTAGTCTGGTTGCAGGTTTTTGACTCAATTTTTCGATATAATCAGTATTATGTAAACATACATAGTATTTACTTCGATTGAAATGGTTGAATACTATATAAAATATTAGTTTATTCTCAAAAAAAAACGCAAATGGAATACTGTGAAATAAACGTGTGTCGTCACATAATTAAAATAAATGTGATTGTTTGCTATTATACGCACGGAATTGTGAATTACCTGTAAATAATATTACCTGTTTAGTTTACTTTTGATTTATAATTTTATTTTTTTCGGTTAACAATGTTTTGATGGTATTATAGAAAATAGAAACATATTTGAGACTCATAAGGGTAAGATAAAAATGTAAAATATTCACTTTGACGATGTTTGTAACATATAATATAATATATCGTGACAGTAAAAATATTTTAATATTTCAAATATTTCTTATTATTTCAAAACAATAGTATTCATCATGATAGTACAAAGATAACGAGTTCATAATATGCAAAATATTTTTGACTATATGATTTGATGTTTATCAAAAATCACTTTAGTATCTATGGCCTATATGTATTTTTATAATTAATATAATAGGTACATGTTTTTGTGTTGTGTTTTATGTTAAGTATTGTAAAACAGGAAATGGAGTTCGTATACCGGTACTACCGGAAGTATACAAACATGGTCTAAAACTGTACGAATATCATAACGCAAAGCCACCACACACCGGTATTGCGACTTTGACCATTAAAAGTTTTAGCCAAATATATTTTGTACGTACAATGTAATAAAACCACACAGAGATATTCTATATTAAAATGAACGTTTAAAAATATTACCTATGATTATTTATCAGTAAATTATCACGATAACAATGGCGGTGCGCTATATTTTTTGTATAAAACTACAATATATTAAGTGCATTATATAATATAATATATTTATATTATAATGTATTTAATTGATAAAAGAAAATATCAACCTACATGCAACGAAAGTCAACATCATAATAAATGGTAAATTCAATATTAGTTAAAATAAATATTTGAAAAAGTTATTAAAAAAAATTTAAAAATATATAGGAATACGATAGGCGCACGTGATACAAGTGATATAGTGTTAAAGAGCCCTGAAAAGTAATATAAAAAAATATACTAGATGAGGTGTTTTTTTTAAATTAATTTTTTAGAAAATTGTTATAATATTAAAATAGCTATTAAATTAATAAATATTGTAATATTATCTGCCACTATTTGACAGTAATAAATTTGTGTATTTCAACTATGAACAGAGACACATATATATATATGGTAGTGAATTGATGATTTAAAAAAAAAGTGAATGGTATATTTAATTTTTTTTGGTTTATTTTGTGATTTTTAAAAAGTTTAAAATTTAAAAAGTTTTATAATATACGACAAGAATAATCTGGATTTGTAAGAAAAATAAATTATTTGAACTTTGTATTAAGTAGAATATTAGATATTATAATAAAATATGGATAGCTTCAATAGGGCTTGACTTTAGAGGAGAAGATAAAAATCTTGAAATTCATTATCGGGATCAATATTAGTATGTGATAATACCTGTAATCAACAATTAAACTATTATGCGTATTTTTTTTACTCAATATAATATACGTATTTTTTACCTATAATTTTACAAAATGTCTGTCGTATTCATTTCTTTACCATTTGAAATAATATAAATTATCCATAATTTTGAATTTTGCTACTACCTAAAATAGAACAAACTTTCCATACTTTTTTGATTTTTCTATGTAACTATACAAAGTATACTACAACCTAATTTGCCATTATTATTGTAATGTAATATAATTTGAGGGAAAGTTTGTTTTTCGTTATTGTAGGTATTTTGACTAAATATAAGCTCGTACACTAATTAACTTTTTCCAGAAAATGGGTGATGTAATTTCTTTTTTCTTGGTTACCTATATAATTTCGGAAAATGGATCAAAAATTTAGTTGAAAAAATATAACTCTTATTACAATTTATAAATTTTGAAGATTTAAAAAAAAATGTACACGACAAATGGTAAACGTAGTAATTTAAGTTGTCGTTTTTATAAGTAAATTGAAAACACGTATTTTTAATATTTATACACTTATTAATTATTATAGAAATACCATAGTAGAACCGAAAATCACGGTGGTTTGTTTTCCACTTCTAGCTTCAAAGATGAAAAAACTTATCACATCCATATTAGCAATTTTTCATTACCGAAAGAGTCGTGGAGTTCCAAAAGGTCTAGAACCTTGTATTAGTTGCCGTGAATCACTACTGCAGTCGTGACTATATTATGTCACTCGTAGTTATGTATAATAAGTCGTGCCACAATTTTTTTTTTTTTTTAATTGCAATGGGCTTTATATATTTTAACCAAAATTTTAAGAAGATTTTAATAGTCAATAAATATAGGTACAATTGTTTTGTATCATATGCATAAAAATGTCGACAAAAATAAATAATTGCGTTACATTAATAATAAGTTATTATTACTATTTTGTTTGTGTTTATATTATTATTGATTACGTATAATAATGTCAATAAGGTATCATAATATTACAAAACTAATATTTGTAAAAAAATAATTGGACCGCCTTAAAGACATTATTTTATCTATAGACTTTTAGTTTCTTTTTTCATAAAACATATATGTTTATAATATAGTGTTCAACGTTATCCTGTGTATGAGTTAACACTACCAATTCCATGCAGGAGTTAACATCATCTAGTATAGGAGTTAACGCTGTATGCCTGTGATCATGTAAGCAATTACCTACCAACTTTTGTAGGAATTCCTCGTATTTCCATCATATACTACGCACTATAATATAATATTATTACAGTATATTATTATAAATCTACGCTAGATAGTCGATGATATGGCCAGTAAGTCTCTTCTATCTATGTACGGCACACGCCCTGTATTATTTTTTTAGTGCAGTTTTCACGATAGTTTATCACGTCCCTCGGTGATTTGTTTTTCATGTCCACGTCTTTTTAAAACTAAAAAGTTCTGCCAAGTAATAAGACAACTGCAGTATACAAAGGGTGTTGTTAGACAACGCGTAACTTTTTTTAAGTGCATACACGCTATTTGTCACATTGTAGTTTGTAATAATATTCATCTAGCGATATTATTATCAAAACGATTGAACTTAACGTTAAGTCGTCTGCTATCTGTTAGTACTCGTGCAATCGATAATATCAAAATATATTATTGAATATACTATGATTTAATGTCACGAAATTTCCGAGAATGCTCGGTAATGACCAAAAATATCGAAGAACTTGTGGTAATCAACAATTACCATTTATTTATGTGTTATCTAATGGAGTATCTTAATATTATTAGCTATTTAAACGTATGACCAAATATTATATAAGTAAACAATTAACCAAAAAGTTATAAATGAACAGATAAGTTGTAATTTCCTTGTAATGGTTTAATCTTTAAATAATTGTCAAAATAAAGAATAAATTTTATCGTGGAATCAAAATGGTAAGATCTATCATGAATGTAAACTAGTAAATTTAAGAGCTAAGACGTTGATATGATGAAACATTAAATTGAAACGAAAAACGAAACTGACTATACATAGTATATTTCTATATTTTTGTATAGAAGCTGTATATTTTATAAATAGTAAATTAACATTCTTTTAAATTTTTCATTTGATTCACAAAATTAATTCATTTTTATTATTTTTACTTTTTTCAAACGAAGTTTAACTAGGTTAACTAGATTTAACAGTATAAACAATCATTAGAACATAAAAGAAAAAATAATCAAGATTTGACTGAATTTTTCAAACAAATTTGTACTTTTATGGTGGAAAATTATATTTCATTTTTGGAAACTACAAAACCAAAAATTTAAATGTTTTTTTTTCGAAAAATTACCTGACGAATCGGTACTACGAAAAAGTTATATGCTCCGCTTCGTTATATTTTATTATATAGATGAGTTACGTAAAATTAGAAAAAAAACCAGGGGAATTTTCTATTTGATTTATTTGAGTATTGATAAATATAATTAATGAAGCCTAAAAGCATTTGATCACATGTGTAATAATTGGTTCCCTATTTTCTGAAAATTTTCTCTTAGTTTTACATTTACATATATGAATACATAATAATTAAGGGCAATAGTTTGTAATTTGAATAATATTTTTCATTTTTACAGTTATTTTGTTTATCATACATTTTGTAGTCGTTTTTAAATTAATGCTAAGTCTTGTTTAGCGAACAATAAGAGTTTTATTTTGCATATTTTTTGTATACTATCAAATTGTTATATGTATATTTAACAATACTTGTCTCATAAAAAATCGGAACCTAATCATTTTAAATATAAACATTGCAGCGCTACTGATAATTTCGGCCAGTTTCATTGGTTTTATAACTTGTTATTCTTAACTGACTACCTATTTAAAGTTGTTTTTATAATATATTTTGGTTAAACATAGAATAATTTTACAGTTTTACACTGTATTATAATTTTATACAATTCACACGTAATTTGCAGGATATGTAATACAAAAAATGGGCTTCAAAATAATTAAATTATTATCTTTAAAAATAAGGATGTGATGATAAATCACAATATATTTTCATTAAAAACATATTGGTAACTTTTTATGAAAAACCATATTATCTATTTTATTAACTAAATGTTAAAGTCACCTATTTTTATATTAACTAAAGTGAATTTTGCACTTGTCTATAACTTTCTCTATACCAATATTTCAGAAGACATATTTTAAAAATACAATATGTTAATATAGAGTTTTACCGAAAAAAAACCCCACAAAGGGATGAAGAGGGTCTTTCCACGATCCATAGGATATTATATCAAACATGTTTTATAAATTTAAGGAAAAATAACCGTTTATTTTGTTAACAAACTATACACGTTTTCAGTTACGTATGCGGTATTTAGAAAAATGTATACGATATTATCGCAGACTACAAAAAATTGTATTACTAGCTAATTCGTGTTACTATATTGTTTGTTCTAAAATCATTATCTAAAGTATAGACTATAGAAAAAGTAATTGCTGTTTCTCGTACACATATTTTTACACTAAAAGTTGGAAGATGTGCGTCTTAATTAAAAGTAGACAGACATAACATGTTCAGACTAGAGGTAGAATTTCAATTAAAAACTTAAATTTATGAAACTTTCTACTTTTTTGCTAGTCTTGTGATCGTACTGATCAGTTTCAACTCCAATAACTTCTAGTTATAGCATATTTAGTAATGGATTTGTACTGTAAATTTTATTGATTTATTAGCATATTATAAAATAAGAACTAATTAACTACGGGTGGTATTAATTGTGAGAAAGCTAATTAAAAACACTAGGGGTGCTAAACACATCAAGCTCTCCCCCAAATCATGTCTATGGTTGAAACATTAAGTTCAAAATAATCGATTTTATTAAAGAATACGCTTTATAATAATATAATTTAAACAGTTTAATATTTTTGCTTCTCGGAATTTAAATTTTAGACGATATAAACTCCGATCCAAGAACTTAGATCTGATTAAAATAAATAAGGGCCATAATCCATACCTCCACATTTTAAATTTTTTATGGTTATTTAACTAAACCCTATCAAATAAGTATTATACCTATAGTATAATAAACTTTTGTACCGTTCTGCAGTTTATTTTAGAATGTTAGTAGCTATCGCTAAAACTATAGTGATACATCACTAGCCAAACATCTGTTAGTTCAACAACCTATAGTGATCCGACTAAAAACACCAAAATTATAATTTTAGTATACAAAAAGTGAAATTTATAAATTTTACTTTATTAGTACAATATATTAGTTATGGTTTAAAAATTCATAAAATTATTATTTATTTATTAAAAATACGGGAAAGAGTACAATATTGAATGTTTGAAATTGTTAACCATTTACAAATGTCAATCGTCTTCCTATTAAATAAAGTTATCAAACTCGTGCCTAAATGACACTGACAAATCATTACTATTAGTTTCATATAAATGTGACTAGCAAGGTTATACAACAGGTTAAATATTTTTGTTATTTTTTTTTCCTGATTATTAAGTAAAGTATTACAATTTTTTACTTTTTTCCCCAAAGTAGGTACCTACTAGATTCAATTTTCATAAGAAATAACCTTAAAAGTGTATAATCAAAGCTTTTTTACTCTTCTAAAAGGTGTTTACAGATACATACCAGTATACCACACACGATTGCGCGTACATACAAACACACCTAGACATACATCATCATCAAAAAATTAATGTGTTCATCGTAATACTTATAATTTTATGTTTTGGAGTTACGTTCAAGTTACGTCGCAGGTTAACGAATTATCATGGAAAAAGTTAAAACTTTAAATTAGATATTACTTAAAAATAAATAAATAACTCGCTATGTAACATAATATATTTGAAAGTAACTGATAAATGTTAACTCATTAATGTCCACTGCAGTCTAGCCTTGGAAAATATTAAATTAGTATAACTATAATAAATACAGAGATTAAATATTTTTTCAAAATTCAACATTCATATAGTATTCTAATTAAGTATTTAAGTACTTACAGAAAGTATTTAAATCTGTAGGCATTTTTATGCAAGTAAGAACTTCACACAATACTGAAATACTTTGAAGTTGAGGCCTGGGTTTTTTACGAAACGATTCAGAACCATGCCGTTTAATATTATCACGATTGTAGCTCGAAGGTGGTTTTCTACTTTCCTAGTTTCATTTCACATAAATTACAAATATTTAATGTTGATTATATGTATATCATTTATCTAGTTCGTTTTTATACAAATCTTAAACTAATTATTTCGAAATAAATCGTAGGTAACCATAACGTTAAATAATATTAAGCACGTAATAGCTTATTAAAAATATGGTGGTATATAGGTAAGTTGTTTGAAAAAAATAGTGCGATCACGAAATTTATAAAGTTTATGAAATAATATTGTTTAGTTATTTTTTTAACCCAGAATCTAGATAATACGATAACGTTGAATTTACGTCAGTAAAATATTATTATATAGCAGGAAAAACTTGAAATATTAGTACCTAAATTATGCGATGATTGGAGAAAAAAATATTTGTACGTCAAAAGATATTTATTGTAGAAGATTTAAAGATTTTTACTGTTGGCCCATCTGTGGAGGGGGATTAATGAGACCTTTAATTACTCTTGAACTCCTACGCAATCACGCTACTGCAGATTAGCTTATTTATTATGTTTGTCTATATGTACAAAGTATGTTTAGACGTCTTCGCGGGCGACACGCAACTTTGGGGATTCGTGAAGAACTCCATCGAAGTAATGGCCGCGTGTTCGAGGTACGCAGCTACGACGATATGGAAACTAAAAACAAACGATAAACTGAGAAATTACAAGAACTACAGGGTCGAGATCGTCCTATTGGACGTTTCGCGACCCAGCGCGACCGGCGTGGCAGCTGTGAACCCGACTTTATTTTTAAATGCTTACGGTTAGGAACCCTAAGAGACGCGCATGCGCGGGCCGGTTTTTATTTTTAATAAAAACAATATAATATATATATATAGCCGCGTGAGTATAATAATAATAATAATAATAATATTGTCGGTCGCTATGCGTTGGCATTATTTCTATCGGTGCCGTATGAGTGTGTCGGAGAGTACCACGACGCTGTCTGGGCGGCGGAAAGTCGGAGGGGGAGGGACGGGAAAAAAAATAATATTTGTAATCCTATACCGCTCCCGTCGTCTGCAGAGCAATATAGCCCTCTGACTTCTCGTGTCGTCGTAGCCGGTGCAGCCAACACGACCGGACGAACGCGGCGGCAGCGGGTCTGCGTTTCTATTTTTAACGTGCCGCAGCGCGACGCCGCCCGCACCGCAGCGCGCCAGCGTCGACGTGCGATCCACCGGCCGCGGAACGATCCGCCGAATGTGAAACGATCCGTCGAACGTGGAACGATCCGCCGGACGCGAAATAACGATCCTTCCGTACGCCTCTGCAGCAGTCAGAAAACCGACGACGATTCATCGTTTTGACAACACGATAATAATATTGTCGATAGTATATTATAATAACATATAATTGTGTTCTATCGGAATAAACCGTAAAATCGTCGCGGTCACCGGACCGGGCACGAACCTCCGCGCACCCACCTATTGCACCACTCCGCCGAGGACCGCACGCCATGGCTCGACATGGGTGACCTCGCCGACACCATCGACGATCTCATATGCAGTTTCGAAAGCGATGGTAGCAAGACAATGGACACGCTGATCATGTACCTGTTCTGCTGGGCGCTCGTCGGCTTCGCCGCGCTGGCCGTCGGCAAATTCGCTTACGGTCGGGTCGCCCAGTACGCCGGCCGCAAATCGAACGCCGCTAAAACGGCAGCCGCAGCCGGCTCGGAACCGGATGCAGCAGCAGCCGGCGACCGGAAACCGTCGCAGCTGCATCATCACCGGGTCGTGCCGCCCACGCCGCCGGTGGCACGGAAGAGGCTGGGCTCCAAATCGGGCCGCACGTCAGCGGCCGTGGCCGGCGTCGCGGCCGGTCTGTCCGCCGTTCCGGCCGCGGCGGCCGCCAACAAAGCGTTCTCGTCGGAACAGCAGCAAGCGTACAGCCACCACCACCACCCGCAGCACCAACGTCGAACGCCGCCCGCGGCCACCGGCAACGATCCGGACGCTGTCCGCTGGACGAACGACGTGTTAAAGTGGCTGTACGACGTAGCCGCGTCCGGCAGCGAACCGTCGGCCATGGACTATCTTCTCGGCGAGTGGACGACCGCTCTCAATGAGTACACTAAAAAATCGTTCGCCGAAGTGAGTCCGTTTTATGATATAATATACGTAGGTACATAATATAGTGTCGTCGACGCATGCGAAAACCTCCGTGAGTTTGAAGTCCGATGTTAAAGAATAGATTTTAAAGTCTTAAAGCTATAACAATTAATTTTTTTTGTACGATAAAAAATTCAATACTTCCGTAAATATCGTTTAAATTGTCAATGTTTTGCAACACGAGAGGTTTTTTGAATGATAGTTGGTGTACTTATATATAGATTTATACAGTAGTTACAACGTGTAGGAGTTTTAATTTATTATTTTTTATTAAGTCTACGATAACCGTAAAAATCGTACATTTTTCATGCATATAGCATATGAAAACTTAGTTTTTTCAGGTGAACGACATTAAAATATTATTATCAACTGATAAAAGTCATAAACGACTGATCGAATTGTACCTACTGCTTATCTCCAAAATAAAAAATATGTTCACATCACTTTTTATTATAGTCCTGATGTGACACCTAATTTTTTTATAAAAATATTAAGTTTAGGAATGAGATTGTCATATATATACACGTTTTTATTTTTATCTATATTATGTTATCTGAAAAACATAACTTCTGAAAAACACTTGCAAAATGCTATTTATTCAAAAATCTGTCTTTGGTAATATTATTAGCATTGCAATAATAATATTATAGTTCTAAAAATCGAACTAAACAATAAATTTATCTCCTCTATTGAAAATAATTATACTTAAAATAAGAAACACCTGAAGCAAATATTTTTAACCAGAGCTTGAATTTTATAGCATTCAAAATACTCAATTATAATATGATATTATGTAATAATAATAAGTAAAAAAATAATTTAAAAAGTTTATCATTTTTAATTATTATTTTTTTTACTATAGACATTAGTTACCTATACAATTTATTAAAAAAATGGTTTTACATTATTTGAGATGTAAAAAATATAAATAAATTTATAATCATTATAAGGCTAAGCAAATCGATAAAATAATTGTTGAAAGCGTTATAAAACTATAATTTGCTATTATTGGTATTTAGGTATTTCATAAAAAAAAGTTACTACTGATGTCAATGATTAACATTGCAAAATTCAATTGCAACTTTTACTTGAAATCACACAAAACTTGTTAAGTAAGTGTAAAAAGACAAAACATTCCCTTTAAAAATTGGTATAAGACGTGCAAAATACAATTTTATATACATTCGTTATCATGAAAAAAACTTGTAACTTATTTGGCTATTTTTTGGAACATTCTAAAAAATATGCATTTACATAAAATCAGAGCACTGTTATAGTATAGTTACAATTTTACATAATACGACTTTCCTATTGACTGATATAAGTTCAAATGTAAAAGGGTCGGTCATACTTATTTTCTCCATTATCAAAATAAAAAAATATGCGTCTTTTGAACGTAATATTATTATAATTCAAATCGAGTTTGTAATATATAGGTATATAAAATCATATATAAGGTACCTATAATATTATTAAACCTGCATTAATTTTAATTATTTTTTGTCTTATTCCACCGATGAATCAAAAACGTTTTTAGGTGCCATTTGCGTTTCAAATAGGTATAGGTATTTGTAAATTGTATTATTATTGTAGTGATAGGTAATTTATTAATTTAAGTAACACATTTAACTAATCAATAAGCGTTTGATGAAGATTGGATTTTGCCATTTCGATCATCCTTTCACTTTGTTTTGTCTGTCCAAAATTACTGCCTTGAGCAGTGTTTTTCAAAGAATTATGCCGGTTTATTTCGTTTCGGGTGTAACCAAACACATTAGGCACACCCGTCTATACGTAATATCGTATGCGATTTTGAAGAGCCACTTTTTTTTTTCGTGTACGTCATAAGAATATAAACATTGTTTTAAGACTATACGGACAGAACAATGAATAACGTAGGTATAATACCAATTATATATTATTGTGTAATTTATAGCTATTTATTATCTATCTATAACAGCGTTTTTCAGCCTATGGTACGCTTAACGTTTTCTCAATTGAGAAAACTCAAAGGTGGTGAGTGAAGAAAAAACGCTTGTAGTTCCTAATCAAACCTAATAAACACACCATACCTATCATATAATCGACAATGTATACATTTTTTTATTAGGAGAGCTTACTAAGTTAAGTGATACGTGAAGATTTTCAGAATGCGTTGGCGGTAATCGAACGTAAAAAGGTCGAGAACTGCTAATTTATAATAATATTGTGTTTGATATTGTCGCGGGTAGTGTTTAAACAACAGAATGTGTGAGGTCCGTCCAAACTAATTGCGTACGCCGTACGGCACGATAATCTCGTATATTCAATGTAATAATTAATATATTCACGACTTTCAGCTGTGCGTTAATTGTCTAAAGCAGTGTACCTACATAATAATACAACATTATCATACGACGATAAAGTGTTTGTACTGTCATCAATTAGCGATAATTTTGTTTGTATTATTTTACCGATTACCGGACGAGATAATTCGCTGGTCATTTAGCAAGATCCGTTTTTTGAAATATGTATGAACTAAAGCTACAGGACATTATAATATGTCGTACCGTCTCTCTCTAAATTTTTGTAGTAGCTGATGAAGAGCTGTGATTACTCGTCCTTTGTCTGAGGTCTTATAGGAGATAAACGAAGTAAATATGCTAATTATTAACCAAGCGCGGGCGGATTAAGAAATGTTTCGCGGAGGAGCGCAAAATTGTTTGTGTTCTTACAACTCAACTGCCTAAATTGTAACATACTCGTAGTATGTAAAAGTAATAAAAACTACGTTGGCCTCCATTAATATATGAGCGTAAAATTGGATTAAAAAAACATTCTCAACAAATTATTTTTGAGTACATGAAATATGATTTTATACGGTGATAAGTATCCAAGAAAAATAAAAAGAACAATAGCATACAAACAACTTGTTTTATTAATAATAATAAAATAGTTACAGAAATTAAAATTGATCTTATAAATGTACATATTAACTTTTATTATAAAAAAAGTATCTATATATTTATAAAATAAAATCGACTTTTTTTTTTACTTTATAATATCTGTTTTTTATATTTTTAATTTTATTTTCGCTGTCAATATTAATATCTTTATGAAAAATATATAAGTGTTGAATCAGTTAATGATTTTCAATAGTATAATATTAATAATATTGGGTTATAGTTTTCGTCTATTTTTGAGTAAAACTATATGATATTTTTCTCGGAAAATAGTTATTATCGATGACAATTGACACGGTATCAGTAATATAGCTATAATACGTATATAAACATTGTTATTGATTTATCAAATGTTTTATTTTAATGATATTACTGTAAAAATATTGATAAAAAACATGTAATTAGAAAATTTGTTATCATTGATGACGATCTTTGATGGAATGTATCAACGAAAATAGTTATAACACACTAATCATTACACAATATAACAATATTTTTTTATTTTTGTCATTGTTCAATACTTTACTTGTGATGATCTACAACAATAATCGAAACACCCAACATAATATTATATACATAGAGGTATCTTATACATTTAAAGGGATTGGGGGATGATCGCCTCTTTCGACTACCTCCCCCCACCCATTGGATTCGCCCTTGTAACTAAGGCTGGACTAGATAGCAATTTTTCAGCTCATCAAGTTACCAAGTTCAAATTTATCGGTTTCTTTTCTTTCTTTTAAACTCACTAAAGCTGAATAGAAAAAAGTAACTTAACTAAGTTGTTTTTGTAACTGAATATTTACATTCGCACCAAGTAAGCGCTGTATATAAGCGCATCGTAATAAGCGTATTCAATAAAAGTATAAACAAAAAATCAAAAAAATACAGGTACCTATCTACCTAGTAAAAATAATATCTAACGAATATTTAACAGAAAAGAAGGCCATAAAAACGAAAGTTCAATCTGTTGCTCATTAAATATTAAAATAATTGATATGCTTGTTGTATAGGTACTCTAATATAATACTATGTGATTAAGTATGATTTCATTAAATTATATTTAAATTTCTATAATATTCCGATCATAGATTATCTTATCAAAATCAACTACCTAATGAAACATATAATTGAATAATTTTATACAATAGAAAATACTTCAGAATAGCAAGAATTAAAAAAAAACTAATGGTTTTGCTATTGTGTGTATTTTTTTCGAAAAATAATTTAAACTATTAAAAGGATTCCAAAACCTTTGTATATTACTTGAGTGTTGGCTGAAGTGTTTAGTAGCTTTCGTAAATTACAGAAGTGAGAAGGTTATAAGAGAACATAACGATTTTTTTCTGTGAGCTCTAACTGTTAGTGACCCCATGGTACTAAGTTTTTATTCTTTATAAATTGTATTTTAAAAAAAAAAATAGTTTAAGTTTATAAAAAGTTGTTCAGAATTTATTATTCCGTAAATAAAAAATGAATATTGTTTATCATCTAAGTTTGTGGAAGAATGTACAATGTCTACGCGAAAGAATTATTTCTGTGGTTCACGTTTTCACAAGTAAAGCAAACGTTTTGCGTGTAGCGGAATTTGTAAGATTTCCCTGTGTATCCTGTGTAATTTTTCTCTATAACAACAACATTGTTTATAAGTCAAAACTTAATGTTTTACAAAAATAAAGTAGATTGTTTGACAATAAAATTAAAATTATAAATAAACGATAAGCAAAGGAAAGCAATTTAATGAAAAAAATAAGTTGATAAGTTAGGTAAAAAATAACAAATAGTTAAATAAATAAATTAGTTAAGAGGAAGCGATACCCACATGTGTTGTCTTTGTCTTATATACGCGTAACATAGTTAAAAAATGTTTTGCACGGGACAAATTTACTCCCTCGATATATTTTATATCAAAATTACCAACATTTTAAATCGCATTGAAAAGAACTTTACCTGTGATGTAGCGTTTTAATTTTTATGATAGTGGTAATCAATAATTTTTAATAATTAAATGAAAAAGTTAGCGGTTTGAGAACTTTAGGTTTTTTTAGGTTACATATTAAAAATTATTCCTTTAATTAGTTCAATAAATAATATTATGAGTTATGACTAATCAACTAATTGAATCTAAAATATAATAACAGTGATATAGCCCTATAGGCATGTATGTTATGGTATAAAAACTGATTTTTTTTAAGCCTAAAAAATATACTAATTTTCTTGTTTTAGAAACCTTTTTCTTAAATTTTCTGAAGCTGCAATGCTTTTCTAAGTTCTTAACTATTTACTTAACTACTCGTTCAAAATGTTATTAGCATATCATATTATTAATATCAGAAAAATAAATCTCACCAATAATAATAATAAAAAAAAATGAAGAATTCAATAAATTAAAATAGATAGAAAACATTATTTAATTAAAAAATATGTGGTTTTGTAGTGACTTAAAATTAGGTTTAAAAAATATTTTCGTAAACGTTAATACTTTTTAAAACTAGTTTAAAATAAAACCTTTTAAAGAACCGAGGATTTATACGTCATATAGAATCGTATTAATTATTATAATTAATTTGAATTTGAATTTTTAAGACGTTTTACTCATTATCGAATTCAACGATATTTACTGGTGTTTGGATACAAGTTAGCAAATGAGCTGTTAAAAACAAAAAATTTATTTGAATCTTTGGAGTTCCTAATTTTGAGCTTACAGTGGCGGATTTGTGAAAATGACCTCGTTAACAAACATTATAGAAAGTTAAATAAAATAGTTAATTAAGGTTAGAATAACTTTCTTGTTTTGTAGTAAATATTGTTATATAAATTACCTCGATTAAACTACAAATCAATTTAGTAGGTACCTGCCTATATTATTTAAAATCAAAATAGTGATCATATAGTTTTATTTTTACCATTCATTTTCTTTAATATTGAAAGAAAACTTTTAAGCAAAAAATAATATGAAAAAATAAATTACAAAATGTATAAATATTATTTGATTGTAAAGTGTCTTGGTGCTTTCTATTCTTGTAAATAATCATTGACATATTTTTTAATATTTATAATTGTAAACTAAAAAAAGCGAAGGTATTAATAGTGAAGCAATAACCTCTAAGTAGAAGTAGTAAGAGCAAAAACTAAAACATCAAACGTGACAATAGCGAATAAAAATAAATAAATAATAATAATAGCAAAATCAAAAAAAAAAGTGGGTAAGTGGGTACCGCTCTGCTGTACATTAGGTGCCGTATGGATCATTATTATATATTATAGGAGTGTTACATTTGAATCCAATGATGGGTATCATTGTATACGAAAAACGATTCTGAACGAAGATGATATGTCAGCCTAGGATATCATTTCGAATAGTTAATGAAAAAGGGGGTTTATTTTTTAATGGCTTGAATACACCAGAACTTAAGTTATTTTATAATTACTATAAGCTTAACTCATGGAAAATCTCGTGTTGAATTTTAAACTCTTAGCTACGTATACAAAAATTGTTATGAATTATATCTACAAAATAATTTGCAAATATTCATGGTTTTGACAAATTTTTGTCAATATTTGAACTTCAAATGCTAATAAAAAAAAATTGTGCCTATTTATATTTATTTTATATTCTTATAATTTTTTAATTACTACAAGAATAACTTATGAGGAACTTTGTATTCAATTTTCAATCATTTTGATTAGGCAAAAAATCTTTATCGACAATTCAAAAAAAAATTTTCAGAAAAATTTAAAATTTCAGTCGTCTATAAATAGCTCAAAAAAACTCAAAATATTTTGAAAGTTAAATCATGTAAAGAAAATGCCAATCTAAATAACTAGTAAAATTTTCAAGTATCTACGACTTATATTTTTAGAATAATAACAAATATTTAAAATCATTTGAGGATAAATCGTTATCGTTATGCTATTTCGTAAATATTTAAAACTCTAACGCATTTAAAATTTTTCCTATAATGATGCTTCGAGTTTTCTCTATAGCTACTTGAAGGAAAACTTATGAAAAACTTAGTGTTATAATTTTAATCCTTAGTTATGAACACAACAAATTTTATGATTTTTCAACTTCAAAATTAGTTGCAAATTTTCGCGATTTCGACAGATTTCGTAAAAAATTGAAATATAAACGCTTATAAAAAAAAATTGTGATTAACGATTTTTAATTTTTTTTAACTGCAATTTGAACAACTCATAAGGAATATCCATATTGTCGCCGTTGAATCCGTCCTATTTTCAAAACATATTTGAGGATCGAGAACATCATGATATTATATCATGTTGAAGTGAGCCATGTAGCAATGTGGTCGTATTTACCAAGAATAATATTAACCGAAGAGATTGTAATGTTCAATGATATTTATAACAATATAGTCTCTGGAAACTCGGTAATCTGCCACAGTCATGACATTTGATATAAGTTTAATCGGTTTAATTTGAAAACGCACAATACATTGAAACGTTAATCGCATACTCTCGACGTATTTGCGTGCAATTGTGCTTATTATCTTTTACAATAATAATAATAACAAAAACGATAATAACGCACAAAACGATTTCTCTTGAGTGTAATATTATAATATTGTACAGCGCATCGCGTGTCAAAGATTTGTTTGGTGTGGTATTCTTATGAGTGTGTGTGTGTCGTGTGGTAAGAGTGTAGGACAGGGATAAACAATGACGATTTGATGACGACAGTCGACAATCATACAATCAAACAGAAACTAGTTTTACTATTGTGCGTTCTGTTGTTGTGCATATTATCATATATGTACCATTGCAAATGCTTAACAATATACCATAGGGACCGGTGGTCGAGAGTATAATGATATATGACGACGTGTGAGTAGTATACAAATTGAGCCTCCCATTTCCTGGTGCTATTTGTTGCTGTCCGTGCAGTGGGGTGCTTAATGTGGAGAGATTTGTGAATTTAAACTCTCTCCTTTCCTTATATTTATCGGAAACTGATGGGTAAAATTCCGAATACGATGTAATTTTTGTATATCTAGACAAATAACGAAAACTATCAATTAATTAATTTTTTTTAAATTTTTTTTGAGATAAAATTTAAACAGTATTGTTAATCTATCACATAATAATATATAAACATTTTTTTTGAATATTTATTTAGCCACCCACGTCGTTTTCTAATCAGCAGTCCTTAAAGATGCTGAAAATTTGTAACATATATTATAAAATTATTTAAAATATGAATGATATTAAGTTAAATGTAAATAAAAGAACGTAAACGAAGGATTTTATAAGCGATGCAATCAGTTTCTTATTTTCAAATACATGGATTGATCAAAATTTTTCTGTTTCCTTTAACAACTGAAATGACAGATAATTTTGAGCTGGGTCCTAAATTTCAAAAATAGTATGGATTGGGTCTCGACGTATTTTATCGAGTACATGAGTTGGGTCCTGGTATATTTATTTTGGGAAAACTCAAGTTGGGTTAGTTTAGCCTATTTTCATTAACTAAAACACTACGTAAAAGTTAGCTAGGAAATCTCCTAAAAATATTGTTTTTGTTATCTTACTCTGATGTATAACATTATCGAAATATTATAATTGTTATTATATGTTTATATGATTTTTTTACTATAAAGCTTAATTTTTTTTCATCATAATAAAGCTTAAATTAAGGAAAGCATTTAAAAGACACATCTTTCACGAAACTTAATCCAATCAATTCACCACTGGTAATTCAAAGCATTTTTCTGGTTATGTTGTTTTCAAAAGTATTTTTTCATCTGTTTCATCAGCTAATACTCATTATTTGTCAGTTACTGATGTTAATATTGAAATAGCGATTCACTATAAGTGTAAATCTTAACATAATAGTTTGATATTTTTAAAAGAAAATATAATATAATGGTCGATACAAATTTAGTCAAATTTAGATGTAGGGTAGGTATTGGTTTTTTTTTTTTATTAATTTCATTCAAATATACAGAAATTAATATAATTACACCAACCTTTCTACTAATGTAACATAATTTAAATAATTTAATGAGTTTTTGGCCATTTTAGTTTTTTTAGGTAACTGTGGAAATGGATTCTTGATAATTCAATTAAAAATGTATTAAAATCTTATTTTTATTTTTTAAAGTTTGATTTTTTGCTTTAGCGTTTTTCAAACAGTTATTTAAATATAGATATAAAACTGAGCTCAAATATTTTTACAGAATTAAAATTCTATTATTTATGATTCTAAATAGGCTCAATCACGTATAGTTTTAAGGTATAAATTCCTTAAAATATTTTTATGACACATATAGGAGCCAAATAATTTATTTATTTTTTAATAATATGTTACTAATATCAAGTGCACATACATACTAAATATGTAACAATTAATCGTTCACTATTCACTACAGGTTAGGTTAATATATAATGGCTAATTAAACTTTCGATTATTTCTTAAAAAAGGTGTACTTTTCACCCTCTTGAAATGATATTTTATATTCTTATATAATATATAATAATAATTTTTTATGTTTATAATATTATTAAATATTATAGTCAGTTAATAATATCATTAACGCATTTTTGGAAGTCATCGTAATCCGATAGTATATTGAATAGTGTTGTAGAATATGTATATGTATATGTAGAATCGCCATGAATATACGTAATTTTTAATTTATCAAAAAGTTTTAAAAGATTCAAAATATTATATAACTATTTAAGTACATACATAATATCTTATCAACTATATTATTAATTTAATAATATTGCATTACTTTCAATATAATATTCTATAATTTTCATTTATATTAGTACAGATATTTAGGTTAATTAAATCAAATTAGTTTTGTTATATTATTTAATATCTGGTACAATTTTGTGTAGTATTTCATTGCGATGTCAAGATTAGCCAAAATGAAACTGTGTGCAATTGTACAACTAGCAATTTTAATTCAAAACCAACATTTTTGTACTATGAATTGTAAATTTAATGCTCTTTCAAGATTAACTAAACAGATTTATGATTCTGAGATTGATGAAAGTTTAAGTTTTAAACATTGTATACATAATACTAAAAAACCGTGTTTATAAACTTCGCAATGGATTTTATCTCAGAGAAAAATAATACTTTAGGTATAATATTAAAACAAATATTTTTCAAACCAAAAGTTTGATAAATATCTATATATATTTATAATATCTATATATATATATAAAAAAAAATTAAAAACAGTAATTAAAACCACAAATGAATAAAATACACGATCTATACACATGGTGTTTTTGAAATAAATGAGGTCAGTAATATAAGCGTACTCATTGCGGTATTCCAATAAAGATTTTTTTTTTTTAAATAATTTTCTTATCATAAAAAAATTGGGTTTATTTAATTTATTTTTAGAATATTATGTTAAGTGTAAAAATGAACATTTACATCGTATTTTTTGCAAAATTCTCAAATGAATCGAGATATCACAATGATTTTCGATAGTCCCATTGAATAAATCTTGTAGATAAATAGATACAAATGGATTTAAAAAATAAAGTACCTATAATATTTGATTATAATTATTTTTAATTTTATAATGTAAAATACAATGTTCACTAATAAGTAATAACTAATAAGTAATAATGTATGTATGATTACAAATATATTTCACCACTGTTTATCTTGCAGAATTCTTATACAAAGTATAAACACAATTTTTTTTTTTAGCTGAAAACTTGAGAATTAAAAACGCACTAAAAGCTGAGAATTTTGCAAAAAAATACATTATTAAAAATAATTTTAATAAACCTAGATTTTGAAAATAAGTAAAAAATGTCAAAAATATTTATATTGGGCCATCGCAGCTAGTACGTTTATACTACCGACCTCATTCATTTCAGAAATATCCTATATACGTATAATCCTACTCATTAAAAAGTCATTAGAAAAATGTACTTGCAAGTCGTATGCTCAGTAAACACGTAATACATTTCCAGTCAATTTAATGAAAATAACATATAACACTATAGGCACTATCAAAATTAAACTAATAAAAATATTTAGAATTAATATTAAATATTTTATTACCTATTTAAATTATCCACAGACTGAAATATCACTTTAAGTTTTTAATTTGAATAGTATAAAATCAAGTTTATACCAAGTTAAAATAAATGAATAGTATTTTGTTTCACAATAGATACTTTCATTATATTTTAATCACGAACTTTAAATTCGTTTAATTTTTATGAAAAATACAATTTAAAACTTAAATATAATATATTCACGAGTTTAAAACATTTCTTTTAGTTCAAAAACTATTTAGTATTTTATTTTATAAAGTATTAGAAAATAAAAACTTAATAAGACTAAATAATACTGATTTATCTTTTCATTTCGTCACCATACTACCTACTTCTAAAACAAATTGCGCATATTGTTATACATATAATACATGATTAGGATTGGCACTCTCGAAAATGTATTTAGTTATGAGATTTTGTGGATATAAAATTGTCTTAAGTATTAAGAGATAAAAAAAATTTAAATGTAATTATTATTAACAATAATTATAAAATATTTATCGAATTAAATTGTTATTTTATTTTTTTTGTATTATTATAATTATTATAAAAAAAATTTATAATATTATTATAGGCAGTCAGTTCATAGTAATTTTACGGTGAGATGTCTTAAAATTTAATCACTAGAGTTTAATTACCAAATTTTATAAATTGTGTCCTTGATCTTGTTTTAATATTTAGCTGTAAAAATGTATGTTTTTATTTAAGTAGTCTTTTTTGAAAATCAAATAATATGTTAAATCTAAATAGGTATAGAATCAAATAATTGTTACTGTTGATTAGAACAACTAAGTTTAATGTAATTTTGTATTTTATTTAGGAAAAAACTATACATATTTTTTTCTAGATATGATATCTTTATAAATTTATTCAGCTAAATTTATTTATTGTGCAACTTTGGTCGTATCACAAATCGTTAAAACAATTTTAAATTAATGAACAGGTACTCATATTTTGGCAGTTAAAAACTTAAAACCAAATTACAAGATAAGCAGAATTGAGCTTACAACCACTTGAGTTGAGCCATTTAGTTATTACTATTTTATAATTTTAAAACGTTACTAAGCCATTAACTGGTGAAAGTATATAGCTATTGAAAATCTTCATCTCAAATTACAATACCTATGCTTTCTGCAGGGGAAAAATGTGGTGTTTTTCTAAATTAAAAATAGTTTTAAATAAAAAAATAATTTTTAATTTTAGTTTTAAAAAAGAGAAACATTTTTATTTACCTAGTATAAGGCTAGTAAATTGAGAATAATAAAATCATCTCCATTAGCAATACTATAATATTTTGAACGAAACATTATTATGAATATAATTGATTTTAATAATAAAGTCAAGAACAGATTTTAATATTCTAAAGAAATAAGATTTGACTTTATTTATAAACAACTTTGATTTTTTTATGACAAATTGTAGCAAAAAGATTATAAAATCATAGTTAAATAAAATAATAAAACGGTAGATAATAAAATAAATCTTATCTCTCTATCTTTTTCTAAACAATCTAAAACCAATGATCTCGAAACGTATCTCAGGTTCGGTCCGCTATAAAATAAAAAGGCTGGAGACCTCTGGTTTAAACGATTGCCGCCGAATGTTTAATAAAATATTTCTGCCACGTTTCTACTAAGACTTTTCAATTTACTTTCATTATTAATTTTATTAAACACTCTGTCCAATAAAATATCTGTTCATCAACCCAGACTCGCAACTGCATGTGACCAAACGACATTTTATGGCCATACTTCGCACCTCGTAAACCTTCCGACTGTCATAATGTAATATAAAGCTGCGGCTTTTTTGCTATATACCTACCTATTCAATATTATACTATGCTCCGTACGGACAGTAAAAATACTTAAACGCTTTTACACGAACTTTATTAAAACAAAACCGGTGTCCGGCACTGTAGATTTTTACACGCGCGTTCACGTTTTCATCGATCATATAGTAATATAATATGGTATAACGTATAAATCAATCGATTTTTATTACGATTAATCATATCGTCGTCACTGCCATAGTTGTCTTCTTCAGTGGGGTAAGGGGCGTCTATAAATTCCCGGAATTTTAAACTATTGGTATTTAAAACTATTCACACGATATTAATTATTATTGCATTGTAGTAGTAAAAAATCGTTTTCTCGTGACGTTTGCTAAAATAATTTAGTGCGACTATTAATTTTACGAGGCTTGCTAGAATTAATTTTGCATAAACCGACGGCCGACGGTTATAGAATAAAAGTTTTAAAAGTGTTCTATCATTTTATGCGTTTAAATGTGTTTTTTTTTCTTTCCGTAAACAATGAATATAAATATTTGAGGTTTTTTTTAAACTCTGCATTGAGTTATTCTATTTTAGTCTTTGAATAAATGCATATATTTTGTACTATTGAATTTCTTGATTTTACCTTGTTCATAAATGTCGGGTAAATAATAATATTGTTTTTTCATATTTTCTTTAAATTTATAATTTGAAAATAAATAACCGATTGATCTATTTAAAGTAAGATTCTGATAATTTAAAAAATAATTCACGTTTATGGAAACATTTTTTAAAAATGTTTATAATATTTTTACTGTTATTATATATATATATTTATTTTTTTAAATTAAACTGTTTATTCCAAAGCAAAATACTTTTTGAAATTCTCTGATAAGTAAAAATTGATTTTTTTTCAAGCAGTTTCTAATAGTTATTAATTTTTACTTATTACTTATTAGTATCTAAAATAGTAAATTTCCTTGCAATATTTTGATCATCTTCAATTGCTGTTCTCGTGTTATACTTATATGATTTTTTTTTTTTTTTTTTTAATAGAAAAAATTCATATATTGACTACTTAAATATATATTTAACTACTTCCTTGGAATAAAGTGTACCGGTGATTACCGGTGTACTGTAGATTTACAGTGTATTAAATCGAAAAAAAAAATATCAAGATTATAATGTAGGGACAAAAATACATATCACAATATCATCTGGGTATATAATAACTTCATGACAGAATGAAATAGACTTAAAATAAAATGTTTATCAGAGGTAAATAAACTTGAATAAATTTAGTTAGCAAATGATTAGAACTATATTTAGTCATCACTAAATATTATGGTTGACTAATCATATTAATTTAAATCTATTAATAAAAAGTTAATTATTTTTTTATTTTGAATTAACACTCAGATCATACATCAGTACATTACTCATCAGAGCTTGTGTGACAGAAAAATTGTTTTAAATAATTAATCATTTTGTACTAATTTATCATACTATTCCTGGTTTTTTTTTCATACCTTTTAATGGCCTAATAAATTATTAGTTAGTGTATAGATTCTCTGAAAGTTTACAATGGCCAACTAATCTAATTAAGTTATTGAATTAATTAGAGAATTAAGAATAAATATTTTAACTTAAAAGCTTTAAACAAATTATTTTTTTGACTACCGAATGGAAGCGTAAATGTGAACATTTAGATGAATATAGATTATAAAATACGGATAATACCCTAGAACCTACTGTATAACTTATATACATATTTTCACTAATTTTATAATTTCCCAAAACTTTAAGGACTTCTCTTGTGCTTTCCTGTTTACATTTTTTGCTGGTAAATTATTTGAGAGATAGAAGCTCGTTACCTCTTTTACCTCTATACTTTTAAGAAAAATATATTCTAACTATTTTTTATATTTGTATAATTTTCCTCCCACCTCGGAAAAAATTCCAATTTATGCCACTGAATATATTATGTTTCATGTATTAAAAATCGTTTACTTAAAATAATCTAACCCATATTGATGATTCTCGAGCGACACTAAAAATATGTATTTTTATCTTGCTAAGTTATTTATAGGTTTTACTGGCAAGATGTTGCCGATGAAGTTCGCACCACAAATACCTGTATAATATAATGTTCGTACAGTGTCCCAACTGTAGAGTATAAGCCATACTTAATATTATTTTTCCCATCATAAGCTCAGTAGTTTGCAGGTGTTTCCAAAGGACATTCAAACATATGTTTTTTCTTAAAGGGTTATATGTGTGATGGTTTGAACTAAAGTTAAAATTAAAAAGTTAAATTAACATTTAAAAATTAAATGTATGTCTATATTTTTGTTGTTAGTTGTTGTGTAGTTTAATTAAAAAATATAATTCATGGAAAATTCTAGAAAATTAAAGTTGGGCTACCATACAATATCAAAACTTAGATAAATTGACGTTTAAAAAAGTTATGTAATTTATGTAATATTCGCAAAATTTTCATTTATTGTCATTTATATTTAACATAATATACTGGCTAATATCTGAAATATTATATATATAACAATTCAAAATTTCCGACAATATTTATTTTTGAATATTTAGAAGATTTCCCATGTTAGGAAATTTTTATAAAAATCTAATGATCATCTTTGTCTGGATTTATGATAGGTACTGCTGAGTGTTGAGTTCAAGGCACTTGTTAATTTGTTAAAAATTATTCGTGCCAATACTGCCAACAAACATTTGTTCAAATCATGAATTTTGAAATTTCATATTATTTTAATTGTAATTATAATTCGTTAGATTGTTTAATTAGGTAACCTTAAAAGTTAAAGTTGAGCAAGTTATTGTTATTTACAACTATTGGCATCAACTTTCTAAAAAGAATATAAAAGAACAGTGAAATGTCACGTTGATCGGAGTTAAAGAAAATATTGATCGTAATTGTACATTGCTATTTTTTATTAGTGTTCAGAGCTTGAAATATGTTGTCAACATTATTTGGTAGTAATAAACTAATAAAATTTTATATTTACATACATCAAGCTTGAACATTTAGAAGGTTCATTATAAATATTTCATACTAAAACTAAGCAAATCTAATAAATGTATAAAGAACGTGTATTTTTATAAATATTTTTAAATTCTAATTTGCACGAAAATTAATATTTTTAACAAAGAATATGAATTTGAATTATTTGTTTCTATGTCCAAAATAATATTCATGGGAATTTGAAAATATTACGTAGGTATGTTAATTTATTATTCACACCATGTCATTTTTAAAACATTTAGATTTATTTTAATCTATTGCATACTTATTTCATGAATTTATTCACATAATTTTACCATAGTACGACTTACTGCCTGTATGAGCTTACAATTTAATAACAATTATGCGTTATATAAATATATGATATTTTAATATTTAATTATTAGTTATATAATAAATGCAATGTTTTAGGAAAAAATTTGCTACAATTATATACTAATAGTAAAATAAATAACTTATATAATTGGTATAAATTATTCTAGGCTGACTGTTCGCCTTCTCTTGGAAACGTTTATTATACACAATGATATCTATATCATTAAACACAAATTTAATAGATCATTCATTACAGTGACCTGCTCGTTACCTAATGTACAGCAGATCGGTAACCCCTACTTGCCCATCATTTTACGATTCGAACATTATGTAGGTCTTTTCATAGACCATACAACACATATGCTGCAGCCTAATATCTGAGTTTTAATTTTAAGAGCGGTGGACGTTTATTTTTGTGCTCATAGTATGTAGTCAGGCCTCAACATATAAATATATTTTAATAATACATTCATTGAAATATACATTTGATAAGTGTACAAAAAAAAAAAAATGGATATTGCAAACTTTACTGTTTATTTATTCATGAATAACATTTTTTTTTTTTTGATAATGCACGAACAAAATGTCGACCTATATTCTCTTCAAATATTTAATGAATCACAATATAGTATATTTATTGTATTGTTCGTCGCAATTCAATAATAATTTTATATTTTTCAAATTTAAATAGTTTTTGACAATCACGCCAGTGATAAATAATAATATTATATTGTATTAATCGAGTGTGTGTTCAAAATATGTTTAATACATCAATGAATATTGATCATCGTAGTTATCGTGAAATCAAGTGTAACTACCATAAAAACTTATAAAAATAAAATTATTCATCAATCACTTAAGTCTTCGAATTCAATCCTTGTAATTTCAAATATAATATATATATACCTACGAATATAATAATACATATTATAATTGGTCTGTCATAATGAAGACATTATTTAAAAAGTATACATTATTTGAAAATGAGTTCTCATTTTTTTATATTTTTTTATCGTGCTATCAAAACTATTCTATAGTATTTCAATAGTTATTTTTGTAGGAACTTATCTTAGAAATAATTTTAGATAATTTTTTTAATTGCCAAATCAATTATTTTTACATTTTTTGGCAAATTTTAAAAGATACTTGGTTGTTTTCTTTGTGATAATTGAAAATGATTACCTACTTATTATTTATAAATGGTTGTATCAACCAATCAACCATACACACATTTCATATCAATTTGAACTAGTCAAAGATGTACATGACCAAAGTTAGGAACAAACTTATTGAAATATATAATTAAAATTAAACGAAAGGAACTTAAAATATTGACATTCAATTATTATAAACATGATGTATAGACACTGTTTACTGTTGGTCTATAAATTAGAACTATTAGATAAATACACAGCATATATACAGCCAAATTAATTTATCAAACATATTAGCAGCAAGTGCTGCTATACACAACATGGCATACTGAGTTTTCTTCTGGGCTATATTATAATTTACTGTCTATTTGTCTATAATATTCTGTGATATTTTGGTAAATACAAAATACACATTAAATTTTCAAAGCTTATTTTGGTCGTCTAAATAATGTTTTGCTGAATTTTGATGTAGTAAAAAGGCCCAATAAATTTTATTCTTGAATGATGAAATTTTGAAATATGTTGACTATTGTCAATTCAGAGATGCATTGCATTTATTATTTTTGCTACTACTACATTATGATCACTAATTGATTAGTTGCAGTAAAAAAGTTCCAAATACTTCGTGTAGAATCTTTTGAAATCGTGCATTTTATTTAAATAATTATACATTAATACGCATTTATTTTTCTGTTTAGTATATCTCTAAAAATTAACCAATATTTTATCACAATAATTTATATATACATCAAATTTATTGCGAGATACTTTTATAATTCCAAAACTTATCACCTGAGGGGAGGGAAATCAAATATCACCCATTGAATATCTGTCTCAACAAAATTAAATTTGATATTGATGCTTTTATTATTTTGCGAGTTGTTTATGAGTTTATGAGTATTTTTTATGTTCGTCCTCCATTAAACTTGAATATTTTGCAATAGGAAAAACATATCCTGAATAATTATAATTTTAATATTATGTTTGATAAGTAATATTGTTATATTTTATATAACTCGTACAATATCATAATTAAAAAGTTTATGGAGAGAAAAATGACCTGTTATAATTTTTATTGTTGAATATTAAATGGATTTCTTGAACAAAAAAAAAAAAAAATAATAATAAACAACGAAATACAATGAAATACATAAAAGCGTTACCTTAATAAATTAAATATGTTTTCATTGCTTTTAATCATTTAATATAACACTCACTTAATACATAATATGATATAAAATATAATTATATCATAAAATATTATATTATTATGCTAAATTATTGACATCTGATCTTCTTGTGAAGTTACTTTTTAAGTACCTATCCCAAGAAATGGTATAAAAAGACTTAAACAACAAAATTTACATTACTGCTTTACGATAGCCCATTAATTTTAAGGATAATCTCTTGCACTGAATGAAACGGCTTACTGTCAATATTGATGTTACAAATCTTGTTTGTGGATTACTCGTAAATAAAGTCAGATTTTCCCTTTGTCAGTTTGAAAGGTTATTAAGCAAGTATTACTTTTATACAAAATATATCAATGTTGAGTATACAATATATATATATTATATAAATGTACTATTTTCGAAACTTTTATAGTTATGCACGAGTATTTCTTACGATTTCTTTTTAAGTTTACTTACGATCATTATGTTATTTAATATTTTTAAGAAACATCAAGATAAAATATTGTCTTTGATCTCTAAAAGTATTATATGAAACTATTAGAGTGGATGTCTCGCGAGAATAAGGTTGTTCAAATTTTAAAGAAAATATAGTTAAGAAAACCAATATTGTAATCTTTTTTAAAAATTCTTAAAATTTACAAATTTAAGTGAATTTAAAATAATTTAAGTCTATTTAGTTTTTTTTGTATACATATGGATTATCAATGGAGCTTAAGTTCTTTATATACGTTACTCAACACATTTAAAATTCACACTTTTTATTTTTAACATACTCAATCATATTATAATTTATATCAATTATATACTTATTACTTTTCTCCAGTTAGGTTAAGTTTACCTAACCTATGATTTTATGATAAATGAATTTTACGCATGATGATCGTGCAATTTTAAAATTAATTTAAAATTATAAGAAATTATTGAATTAAAAAAAATTTGAAGGGTTAATTTTAACCTTAGAAGATATAGTTCAATCTTAACGTTTCAATAACATTAGAATTTATCTATCGTATTTAAAATTAAAATAAACTAAATACATCAGTCAAATAATGCAAGACGCAGGAGTCAAAACTTATAGAGAGCTCAAGGACATATCAAATGATAGGGAGAAATGGAGAGGACATTTGCTGTGAAAAATATTTTCATTTGTAAAAACCAATCTCTGGATTGAATACAAAAAAAAATTAAATCGAGTTCGTAAAAATTTTAATATATTCACGAATTTAGAATGTTTTGAATTTTAACAATCTAAAGTACTGATATATGCATTCGATTACAATTAGTTTGAACTCCTTTTCAAAACGTTATTATTCATATTTTTTTTAGGTGGAACTTATGAATATTAAATCGAAAGTTTAGCGAATTATAATATATTATTATAATACTGTTTTATAGTTATTAATATATTTTTTTTTATGAAGAAAAGATTTAGAAACTAGTGCCAGAATTTCATTTTTTAAATGTTTAAATCATATTTTTACAATCGGAAAATGGTGATTAGTAGACGTAGTAGACGTTAGTGAATAAATACATAAATGTATAATATGTAGAACGTTTAAAACTTTATTTATTTTATTTTTTTAAGACATACTAATACGTTATAACGCGCATTATGATTTTATATGAGTGTTTATATAGTAGTACCTTACTGTGTCTTTAGTTTTAGTAATTCATAAATAAATAAATTGTGTATTTATATTATTCAGTTACAAACACAATTTTTTAATTTAGAGATTTGAGTCTTTGACGACGGGATCAAATGTTTTTTTTTTTTTTTTTTTTACTTATAAAATAATTATCTAAGAATAATTTTTCATCATATTTTAAAGACTGTATGTTATTATTAATAAATAGGTAATCCAATTTTTTTTTAGTATTTGACATGTCCTATGTGGAATTGTTATTTTCTAAGATAAAAAATAAATATCGATCACGTATATAGCTAAAACAAAATAGAATTAATTTTAATGTTTGAAAAAATTATAGAATACTTACAAATATGGAATATTCAAGTAGGAATTTCAAAAATAATTATACGTGTCAAAATTTTTGTTAATGTAAAAGCTTTTTGTTTCCTTCGAAACGCGTACTTTACAGTTTTTAGCGAAAATGTGTTTTAGATTTTCGATAGTAATAATAATAATAATAATAATAATAATATTTAAAGGGGAATTTATTTTGAAAATAATTTCATATCAGTTGGCCAATGCAAAAATTATACACCGAAAAACCAAGGTATGTCTGAGTTTTGGTTTGTTTTATGAAGTAAAATTAAAGTTGTTTTCTGTTTCTTATGTTAACAAAAGAGGCTCAACAAACTTTTAAATTAAGTTTTGTTAGTGATTTTGACATTTAAAATTGAACTATAGCGATCGAGGCCTTAAAATATATTAATGTTTTTTTTTTTCGTGACAGGTTTCTAGTGGAGATATTATATAACGTGACCGAATAATGGAAACTTATATTCGAAATGAGGTTGACAAAACCGGAAGTTTAATGATCCCTTGTTGTATCCCACGATGATATTACAGTGGCACTGGTGTAAAACCGATATTTAAAAAAAAAATTAGAAAAACATAGTAAGACTTTTTCTTTGTACCTTTAAATGAATTTGTGATTTTTTCGGTTATTATATTATTTCGGAAATGAGGAGTTTCAAATAACACAAAATCCACAATTATAATAGAAAAACATACCTACTATATGTGACTTCGTAAAATAAATTTTTATTATGCGTTCAAATACACGAAAAAAGTTTAAAAAATATATTTTTACTTTTCCCGGGGATTTTTTCAAATTGAATATTTCATTGCGTGACAAGTATATTATAATTTCATCATAGATAAGTAAATGAAAGAATTAGACTTTTATTTATATTTGACATATTAAATAGATTGACAATGTTCCAAATTTCTGTTTTAAAATATTATAAGAATACTTTTATGAAAATCATATTATTGAAACCTAAAGTTGGACAGTATGTCAATACATATAAAATAAAAATACTATCATAACTTATTACCATGTCATCATTTTGATAAGATTTTGATTTTTCCGGTTTTCGTCCTATTGTATTCATAGTTCAATAGTTCAAATTTGAATACGTTTACTTAATGTATTAACTCAATAAAATAAAATGTCCAATTCCCACAACCCCATAAAAAGTTCAATATTTTTATCGTGTGATGGAACGTAATAACTCTAGAGACTAAACACCTAATATACGAGAATCCTAACGAAGGATATTACATATATTTTAATTATACTACTATTTATAAGAATCGTTGCATTCGATCATTTTTAGAGACTAATATACGTAACTATTAATGTACTACTGCAATTACAATAGTATGAACGTGCATATAATGTCTTATTATTACGATATTCATATGTGAATGAATTCTAATTTAATTCCAATTTTAACGAAAACTGCTTCATATTAATTATTATGAAGTATTTTCGTTGTTCACGAATAGTTATATTATAACGGTTGAGTAATTCTCTAAAAATGCAAAGTTTAATAAAAATAAAAACTTAAAAATAAATTTTATATTAGGTACATACAATTTTTATTTTTAACAAGTTTTGAATCCAACATCATCTTGTATTTTATTTGTAAAAAGGACTACACAATTTCAAGTGTTCAACATGGTATTTTAATCTTAAAAAATATTTAATTTTCCATCGTTAATCATGATCTCAATTTCTACGTAATATGGATGAATGATCCGTTCAAACAATTCTTATTAAAAAAAAAATAATAATAATAATAATTAATTAGGTAATAAACTTTTTATTATGTTACAAATTAAATTTTTCAATTAAAAATCTTAAAATAAAATAGATTTTAGTGTAGTTATTCTAAAATGCCAAAAAAAATGAAAAAAAAAATTCAAATTTAAAAATTGTTGTTTTAGTTCCAAACTACTTACAACGATCATTGTGCAGTTACTAGTTATAGGTCTGGAAAACAATGTAAAGAGCGAGCGTTAAAATCATAGCCTTATATGTTATTATTATTATTGTGGCTGGTGCGTACCTATACATGCGAGTAATAAACGAGTCGACAAAATATAATGTCCCGGAGACCGAGTACTGTATAGCCGGACGACTGCGGTCTCAGGGGTGTAGTATATGCGGGTGGGCGTTGCGGCGGTGTTGTAGGTGATCGGTCGGTCGAGGCTGCTGTTTCGGTGGCTGGACGCCAATAATATAAGGTACTTTTGTTTCAAGGCTGAGACGAGATGAACAACTCACGCCTCTCTATCTTTTTCTCTCTCTCCGTTTTCAGTGCTTTCGTTATATATTTTGTGCTACATGACATTTTTTTCTGCTAATGTTCGTATACGATATTATTATTTATACCATCATCATCATCATCATTCATCATATAATAATCTTCGTCATCATCGTCATCATCATTCGGGATAAGTTTTATGACGAACACGTATCAGTTTAGGTCAGGGATAACACTGTTATACTCGTAGATATAATATAAATTAAAAACAATTATAATTGGAGAGATGGAATAATAATAATTTATTTATTAAATCATTAATGATGATTTAGGGGAGCAGTATTACAGTTAATATGGTAATTTTAAATGTTTACATTAATAATATAAAGTGCACATTGTGGAGTAACTTAGAATAAAAAAATTCACTCATGTTTTTGAGTAGAAAGTAGTACGAAAATTACGAGCGGTAACTGACGGTTTATTGAACGAAACAATTTTCAACATATTTGGACTGCCAGAATGCCAATAAGAATATTTAAAAAATTACAAAATAAACATTGATAAAATTACGCCTAGATCTCAATAGAATCATATCAAACTGTCACTCCATTTCCGGAAAAGGTTGACCCGTTAATTTATGTTTTAGAAATGGAGGAAACGTCGTACTTTTTCAATTTTATCTATATAAGTCCTAGTTGTCTAGAACTCCAAATAGTTGATCTAATTAGAAATAATAATAATACAGTATTACTCGATTAACAAGAAGTTTGCAATAAATTTATATTTGTATGCTGATTTATAATAAAAATGTATTATTAGCTATAATTATCGTCAAATAAAAATGTCTTATAAGTCCATAGGAAATGTTTGAGGTACCTGGTGCACTATAAAATGAAACCAATCCGAAAATAACGATTAGTTCAAACAAGTTCATTTATGTTAGTTTACAAACACTCTGCCTTTATATTTCATTTTTTTTTTATATACTTACGTGTTTTTATGGATTAAAATCTTCAATAAAATCTAAGGTTACCAGTTGCATTTGCATATTTTTTGACAATGACGATTGACGGATAACAGAGATGATTAATTAAGCGTTTTCTGTCATGAAAATATTATATCTGATTTCTTGCGAGGTGCGCTGGTTAGGGTAATAATATGACAGAAGACGAAGTTATAGCTGGGTTTAGTTAAGTAAGTAAATAAAACCTTTACCCACTAGGAACAACAAATTCATAATGCGCAGCGTACAACATTAAAACAAAAATTATATTTTTTGAATTTACAATTTAATTTAAACTTATCTAACTCGTGGGAAAATATATTATTAACAGTTCGTTTGCTTTTAAATTGTTTAGAATATTCACGGATAAAAAATCAAGTGAACGAATGAATGATATAATTATATTAAACTGAACACAATCTCCAAATTTTAAATGACATTTTCGCCAATTACACCCTTATATATTATATAGATACAATTACTAACTAATTATTATTATATATTAATATTTATTGATAGGTAACACTATTGATTTTGATGGCATTGAGTTTATAATGTCAATTTTACACGTCGAGACATTGATACGTTCCAAGTCTTACCGTACATCTAATTTATTGTACTGTTTATAATTTATTCATTCATGTTAATTCATGATCGCATTGTAGAATATGTGTTTTTCATACACAGGAGAAGTAAGAAAACATGCGAAATTTTAATATTTAAAAACTGATTTATATAGTATGTAAAACGTGAATATTATTAGTAAACAAAAAGTAAGAACCAGATATGAATAAATAAAATTGTTAAATTATTTCATACAAAATGTTTACATACAAAATATATATATATATTTTTTTGTGAAACGAATAAATTATAATCATGTGTGAAAATGTATATACAATCGTACAATGGGGTGTACACGGTAGATGGTAGTGTAATACAACAATGTAGCCCACGTAAACTGTTGAATTATCCCCGTAAAAAAGTGCTGTAAAAATACAAATATAATATACTACCTACACGGGAATCGCGTAGTAGTTTCGGAAAACAATGCAAAGTGCATCGAAATACCTTAGCCTCACTTATTGTTATTATTATTATTATTATATACGTAGTTGCTTAGTATATAGTTATGTCCGAGTTTTCGCAGAGTTTTTCACGATATTAATATAATATTGTTTCACCTACCGCCCACACAGCGTGTAGTCTGCAGATACTTCTCCGCACCATCACAGCGAATAATTTACGTTGCGACATTATGCAGTACACAACATTTTAGTCATATAGCGTATATATACTTGTGATAATATTGTGATATACTCAGTTTGTTATTTCTTTGTTTATTTTGGTACAAACTTTGTCGCGCATAAATCAATTTCGAAACCAACGGTGACAACACCACCGCGACCCGCCCACAACGGTGTGCACCACACAATGTACACGAGCCATATAATAATAATAATAATAATATGCGCACAGTGTGTTATAATATTATAGACATTTATTATTTAAGAACTATTATATTATTATACGCGTCATGTGTGTATATAAATCGTCAGCAGAGGTTCGTGTAATAAACTACATAACTGAAAAAAAAAACCGAATTCGCAACTTTCGCAAAAATATTATCATAATATGTCTGCACCGCGGCATTCACGTTCAAGAGCGTTTGTATAATATTATTGGCGTTTGTCGGATATCGTGCATTCGACTAGAAACGTTATTCAAGGTTGTATTTATTTAATTAAATTTTTTACCTTTTTGGCGAGTGTCCGGAAATGTGACCGAATTATTACGGCAATATCGGTGTAAATGGAAACGAAATATCTGCAGAATTGCTTTGAATTTATTGTTACCGTCATGAACGATGCGCGCGTGAAGTTTAATAGTTTCGAAATATTTAACATTCACTTGAACAAAAATGTATATTAAAAAAAAAAAAAACACTAAATTGCCTGTATTGCTATTTGGATCGAAAATGTTATAATTTTGTAATTCAAAAGACAATTCTATACATAATTCAATCATTTTAAATATTTTGTTATTTTTAATCGTCGAAAAAAATATTCGTGTTAAAAAAATCAAAGTGTAGCCGTGTACGTTTGTAGAGTGTATGCATAAATATAAAATATTTAGGTGTCCAGTATTACGCTAAAAGATGGGGTTTGTTTCATGCAGTTATTTACTTTTTTTTTAATGTGTTTTTCAAAACGTAATATATTTTATTCATATCATGAATGAAAATTTTTTTTTTTTGATTTTCTTAAGAAAATGATTTTTATTCCAAAACTTGAATTTTATATTTTGTTTACTGAAGAAAATAAATAATAGCTATAATAATTTTGTAATGAATCGCATAAATAAATTAGATGGTTTGTATAAAGATTTCTATTCAAATACTTGTATAAGACGTTAATTGTTGAAAGACCTTACAACAACAACAAAATTATATTGAAAGTATAAGAATTTGTTAGCGAGTGACCTACCAGGTCACTTGTCTTTTAGTATATTTCCCAATATTTATTGGGAACTACGGAGAATGTAATAATTTCAACGCGTAATTACTTAGAATAAAAAAATATTATTTATTTAAAAATTGTCAACTGGTTAATTACAAAACAAAACTTTTAAAGTATGTATTCAATATGTTAGGTTAGGTATAAAATAGGTTTCTTTGTTTGTCATCGTTGATCTGTTATGTATTAACAAAAAGTAGGATAAATAAATCATTTATTGGATTTTATCGTAACGTTTAAAATTCTGAGTACTTTCACACCATGTATACACACTATGTTAGCACTAGCTTAGTGTCATCGAAACTGTTTAAATATTGTTATATAATCGATAAAATAGTTATCATTAATATGGAAAAATGTATGTGGAAAACATGATAATATCGCAACATGTATTCATTATCAGGTAATATCATTAGTTTAAAATATATAAACATATATATTTTTAATACCAAATATGTATACTCAAACTTACAACAAATGTTATTCTACCTACATTTAATTTTCTAGGACAAAAATTTAGTATGTTATTACCTAGTTGTAATCGTTATAAATTCTAATACGTTTAAATCGCATGATCAATGCACTCTGTGTGTATATTATAGTCGTCGACATTCGTTGTTCAATGATTCTAATGACTAATTCATGCCATGTATTACTATATAAATATCGAAATAGTAGTTTTTGTATGTTTTCAAAAAGGAATCACTTAATAATATCATCCCAAGCGGCCAAGTGATAATCCGATTAATCCAATTAGTCGCCCGACATAAAAATATGTGTAAGAATTATACAGTCTATTCGTATAAAACCACTTCCGATGAATAAAAGTTAATTTTTTTTTTTTATCTATACACATAATACTATATTATAAAAACACAAAACACCTTAATTTTGCATGTTAACAATATCGTCAATCATTGTTAAAAATTTTAAACGTTTTTGATGACTAACCTAAAATTTCATCATGGTAGGAGCAATATATAATATTATATTCTATCAGTTTAAATGACATTGTTGAAGCATCATAATAGTTTTTTTTTTATATTTTTGATAAAGGGATACATAAAAAAATAGCCATAGAGGTTATCTATTTTGTTACACTTATTATTATGCCAATAATATTCCATCGCCATCATATGACACATTTTTTTTCTGTTTCGTCGGTATGTATGAATCTTTAATTTTAATATTTAATCTTTGAAAACTCTTTGACTGTTTAATTTTAATATAATTTTTGTTTGAATGATAAATATAAAAATAAGAACCAAATTCGAGTGAAGCTTGGTTGAAAATTTCATTACTTTATTAAAGAAAAACATTTTTTAATTAACGTAGCTAATTTATATATTTTAGAAAAGTAATGTAATTAAAAAAAAATTGTATTGTTATTTAAGTCAAATTTATAAAAACAATAAAAATTTATTAAACTAAGTTATATCTATGTTAAATTTAATAATAAATATTGCACTATCAGTACAAGATGGCTGTATATCAACAATTGTAAATTATTCAGAGTGCATGTTTTTTAAAGTTGAATAGCTTAATATTATAGTAAAACAAACGTGTTCAGAATTTTTTCGTAAGTTTAATTGTATTATTTTTAAAAACTTTAATTACTTAGAAATAGTATTTGTATAAAAAAATAATATTTTTAGATACAGTTTAATGTCATTATTTTGTAGTGTAATTTATTAACTTTTATTTTATTAAAATTAATATTTCATAATTGTAAATAATTAATTATAACAATATTGTATTTTATTCATAATAATGTATAGACGTATAGTATCTTAGTTACAATATTAGCTGTATACAAATTGTGTTTAATATTGTGTCAATTTATTATCAAATTGAAATTAAAATAGGTATAAATAGTTTAATTATTACATATTAGTTATTACCAAGTTATTATAGTATAATTATTTTTTTTTTTAATTATCTTGAGAGAGTAATTTCAATATTTTTACAAATATATATTAGTTTTCGTATATTACAGGTTTTACTTATACAATTTGTACTTTCTAGGATATAATTCACAAATTTTTAATAAAAACTGGGAAATAATCTTAATCTTCAACTTTTACTGAAATTTTATAGATACTCATTGCATCTAATAGATTATAATTATTAATCCAATCATCAACTTTAATAAAACCTTTTTTCCCCAGTTTTTAACCGACGACACCGTGAGAACTGCTTTTGCAATGCCTCCGCGGCGCAAACTACAATGAAACTTAGCTTTACCTATAGCAGTGATTAATGATTTTGTACATAACATATTATTTACCTAATCGAAGGGCTAGTGAATGTATAAATTTATAAAATATTAAAATGTATTTGTATTTTTTTATCGTTTGTAGATTATTTTTAGATACTTATATTTATTGAACTATGGTTGGATGTTCAATACCAGGGGCGGCAAAACAGTTGATCTCGGACAATTTCAAAGCCGATCATGTTAGAATTTATTTTTAGGGCCATGCACTCTATATATATCTTAATAACTATAGTTATTCAATAATAATAAAAAAAAAATTATAGAAGTCGATCCTCAAAGGTGAAGTATATTTTAGTAGATCGTGACCAAAAAAAGTTTGGCTACCCCTGTTGTATACTAACATCACTAAGGCTAAATTTTTAAGTAATTTATCTTATCCAATTATAAGAATTCCATAAAAAATGTTGAAACGAGAAACGCCGTAAATATGAATAATAATAATAAAAATAATAATATTAAATTATTCAATAGATAATAATTATTATCCTTAGAAAAACAATTCAACATTATCAAAACAAATATTTAAAACAACGAAGTTGTGTCATCTCAAAAGCAATATACAATAATAATAACAACTTAAATGTTATGAATACTTATGATCAATATTTCTGTTGATTGTAACTTATTATTATTGTTATAAACAAATATTATTTAACATTTTTATTTATTTAATAATTGTTTTTTATTGATGTTTAAAAAAACACCAAAAATAACGGTTATTTATTTTACAATTTTAAAATATTAATTAGTACCTATCTACATTTTAGTTTTTTTTTTTTTTAATTGTTAAGCTAGATTATAAAATCAACGTCTATTATCTCATAAGAAGTTAGTGAGATTCGTGGTGTTTTCTGTGTTTGGACCTGATGATGCGTCTATATCGTATGAGATATCGTGCATTTGAAAACAATAAGTCGTTTATATAACATTGGTGGCATTATCTATGTTAAAATATTTTTTACTGTTTGGCTTACACTACAGGTTAAACATTATGGAGGTTCCTCTATGGTTATTAGGAATTCATATGTAATTCTTATATTAGCCATTAGGTATTGATGACGTTTAATTAATTTTAAGTTTTTTTTTAACTCGTGTTAGGTTGATTATAAATCGTATTTTTTTTGTGACTTTAATTTTTTTTTATTTTAACTTGTGGGTTTTGTCATTTTATTTGTACTTTAGTAAATTTGTCTTTGGACATCTATAAGTGAGATATAATTTTTAGAAGCTGTCAGGTGTTATTAGGATATACAAGCTGCTTCTTTTGCGGATTGATCTACTCTTTCATCACCTTCTAATACAAATATTTTAATTTATTTACTTCTGGTCATGTATAGGTATCCGCAAGTGTAACCAATAACCATACTTACATTGTCGTCCATGAATACAGCCCTGTCGCGTCGGTATCACGTTAAGTTTTGTATTCGAAAATACGTTATACTTTATATTATTATTATTAATAATATCAATAGCTAAGTTTCCCCATTATAATTTTAAGCCAATCGATTTAATTTAATTATATTTTACGAAATCATATTATGTTAGTTTCTTAAAGTTCGTCTATGTTGTTTAGTCTTAAATCTGTTTACCATCACTGATAACGGCCAAATAATATTATAATATTCCGTAGTAGGTTTTAGGCACCTCCTACACAATATGGTGAAATATTATTTTTCCTATCAATGATTATTTTAATTGAATATAATATACGTTAGACGAGTCTCCGTTTTTTTTCTTTTCTTTTTTTTTTTTTATTAAAATATCACCTTATATTATTACAGTGTCCAAAATATAAATGTGTTTACTGTTTATTGCGTCCGCCTTAGAATATCGACGAGTAAATCTTGACGTATTTTTTTCAAACACATCATTAAATTGAATAAAATTCATACTTAAACATTTTTGGATCACGTTTACTTTTGATTTTCATAAATCAGTTGTATTATATATTCTATATTTTTTTAAGTCTTTACGTCATCATGTTTTGCATACAATTTATAAGTTAGTGAAATTACTAAAATAATTTTGACCTTAATTTTCCCAAGTAACTTTCTTTTACCTACTGCTGAATTACTTAAATAAAGCTTTTATTTAGGTAAGTATATGTATCTACTACTCTGATCATCAAAACATAAATAAGTACTTTTAAATAATATTACTTGTTTAAAACTTTTATTTTATGTATTAGAATTTTCAAAAAAATATCCTATTTTTGAATATGAATAAAATATATCATAATATTATCAATTTTTTAAAAATAAAAAGTAAATAAAAATTATAATACGAAGTATAAAAATTTTTTTTTCAAAAACGTTAATATTTACTATTACAAAAAAATAATATTTCTAAAAACGTTAAGACGTTCCAAGAAAAATAAGTGTAAATGTTTACTGTCAGATGAATTTCTCTTCTCTCACATTCGAGTAAATCAAATATGATATAAATTATATTATAATATAACCATTAATGCATAGCTATTATTATAATTATGTCATTATATTTTCGTATAGTCGTATACACGTATTGCAATATTATATCTACTTTCTTAAGAGATAAGATATCTTAAAAATCACGATTTTCACACTCCACAAAGTCTAAAGTCGTTATAATAATAATATTAATAATTATTCTATCTTTAGGTTATTGTTATTAAAACAGCTTGAGTTATAATAATGTAATCATCTTCTATACTCGAGTCACTTTAAGTCATTTCTTTTTAAGTACTTCTCATATTATACGAGTAGAGCTTATCATCATACCTACTATATTTACGTTTCATAATATTGTACATTAAGCTACTGGCTACAGTGTCATTATATTGTACTGTACAGCAAGTATATACACCCCTTTGGGCGTTAAATTTAATAATCTAAAGATGTATATGATACGAATACACGACACGGCCGAAGGCTACGCGCAACCTAGCTAGAGCTTATCGGACGAAAGAATGAATCGTGACTTTATAGTCCCGAGGTTATTTCTGTTTGACGAGTCCATTAGATAATAACTTTCAAGCTTTCTAAAATTTTAAATTTTACTCGTCCCTGTATGTTTTACTCTAATTTATTAGAAAAGCAAAATCATTTTATGGGCACAAATTAAAGATACCTTAGCAATTTTCAGGGGGAAAAAATCGTAAATTCTGAAAGGTGTTTCAACTACCATTTCTTCTATACTCTTATTTACAATCTTTTTTATTTGTAGACTATTTTATTATTATAGTTTAGTATCTGCAAATTGGTTTTGAGAATTTGTGTTTTTGTCAAATTGAAGAGGGTCCAGAAGCGGCCGTGTCATTCTCGTATAAAATGTCTATGAAATAATTAGTTTTCATATGAAATATGTTAATTTATTTTGTACTTTCTACAAGGGAAAATTAATTAAAATCTGATAATGAAAATACACGTAGTTGATGCAGGTAGGTACACATCATTGAAATTAGTTTTAAAATCGTTTAATGTGTTGTGGGGAATCAAATATATTATAAAAGTTCACCGTCTACACTTGAAACATTTTACTTGATTAAATCACTTTAAATACCTACTGTAAATCATAATATAATATTTTATTTATTTACAATTCTTGTAAACAATCAAAAATATAAAAAAATAATAGTTTTTACACTTTTCTATTGTATCTAAAAGTATATATAGTGACAGAGAAGGTTACGCCCTGATAAATTGAGCAGACCAAAAATCATTTGTTATAATATATTGTTATTTCACGTGCTTAGGTATATATGCAGTTATATTATAAGCTAAATTATTTTTTTTGAAATTTAAGATCTGTGAAAAGTATAACATTTATAAGTATAGTTATTTCACGCTATTACATAATATTTTTCCCACTCATTGAAACACATCGTCAAATAATATTATGTTTTATTTTGAAAATGTAAAGATAATAATATGTAAGTACATGTATTTTATCAATATTTTATAAATATGATATATATTTTCAAAAATATTAATCATAAAATAGAAAAAAAATATTTATTTTTTATTTAGAAAGTTATAATATACAATTTCAAGCCTATATTATAATGATTATTATTTTTTAAAAGCATCGAAAAAATAAAAAAATATATTTAGATTTAGGTATATCGTTAAACGATATGTCCTATAATAAGGTCATTAAATGAATAAATACTGTTTTTAATAGGTATCTATTTACTTATGCGTATAAAATATATTTATATAGAAAAATGCTACTTATTTTAATTTTGCTTATTGGTAGGTACTATGTAACCAATATTCATAATTTATTCTTCAATTTTTTTCATTTACATGTAATATTATTATTTCTTTATTTTTCTGATGATTAAAAAGTAAATTTAATTCAATAAAAAAACGAGATTTGTTCTTCCGAAAATAAGTAATTTGTCTTATGGTGGTACTAATGTTGATTTATTTCTATTTATTTTGTAATGTTAGTTTAAGGATAGGATAAAAATAAATGATATATTAAAAAAATAATGCATGTGCCAGTATTTAGTTGGGATATAATATTATTATTATAGTTAAGATAATATTCAATTTGATATTTTGTTAATAATTGTCATCCTTTACCCAACTCACGATCATTAGCAATCGGTAAACAATGATTATTAACGTTTACCGACTTATTATTATTCACTTTATCAACGTGGCTATATATATTATATTGTTATTTAATTTTGGTCAATAACCCAAATGTTAGAATATATTATTTGAAAAGTATCTCCTTAATCATCAGGCATTAAAGTCGGTTGCTAATTTAAGAAATTACCTGTTCATATTAATATTATATTAGTTGGTGTGGCATGTGATTGAGTTTATAATAGTTAACTCTAACAATCAAAACTGTAACCTCACCGTGCTAATATGGTATTTCAGGTTTTGTTTATCACCAAAAAGTTGTTTTATCTTATCCATAAAACGTTACACTATAATACACTATATTTACACTATAATGAGTGTTTAAACTTTAACGTGACTTAAAACTATGCCTATGTTTAGTTGGTTTGGTTATTGTTCAAATTTATATTATCATTCACTTTTGCATAAAATATGATATTGTATACAACAAATTGGTATATAGTTAAAACTTTATTTTACACTCATATTTATATTTACTATACATATTTGAACAATATGGTTAGGGGCTTATAGGGTTCTGAATTATTATAAAAGGTATTATTGAAGATTTTTTTTTAAGATCTGACGCTAAAAAAATAATATCATTATTCCTATGCGTTTATAGATAGGTTGCATATATGCATTATAATGTGAAAAGCTTACATCTGGCAGCAGTATATACGAGGTGAACTACTTAACTTAAGACACTCATTATTTCAAAATACACTAACGTGTAGAAGTGTTTCTAATTTATTTCGATCCATAAAAACGTCCATAATTGTTGAGAATTCAAAACTTAGATGAGTATAGTACCGCTCTACATTTTTTTGAGGTTCATTTTATGTAATCAATTGGGTGATTAAACTTATGACCCGTGTTCTGCAATTGGGCAACTCCGGTTCCTGCCTTTTTGTAGATTTTTAGCGAAATACTTTTCGTTTTTCCATTACTCTGTGCTTGGCGTTATTATACCATAATAATGGCTTGTATGATGGATATAATATTGCAGGCATCATCCTCTCAGAAATCGAGGGATATTTTTGGTGGTAATTTCGTCACGCTTTTGTATTTTGGAGTGAACAGCCGGATGAGAGCAAAGAGACGGTCGTAAATTTTCGTTATTTATCTTGCACCGAAAATCCATGTATACGATCACTCAGTTTTTTTTTTGCTTTTTCGGTGGGCGTAACGATAAATTGATTTACGCTCTAAACGTTAAAACGTGTACCTAAATTTGACACAGGATTTCCGCAATTGATCTGCACGACCGTTCTGTCAGCGATAATAAAATAATGGCACCCGAGTACTGATATCTTACGCTGCGACCTTTCCTCATAAATATCAATCTTACTGGTTCAACTTTCACCAAAAATATTATCATGTATATAGGTGACTGGCTGTTAATGATTTCTTATCAATAGGTATAGGTATATTCGTAAATAAATTATTAAGTAAATTTAAATTTTTATGTATTGGCAGTGATCGAAGTGGAAAGTTAGGAGATTATTATCTTTTATTACTTCATATCATTCATCAAAAAAAGTTTTTATTGTAGTTAAATAACTATGTATTTTGAAAGAAATAGAGTAGGTGTTTACAATTTATACTATTTATATAATAACTTACATAATGTTGATAAGTAAAAACGAGATATTAATAACAGTTATTAAACTGATATGATTTCAAGTAAAGGGATAACAAATAATACAGTACCTCTTTACTCTTCTATTTCTTAAATTTTTATTCTCTTTTTTCTCTATTTTTTTTACACTATGAACATCAACAATTCCAATGTAATAATAATTTTTTTTACCAAAAACGTGTTTTTAAATTTTAATCAATATTTATATTTTCAGAGCAATTATTTTTTATTAATGTCCAAACAAATCAAATATTATTAATATTATAATTATAAAAATGATACATTTCAATAAATACTTCACTAATTTGTATCCATGATTATTAATTATATAACTTAAATAACTATCAAAAAACCTAAGTACCTACCTAATCTAATCTTCAGTAAAACGTCTTGTCTCAAACTGATAATATTGTTAGTACTGTATGTTGATGATAGTTAAAAATCGTAATTCACATAACGGACACGATATTATGAGAAAACAGTATAATATGAATCTAATTATGATTAGAATGTAATATACTCGTATATTTATATAATATAATATCATTATGTATTTTATTATTTTATAATTTATAAAAAAATAAATATAAAATATTTTTTTGTTTTATATAACCTATTATTTGTATTAATACTTATTTTAGTACCGTTCCCTCAGATTTCTGGAATAAAAACTAAAGGCTGCCCAAAATTGTATGAGAAAAGGAATTTCATCCCTCCTCATTACTATTACTTTAACCACTATATTATGTATAGGTTATACATGACTATGATCGACTTTCGGTTCAATTGATGGGAAACCACCTCGACCGACATGTCATCTCAAACCGATTATTCCGCTCAATAAAATTAACGCCTATAGCACATGATGCTATTAACATTGACAAAAAAGATATTAAACGATTCTTAGGTAGTATTCACGTTTATAATATAAACTTTAATAAATATAGGTATAAACGTGAGATGTCTTTATTATAATATGCAATTCCCGACAACCGTGGCACGTCTCCCGATAAATTGACGAATCATGTCAAACGCATGTGTTATAACATATTATATCATTTAAATTTCGACGATCATGGAAAATGTTGCATCACTTATTCGGTTAAAAGAAAAAAAAATTATACCTATATACCCGCGGCGATCAGAAACTCGACGATGTATGCGTTTCTTATCCGACGCGCGACACTATTAAAAGTAATGACTATATTATCAAATATACGTGCATTGGCCTAGATCTGTGACGTACATAAGCTTAGATGTATATGAATAATTGCGATTTAAATATTTAAATATATAAAATGTGTGTGCATACACATATAGTACATTAAAAGTATACAGAGTTATTCACCAAGTATTCGGGCATCTTTGTTTTTCATTAATAATAATTAATTTATTCAAATTCTGATTTTTTGAGTTCTTAAATAACAATATTATGCTGTTATTAAGGTTATAACCTATTATGCTGTTATTATCCCTCATTTTATTTTAAATGGATAATTTTTTTTGAAAATGATCATGCGTATAATTCAAAATTTTAACTAGTATTATTTGTTAAGTGATTTTGCAGAAATACCTACCAATAAAATAGTTATTGTATTTGTATTTATTATATTGAGATCAATTTTATAAATTATCAATATTGATAGATTTGTATTAATTACTGAAATATTTAAAACATCATGGCTTCTATAACATTATCCTTCAAATCAATTTGCATATCAGCTAAATAATTTACAAAAGAAAAGAAAGGCGGGCTCTCATTTAATAGAATCCGCTTATAAGTAGTATAAAAACTTAAGAATTCAAAAATATTTTAAAAATCTGATTTTGAGCAACTGTATAATTAAAAAAAAAGAGGAAGAGTATGCTTGGTGAATCACACTAGATATAACAAACCTAAATATTTTAATTTTATTTTCAGTTCCAAAATATTAGAATATTTAAACAAAAATAACAAATTTAGTATATTATATTATATATATTTAGTATATTATTATTGTATTTTACTATAGTTGCAAAATATTATAATAACATCAATAGGTATTTTGATTAAATTTAAGCTATTTTAGTTATAATCTATTCATAAGTTATCGATATAAACTATTATTATTATTACAGTAAAATAAATTACTATAAAAATATTAATAGAAATGATATTATATGAATATAATATACTATTGTATTAATAATATATGATTATATGATGACAAACCGTTAACACTCAGAATTGTTTTTCATTAGCAATGATCTATCATTAAATTCAAATTTAACGCGTCCATTTCAGTGTCTTACTTAATGACGAAGTACACTTCAGTCTCAGCTCTTACTGTAGAGCAATATATTTAGTTTCCCCCTTTTTAATTTAATATTGCTTAGCATATTATTTTCCTAAGAATCTATCAATACAATATAAACATTAATTTCCAAATTTATAATATACCTGTTAACGCTTTTTGAGATAATAAGCGTTGAAAGAAACAACACAGTTTAAATATATTATACACATTTGGATAATATTATATATATATACTATATAGATGTGTATTCATTAGTATATTTTCAGTGTACAATTTGTCCATAAAACATTCATGAAATCGTTCTAAAAATACATATTATGACGTCGAAATGCAGAGAACTAATTTAATGTGTTCATTTACAAATTGTTCTGTTAAAATTAAAATTAAAAACGTTTAACATATTTAGACGCAATATATTGTTTGTTTATCTCATGTTTTTACGTAATAAATTGTGTGTATTTCAGTGATCTAAAACATAATCTAATTATCATGTTAATATTATGCTAATAATACCATTAAAATAAATACGAAAAGATGAAATGACAAAAATGTATATTATTAGGCATTGTGAAAAATAAAAGTTTTTATAATTAATTAATTAAAAAAATGTTGTCGGTTATATCTATATGACGCCATTAAGATGAACGAGTTTAAAAATAAAATCAAAACTAAGGGAATTTGGATGGGATTCAATAATTTATTGTAAAGATTACAATTTTAGGTTATGATCCTGCGTAGCAGTGCATTTTACCGAACAGGACGTATCTGAAACTCATTTTGCGTGAAATAAAAAAAGACTTTGAGAGTATAACTTTTATCGAGTAGGATTAATTCGTTTATTAATTATATCCTGTATGGTTGTACAATTTGCTTAATTACATTAAATCATTCATAAAGTGTAGTGATTATTTTGTTATTTTATTTAATATAAAATAATATATAATATGATATATTATATAATATATATTAATAATTGTGTCTTTGTATGCAGATTGTCGCTCTTGATCGTATGTTTGTCTTTCAAGTAACTTTTTATCTGTTATTTCAAATCAAAATTGTATGTAATATTAGGTATGTATACACTATGCCCCGATAATATGGAATGGAAAATCTTACAATATAGTGAAAAATAAAAAGTGATATACAACGTATTGCATATATGTGTGTAGAAATGAAATAAAATTATAAATTTATAATACATCGTAGTATAATAATAAACACACGTAAAATACTAAAATGTGTTAAAAATTTGAAACCATAAATGTAGTTTAAAAGTTTTCGCGTATTTAAATTATTTCGTATTACAGCATGTAGGTATGTTTTTGAAACTTTTTAATTGCTTTTTTAATATACTTTTTAACATAACATGTAAACATTAAATATAAACAAATTTAATCGTAAAAACTCTAAGACATTTTTGTAAAACACGCTCAACTTGAGTTAATAATATACTATCAACATCTATAAGTAGTAAAAAGGAAGTAGAAACTTATATTTTTTTTTTCAAATAAGAACCAAATTTTTACCATAATTTTTTGAAGAGATGAATTTGTTTTAACACATTGATGCGTCTAAATTCAAACATGTATAGTTTTTATGTAGGTAGATAATTATTTTATTGAACATTATATGTTTCAAGTATGACATTATTAATAATAATAAGTTTCAACGAAACAATATAAGCAATACAAAAGTGAGTGAAAAGTGTAGTTTTCAGTAATTAAAATATGTAATTTATATCACAATAAAACTAAATTTAGATGGTGAAAAAAACATTATTTACTGAAAATAATATGAACTTTCAGTATTCTTATAAATACTAAATACGACGTGATACCCTAAATGCCCAAAATTAAAAAACTACAGATAAGATTAGATAAGTGTTGGTAACCATTCTGTTATATAGTAGATTATCTGTATAAATTCACATTACTATGAATTAGGTCATTGTAATCGATGTATTAAATTTAAATTTAATAAAAAAATAATTTTGAGCGAAAACGGTTGTCAGCCAATATCTTTAAAATAATATTCAATTTTGATAAATTTTGTAAAATATTGAACATAAAACGCACTTATAATTTTAAAAACTGTTAGAAACTTAATAATGTATTAAATTATCAAACTTTTTTTTATTAAAAAATAAAATTGTACCGTATCATTTAGATCAATAAAAATTATAAAAAATTATACAAATTATTTGAATTTAGTCTAATTATTTTGGAAATTTTTACAAGCCTTGAAGATTAATGTGTATTTACATTTGCTGAATATATTTAATTTTTCTGTGATTAGGTAAAAATCGTATTTTAAACCGATACATTTATCGTAGCATTCAATATCTAAAAATATATTTTTAAAGATACAAAATGATGAACAATTGCATGAATCATTCTGTATATGATATAATATATAATAAATATATAATATATACATACTATATAGTGATAAAGAAATAAGATTAACCTCATTTCATCAAAACCGTTTGGCTCATTGCCAATGTTAAAAATCTCCACCCCTACCAAAAAAAAAACAATTTTATTAAAATTCAAAACCATCATAAAGGTTAACTGTGAACGAGCTCAAGTAAGGAAAATATATTTTCATACTGTTAGCATTGTAGGCATTTTGCGTATAGAAAGAAAAATATTTGTAACTGAATTTCTGCCTCTCATTCGTTTGAAATCTGTTATTTCGTCTACATATAACACAACGTGTATATTGTTAATATTTCAATCTCGTCATCACTATGTGCCTCGTGTTTGTTATGTAAACATATTATTTTATCGCAGAGTATTTTCTAATGTAAACAATTGCTAAAACTCACGAGTTTGTATTCTAATCAGTTTCGCAAGATTTTACTGTTCATAAAACGTTAGCACTTACTACAAATTAAGAATTTAAATATTGGACCTAATAATTGCTTTATTATAACATTGTACGTATACTATATTTTACTGTAATAAATATTAACTAGATATTTAATTATTTATTTGAGTTTAATTGTTGGAATTTTAAGACTTTTCTTACAGTCCATGCGTACATTTTTAATATATTTAATGTTTGTATATTATTTTATTATTATACATAATAATATTATAGGTATTATATTACCTCTATTTTATACTTACTTATTAATTTATTTAAAATCATGATTATTTTGTTCTTTTCAGCATAAATTTTATATTGTTATCACTAACAGTGCTAATCATAAATAATTATAGCCACCAATTAATGTCGTATGAACAATTTCGTGAATAGGTTAGATAAGTAAAATGGGATTAAAAAGAATGATTTAAAAAATGTACCGGTACCACGAATTTCAGCAGTTAGTTTTCTCAAATATTGTTACTCTTTAATTTAAAATCTTTAATTCGGCCTAGTAGCAAACGTTAATCGAGTTAGTAGTCAAATGTTATATTGACTAATGTTAGCGATAAAAGAATCACCAGGTATGCGAAATATATAAAGATGCTACTTTGATATTCGCTTGCTTGTAAGAAATATCTACGGAGTTAACCATCAAATAGTCTACAAAATTGTTTTATAGTCCCAATCGGTGTCCTAATGTCCTATATATTTTAGTTCCTCGCGATACGACCTAACCGACGAAAAAGTACTTCGTGTCACGGACGCGTATCATTTTTAAGTAATTGAAAACCCTCGCATTTTCAATAACCTAAATGTATATTTGTCACGTACAATTCTGAATAAAATGCGTAGGTATGAGCAGACATATTCTAACTCTGGCAATAGCGTGTATATATAGCAGCTGTGACTGGGTGTCTACTGCAGGTAGCTGTTTTACTCTGCCGTGTATACTAATCGTATTCGCGGCCGGATAAAACCCTTTTACGAGCCAAACGAAGGGAATTAATTTTGTAAAACTGTTTATTGAAACGCTAAGTAATGGACCACTTTGTTTCTATCAACAGAATTCCGAGTAGGAAGAGCGTACATACTACTTCCTATAACTACGTAGATATACAAGATGATGGTAACTGTAAAAAAATCCTGAAAAAAAGACACAAGTCCAAAAAAACATTCATGATAAAAAATTTAATTCAATATTGTTTTAAAAATTTTATTTCAGTTTTATTATATGATCGTGCCTGTCTATTAATTAATTAATTTCATGCTAAATAAATAACTTATAATGTACTATATTTTCTTTGAGATTAGTAAAGTTTCTTTTAGTCCAGACTTTTTTTAAAATCTAGGATGATTTTACTAGAATAATTTTTAAAATATAATAAATAATTTTGTATTTAATATTGCAATTGTTTTATTTAAAAAAATATCTATTTCAGGAATAAACTCGTTAAATTTTTAATATAGTTATAATCATACACGTTTTCAAAAAAAAAAAAAATAAATAAATAAATGAAAAATAAAAAATTATAGGTAACTACATTCCTATACAATAAATGTAGTATATCTCATCATCTAGAAGTTACTATAACGTATATTATGTTAAACTAAAATTTAATGATAAACCGTTAAATATAATAATATGTTAAATGTTTCTAAGTGAAAACTGTCTTTCAGTATATAATTCTAAATAAAATTTATAATATAATAAGTTATCTTACGGTTAAGCTTAAAAAAAGTTGAACTATTTTGAAAATATTATTTTTTATAAAAGTTTAATACAATATGATTAATATACATACAACTTTAAAGTATCAATGAATAATATTTTTGAATTACTTACAACACAATAACTAAAATTGTTATTCTTCATTTAAATAAATAAATCACTTTTATTTTATTTTCAGAAACTCATTTTACATTAAAATTTCCTTAATTTTTATTATATTTTCTTCCCAATTCAAAATTCATAAAAAAAAACACATGCCATTGTAAATTTGCAATTTTTCATTGTTTTGTTCAGATCTAAAGAAAAACACTTAGCAATATTTTACAGCGTGAAGTACGAAGCATCAACTCATCAACATTCTGTTAACATTTTTTATGTGTTTACTTTTTTCTTGACATAGTTTTACCATAAGATATTGCGATATTGCATATTGCGTATAAACAGTTCATATATAACTAACTAACTAGTTAGGTACAGGATTTTTGTAATTTAGTATCACTTAATAAAAAGCTATTAAAATATTCAATGCATTGGGATGATACTCAATCTAATCTATTTAAGTTGACAAATTTTAAATGTGTAAAATAACTAATTACTATACTAGTAGTATAATTTGTTTTTAAAAGTTTAATGTCTTTAATTCATGGAACTCAATTGTTGTTTTTTATATAATTTATTGCTATAAATTAATTGTTAAGATAACTAAGATAAAAGGTAAGGTATTTATTATTAATTCCATATCTTATACTAATAAAACATAAAAAGCTTAAAGTAGGTATATATTTTGTTTTCAAACGATTTTATTATATTTTATTAGATGACTCAAAATTATATGTAAATCATTTATTATTTTTTATTCATATATTTTTATTTGTTAAGTGCACCACTGTATGCATATTTATATTTATTTTATGACATAAAATATAGTAAGAGTCCGACTTATAAATTAATAATATATTATTATTAGAACTTATAAATAGTATCATAAATTACGATGCAAATCAATGATCAATTTGTAGTTCAAACCACAATAATGTTACTTAAAATTAGATATTTGACGATCGTATAAAATTTTGTAGCAGTATTTAAATTTAGATTAATAACGAATGACCTATATTGTAATATTATTTCACCTAGATAAAAGTTATATCTAGATTCTTTTGTCCACATTACAACATAACAATATACGTGATAAATTATAATGATAATTTAAATTGTAAATGCGCAATTTTCTAAAACTTTCTGAGAATTAACGGAACCGAAGTAAACAAAAAAAAAAAAAAAATCAAAAACGACATACTGTTGTTATTGTACCTATAAAAGGAATTTTTATTTTATATTACTAAGTATTATATTTTTGTAAAAATAAAATAAATGATACAAATGTTGGTTGAAATATGGCACAAAAGAATAAGAAGTGCTCTCCTATGGAGCTGTAATATTACACAAAAAATGGAATTTGTTTCAATTCCTGCGGCCCATTCTATCACTCCTACTAATTTGTAATATTTGAAAAAAAAATAATAGTAGATATATTTTAATAAATAATGTATAATTTAAATAGAAACATGTGTTCTCTAATGAGTATATTAACTATTAATAAGTGTAAACGTTAATGGAGTAGATGAATGCATAGAAAATTGATTGAAAATAATCAAAATATATACAACTAAACAAAAAGCTACCTATAATAATATTATGTGTAACACGAAATTAAAATCGAGTCGTGTTTGCTGTATACTAAACTCATTATAATATACGTATACCTCTATAGATGAAACACATTTTACTCAAAGGACTGAGAAGTGATCGTTTCAAGAGGATTAACAAGGATATCTTGGATTTAATACTATTATCATTAGAGTGAGAGAAATTACTAAGCTCCGAACTTGGCTAAAGAAAACAAATTCTTGAAAACAATATTATTACGTTCCATCTATAAACCTGTACTGACACGCATATAACAATGTATATTGTATATTATATTAGAAACGTAGCAGTTTTTTTTATTAGGTAGTCTTACAATTAAAAATGTGTAATTTATTTGTAGTTTGTTCCATACAAATTGTATAAATAAGAGCTACGTAAGTGTTGGTTACAATATGTATAATGTTATTAACGGCTCTTATCGAACGTAAGTACGGAATCGTACAATTTCGACCTAACCGGAAGTTATACGATGGTGTGCACTGTACATTTTTTTACTTAAGATTCTCATGTTTTTAGTTGTTCATAAATTCACTACCTAAAATTTACAACTTATTAATACTATTTGTCAAATTTAGGCATTGTGCATGTGCATATTCCTACTATACAACAAAAATAAAAAAAAATAGTTAAAATAAAATATTTTGTGAAGAACTGAAATCAAACTTAAATATTATATAACTGGTTATATTGAAAATCATGTAGTAATATTATCGAAACTTGAGTAGACTTAGAATATAGGTATTTACGTAGATAAATTATACGATTTTATGGTTAAGTAGTACTACAATCGCAATGTAACTATAATATAAATGTAATATATAACTGGACTGCATCAGAGACTGCTGTGCTCACATATGAAGTTAAGTTAACGAATGTCTTTGCGTACAACATAAAAAGGTCCTATTTAAATGCATTATGTACTATCATTGACCTTATATACTTATAAAGTACATCCGTATGACAAGCGGAAGTTATAGGTATGTTCTAATAGCTTATATTACAACTAAAATTTTAGTAGTAAAATACAACATTGATACGTTCATAAATATGAAATGATAAATTACTAATATTAACTGTATATTTATTGTGAAAAAAGTGTTATCGAACTTTCTTCATAATTAAAACTCTCAGGTTTAATAGTCCATAGTGTTATATTATGTTCACTTGGTAATCTCAGTTATATCAAAAGTACGAGGATTTGTACATAATACAATCAGCGTCTAAAAGAAGTAGTATTAATAAAATTGCATTAATTAATTAGTATAAAATGTACAAAGACACAATGAAAGGTAAAGATTTACCAAAATATCATTAAATATCTGTCGAGTATATTTTTTACGGTTTTTTACAGGTACCACGAATGTAATAATTACTAATAGTTAATTTGATTCTTTTTTTATTACTGTTCTTAAAATTGTTATGTTTAATTATAGTAAATGGATAAAAAAATCTTTGATAATAATATGTAAATTGCATTTTTCTTAGTCATTTTTGACTATATAAAATTGTAATTATAAACGGAAACATTGCACGGAAAATTGTTTACAATCGTGGGTTGCGATAGTGAAATGACAGTTAAAGAAAAAAATATATATCTAAACGTTTTCCCAAAATGGTACATCGTACGTAATCATGCTTTACCGTTGTCTTAAACTTTCTTCACTAGTTTACTAACATATGAGAAGTGAACTCTGCAAACAATTTCAAAGAGTCGGTTAGTTCCGCGGAACACCCTAACAGCTGATGAATGTTTGCGGATAAGAACGTATACGAAGTTTTTGAAGTTTCCTTTAGGAGTCCTTAAAGTAAGCTGTCTCAATTATCACCATTTCTCAGAATTGTGTTATGTTTGGGATTGACCATTGACACTCCATGTAAGCTTAATAAAATTAAATGAAGGCGATGTGCGATCACGATGCGTTCGTTGAAGTTCGGATATTTTGTTCGAATTATTTTCCTGTGTCCTTAATACTGGTTTACATGGTCAAGATTTTTACACTGAGCAATTCAACCTAAAACATTTATTACTTCAACAATTATTAACATTATTGAAAATTTGAAAATATGTTTTTTTTTTTACATGATTGTATAGGTTAGGTTAGGTTAGGTTGTATAGCCTTAAACATACATTTTTATTTCATTATTTCAAAGTAAAATATTTTTGGGGTACTTGATGTATAAAAAAAATGTTATTGTCCGATTTATGTGTTATAATATTACAAGTACTTAAATTTAAGTAAACAGAGTTAGGTTACTACTAACCAGATTAATAGACACGAATTAAGTTTGTAAAATTCATAACAATACGTATTTATCAATTATAAGATTAATTATTATGGCCACATCTCATTTACATTTATTAATAGAATACCTGGCCATCATTTATTTAATGAATTTTATCGAGTGTTTTGCTGTGTACTCTTGTCTTTTGGGCATAATTCATATTATTGTTAAGATATTAATATATTAATAATTATTATAAAACATGTATTTAAGATTGTTATTTACATACAATAAAACCTTAAAATCCTGCAAAACGCAGTTTAAAATATATTTAAGTATTAAATATTTAAAAATATAAAACTATAAAGCCTTAAAAAACTACATTTTTTATGGGTATGTCATATTATTTATGCATAAAAAAATTTGAGACAAATATAAGTAAGCCTGAAATTAGACCTTATACATCTACCTCAACTAAATCAATTAGGAGAAATGATCAGTTTTTGCTGTTGATTTGTAAGCTTATTCTAGGAATTCGTAAGTTGACGTTTTCAAAATTATCCCTAGACATATTTCAAGTTGCAGCTCTGCCACTTATATGACCGGAAAATACGTATAATTCGATCTCAATTCTGAATGTAAACATTTCTATAAAGCGTAGGTTATATGTTTACAATCGCTGCCACCCACCATCTGTGCACTGAACACATTAAATAGGTATTTTTTTGTTTTTCAGTTTTCGTATATTATGTATACGTGAAAAAAAAAATAGATCGCCTTCCTATTCTGTGTTATCTTAGGCTGGATCCATCCCTGAGGTACATATCTATTATATAAAATATGCGTTGTGTAATTTTATAGTATCGTACCCAAACGCATTACGTATTTACGTCAAAGTAAAAGCAATCGAGTGTACATTTTCAAATAGTTTATATTTAGACACGATAAAAAAACATTGACACATGCCCTATTTGGTTTCAGTAGGCAATTTTCGTGGCTATCAGATACATTGAACCCGTTAGCTCATTCTTTCGGAAAATATAAAAATCATAGTCAATGTTTAGCCGAAGTAGTCGTTATTCACATGAGTGGTTCTATATAAGTATAGGGATTAGACGGAGCGCAACCATGTTTACGTAATAACATTTTAAAATATATCCTCTCCATTCACTGTGATTTCCATATGATAATATTTCAAATTCCACATGGTCAGTTATTATTTGCCTGCTCCGAGGAAGTTTCTTCAATTTAATACAATGTACCTATCCCTTTCCCTTTAACCCTCGGCCAGTGTTTGGTTAGTATTTTCCTCGAAATCCAATCTTATATTGGATGCATATTGGATACAGTAAAGGAGATTGTTCCGAGAAGACTGATGTATACACGCGTATAACTACTACATAATTGAATCGTTAGAAAGTGATGAAAACATAATACTAAACTATAAAATTAAAATTATAATATCATACTGATTGTTGTGAAATTGTCAATCAAAAAAACAGAACACGAGAATGGACAGATAGATAATGTGAATATTCAGACCGTCATAAGAAATGAAAAAATTCTGATTTTTTTTTTAACTACCATGTATCATACGTTATTTTTTATTTGTTATTACGATTGGGAGAAATCAGTTTCAATAAAATTTAGAATAATTATATCACTTTAGATATTGCACACACTTTAAATATTTATTTAGGTAACGATTATTGATTACATTACAGTATACATTTTTATGTAGAATTCCGTTGAAAAATATTAAAAAGCCAAATAAATGACATTTTATTATCACAAATTAAAAATTAAAAAAAAATATTTTCTCTTTATAAAGCATTAAAATCGATTAAATTTTTCACATGTTTTGATATTTTTACTATATATTGTTTTATTTATAAATTGTTTTTTTTATATACATTTTTCGAAATTAAAAGGCAAATTGTATAAAGTCAGTCATGTTGTATTAATTATTAGAATGTTGGGAAGTGAATAATAAACGGAATGGAAAATGACTGTGGATGTATGGAATGACTACAGAAGATAGAATGGGGAATGGTGTAAAAGTGTAGGAGTGTCACCTGCAATTGTAAATGAAATTAGAGAGAATAGGTTGAGAAGGTCTGTCATGTTATAAGGAGAGGTTACAGTGAAAGTGGCTATGGAAATAAATTTAGAAGGAAAGAGAGGGAAAGAAATACTGATATAGAGATAGATAGACAGAATAGACAATGATAAGTAAGTGTTAAGATAAGAAGAGGTGTAGGGGAGACAAAACCATGGGGCTAGAGGTATAGGACAAGATTGGTTTACACTATATACATACATATATAAGGAAAAAAGAGTGGAGAAAAAAAGATTTAAGAATAAGAAAGAAGACATTTTTAATTTTACGAAAATTTTTATTACATCAAAATCTAATCCTACATAATAGCTATACTAATCAGTAAATCGCTATACTGGAGGTTAGAAAATAGTTTTGAAATAGTTCATAGCTACAGAAACGTATATTGTGAAACAAATTTTCTCTATTTCGTGATAAATGTATTACATCATCGTAACTTTGACGAACTATATTACACAAAAACAAATGAACGAGATGGTATAGCATAAATTTAGTTCTCTTATATCATGGCATAGTGAAGAGCTATCATGCCTCGATTGTAGTAATAAAATCAGTGGAGGCGCTAAGGATTTTTTGAAGCAACCTACTCAAGCATAAAATTAACGATAAGTGATAAATGTTAAAAATACCAAAATATATTAAAATATAACAATAAATGTAGTTGTTTTTTTGTTTTTTATGTATAAAAAATTATGTTAAAACATAAAAATCGATGTTTAGGATAAATGTGTCCTTAATTTTTTATTTTACAAGTTAAAAAATTGTTATCTATGCTACTGACTTTTATAATATATTGAAATATTAAGCCACTTTTGTTTTTATAAAATACACGATTTTTGCATTTTTTTAAATACGATTTTCATCTTATCAATATTTCATAAACAATAGTTTTAAAATAATTTATTATATTATATAGTTGGAATAAAATAATATGGATATTGGTGAGTGAAAAATCTGTACGATAACTCTTTTGACACTTCAACGATATTTTTTTGAAAACTGATACCAAACTTGTTTAATAACTATATATTTTCCGGTTAAGAGTATTGTCGGCGTATGATATTGATTTTGTACAAATTATATTTGAAACGATTACTATTTTTTTTTTTTAAAACACAATATAATATATTATGTAATGTTAAGTACCAATTTATTCTTATATGGGCATTAATATCACCAGTCGACGGGTTTCCTTCGTTATGGATTATTTATAAAAATTACACCAATTTACAAGAAAATTCAAAATTCAAAACTACGAAAACTTAATGTTATGCTTAGAAATCTTAAAACACATATCTATATTATAATTATTATGATCATGAGCTCGAATAAAATATAATCATGTATTACAACATGATACCTACCTGTATTACGTGTATATTGTGATGCACCTTCTATTATTGTGTGATTTTTCAAACGCTTAATCATTACTTAATAATTATATTATATAATATCGAAATGTGATACGTTTTATTTTATGCATACTCAAGTTTTCACTAACGTTCCTCTTCCATAAAAATATACTTTTATGTTTACGATAATATTTTGAGACACGCTCAGCTATATTATAATAGGATGCTTATCGAATAGCTACGACTGTACTGTACTACTGTATATTATAATAATATATTAGGATGGTCTTTGATGTTAAACATTTAAATATTTTAACAAGCGCTTTCTCGTCACATTTTGTTCATTACAGTTATAAAGAGATTATATTGATTTTGATCAAAGATAGTAGGTAATCATATACCACCCCTATCGCATGCCGCAAATGAGCTGTAATATGTCTAAAGAAGGTAACATGACCAAATTCAGCCAACATTACTGTCTTAAAGTAATGAACATAATTATAGTAGTTGATCACTTCCTCAAGTATTTAAAAATACAAAAATAGGATCCGTTATAAATGTTGAATGCGAGGAGACGGGTGTTGGATAAAAATGATTAAAGTTTTTTCCCTGATCAGTCACCAAGGTCCCTAATATGCATATAAAATATAATTTTATTATTATTCACTATAATTTGTAACGTCCAGGCAAAATATGGATGTGATTTAGACAGAGAACATTAATTAAATTGACTGATAACGAATAGCAATGCGAAAAAATAATGGTATAACAAATAATTAAATTCTTAGTTTAAAAAATAATCTAAACATTTTATGCAAATAGATAAACTATGAACTATGAAATTAAAATGCTATTATGGAAACATTTAATTTAATCGACTAAACTGAACTCCTTCAACTATTTTAATAATGTTAAAAGCTATGCTATATTATAATAACATAGGCAAAGTAATATTGGTACAAACGTAAATAAATTAATGTAATATAATAATATAAATAATTTAGTCTTCTTACATAATTATCAAAGTTGCGTGCTGTTATTCATAAAAATCTATTTAATTGTATTATAATTGATCGTCTCAAATTTAAATAAATATTATTATTTACATGTTATATTACGGTGAAATCATTTTGTAAAACAAAGTATTTTATGTGAAGAACAAATAAACCATCAACTATTTAAAATACATGAAATTATCATTGTATATACCTAATAGTAATATTTTTTATAAAAACTATACAATTTTGACAAGCTTGTATTTTTTTTTTTTTAAACAAACTGATTTTTAAAATAATTGTTGTGTTAAGATTAAATTAAACAAAAAAAAAAAATATTTAAATATTTGAAATAATTAGACCAGTCTAGGAATACCATCAAAAATTAAATTTTTAAGTTTTAATTAGCTATAAACAATCGGAAATTATAAATATCCTGTCTATCAATTCGTTTTCTGAATGCATGGTATTATTATAAAATCACGAAAATGTCATATTTGTGCGCTACGCTATTGAACTATACATGGAGCAATCTAATTAACTATTAAAGGTAAGGTATTAATTATTTTATAAAAAGAACTGCTGTTTTCGAAAATATTTATTTTATAATATCATAAATTAAATCATTATAAAATGATTTGTTATCGCTATAATTCTTAAGTTTTTTTTTACTTTTTTGGATGAAATTAAATATTTTTTTAATTCTAAAATCAAAATTAAAATGTTATTCGAAGTATTTGATTAATTCAATTTGAATTGTTGGCAAGTAGTTTATTAGTTTAGATATTAAAAGTTTTAATGAGTGAAATAGGGTAGTATAAAAAGTATGTAATACTTTTAAACACTTAATTCTTAATGGTTTACTGTCCATCAGGGTCGAATTATAGTGACCTTATCTCAATTATTAACCACTTACCACTGATTCACTAACGGTAATTACATAATAGTACACTTGAGACATTGAAAAAATGACTATTTAAAATAAAATATCGTTTTATATTTCTATTTATTGTGTTATTACACTACAATTGTATCGCCTTAAGGTAATATTTTATTTACGTCGTTTTGTATATTTATTAAGGTCACGTACAATGTAAAAATCCCCCCTTGGCAATTCAAAGTTCTATAGCCTAAGATCGAGAGAAAAATGAGTCTGGAAATAAAAATAGCACGATATCAAGGAAATATAATATCTGAGGTGACTTACCTAAAACTGAACCATTGAGAAAATTGACAATAAATCTATCGGACACTTGCAGGGGTATTAGAGCTATTAATTTTTTCAAAAAAATTATGGATTTGCGCGCAATTTGTTCTGAATATTTAATTTAAAGATTAGTCCTCTACTTTTATGAGTTTTCACATACTATCATTATATTCAGAAAAATACCGTTTATATTGTCTTATATTTATTAAAAACGTTAAATATTATAACATGACCGGTGCACCTTTCAGCAATATTAACTGAATTATAATTTGTTTGTATTATATTATAACATATTCTATGACTTCACCTGATGTCAAAAAATAATATTTTTAAAAAATGTAAACAATTTATGGATTTTACGCAAGTGTTTTCGATAATATATTACAATCATTACATGCTGCTATTCTAGTTCATGGGGTTCAACTATTGTCATTAGGATTTCCATTATTATATTACTTTTAATCACATACCCAATGAAATAATGAAAAATAAATATTGATATCTTATACGAGTATTATTAGGTGAATTAATTATTAAATTTTGTTTATTTCTTTATCGAATATCTGTGTTTGTGGATTTTTCGGAAAACCCAAAAGTATTCTTTAGCGAATAAATGCACACTTCTAATAACGGTTTCCGACGATCGTGACCTAATTTACGGCTGGTTGTCGCAGTCACTGTTGCAGACATAAGTTATAATTTGGTAGAGACTTAGTATAAAATTTCAGTTTTTCAAAACGCTACATGTATATAATACAAACTAATAAAGGTGATTAAAATTAATTATTCAAATGTATACGAGCACTGCCCTGGCTGTATGAATCGCGTTATCATTTGTACATATTAAAATATAATATTAATTATTATCATATGCACACACCATTATATATTAATCATTTTAATAAAATATTTTATTGCCACTCTATAACTTACTTTTTCTGAAATCATTAATATTATAAAACTTATACTAACAATATGCAAACATGAGTGTTACTATTAAAAAAATATAAGTTATTTTTATTATTAACTTAAAAACTTTACTAGTTTAATCAATTGTCTAAATAATTAAGATTTTTTAAGCTGATTTAAAAATAAATCATTAACCCTTTGAGTAAGTACTGAATTAATTAATCCTAGGACCCTGTAGTGCTGAGTTAATTTTTTATTTTTATTTTATTGTTTATATATTTTTTGCTGATTCAAAATGATAAATAAAATACAATTGCAAAAAATAAAATAAAATTTATCCAAAACTTAAAAAAGTTAGAATTAATTGAAAATGAATAGTAAATTGGTTCCCAAAGGTTCGATAACGATTATTGCCTATACGGCTAATTGCATTTTTTTCTCCATTTTGATAACCAATGATAAGACAAGATTTTTACTTTTACTATAAAATCTTTGATATTTACCCGATTTAAACGAACACAATGTATTATTTTTTAACTATTAATTTTTAATCAAATAATTTTTGTTTATTTAAATTTTAATTGGAATTAATTATTTTGATTAATTTGCTCAAATTTGAATTAACATGAAATAATATTATGTCAGAATATTTAAAGATATGATAAATAAATAATAAATATATATAATTATAATATGATCACATTATAATGATATTATGTTTACTGTTGCAGTTTCAACATTGTTTATGCAGACTGAATTGGTAAAATTTTTTGAATTTTATATAGGTAGACACGGAAAACAGTATAATATTGTGATATATTTTTATATGTATTTCGATCGTGTTTCGTATAAAAATGGATATGAATTTCTTAAACACCGTTGTTGCAATCTACCCGAATACATCGCCAAACGCATTCCCGAGCAGATTTGTTGACAATCCCAAATTCGCCACCAATATAATATAATAGGTAATATATATTTTACAACAGACATCACACTGTTTGTTGTTATTGGAAAAAATGAGAAAACACAGATAGCAGTGGTCTCGAGTCTCGACAGCCTGTTAACATCAAGTTTTCGAATTCCATCGGTGGCGATTCTGACTGCATATTTTTCGTAATGTATGCTCATCACTTTTCTCCTTTACAACCAACAGTAAATATTTACAAAAAATAAAATATATATAACAAAAGTTGTGCCAAAGAATGTCCAAACATAATTGCATTTATTTTCAATAACGAAAATCGATATAACATGAATCGGTTTATCTGCTTGATATACCTAATTTTATGTAATCGATTTTAAATTCTAAGATGATTAATGAATGTTGTTAGTTATTTTATGATTATACGTTTGTTTTTTACTATGTCTACCTTAAATTGAGTGTGGTTTCTAGTAGTAGATTGGATACCATTTAAATTTTTTTAAATCTTAGTCAGTAGGTACCTTTAACAATATTTATTTAAAAAAAATAAAAATAAGTAAGAATATATTATACACACCAGTTTAAAAAAAAAACTACTTTATTTTTCATTGTAATTAAATAATATATTAATTTCATAGATATCAAACATGTATGTACAATTTTTTTAAATTTTAAATGTTCAACTTTTCATATTTTTTTTCGTTGACAATGACTAACGCTTTTAGAATTTTTTATTTTGTTTCACATTCTTAGATTCTTGCAATAATTAAAAATCGAGGTTTGAGTCCCTTTTATTACGATAGATAAAATTAAAATTAAAATCAGAATAAAATTATTTGATATGCCTTCGTGTACGGTAATCATCGTTTACGCGTTTCATACTATACATTCGTAGGTATGAACCGACGATTCTAAAAAAACAATATTACTTACTATATATTGATGATTTGTTGTCTATTTTTAAGTTTTTAATATTACTTTTTTGAATTTGTTTTATAGATTCAAATATAAAAAAAAATTTTTCATACAAACTAAAGATTCTTACTTATTAAATTTCATTATAAATGCTGAGTATAATTTTAAGGAAAATTACATTTTGATAATAAACTTAAAGTATTAAATATATTTAAAGCTTTAGTTTAAAGCGTATATTTATGGAAGTGTAGTTATACTTAGTGTTTTATAAGTATATTTATAGTGTTGTAGCCTTAAATATAACAAATTTGTATTATAATAAATATAACTCATATCGTCTTTAATTACGAATACGAATGCGGTCACATATTATATTTATACGTTTGTTGTGGGATTTTGAGATTTATCAAAAGTTGTGTATTTCCGAGAAATCATATCGGAATTCTTATTACAACTTACAAGAGTATGCATAAACTATGCCAAAGTTTAGATTAAGACAAAAGAACATTATTCTTGAAGCACTACTCTTATTCGTGGTGGTTATTGCTAAAAACAATGTAAGTGCTTAGTAACTATTACCATTAATTATAATAATAGTATTATTATTATCTTGTGGGAAACCTTTTGAGTGTAGCGATTACAATTTAAAGTGAAAATACTGACAGTACGCTAAAGTAATATTGATATAATAACTATTAGGTAAGACGGTGGGTAATGAACATTATTTTAAAGTGTTTATTTTATTTTGTTCAAAGCCATCATATTTCGAATAATTTAAATTTATTATTTCTCATGTATATGTCAATATCGATATTAATATTATTAACTATATTATATTGTATGACGATACTATATTATAAGTATTTGATATGATAGATATGATAAATAATACGTATTTATGTTAGCATAATATACTATATTATAACTACTTGTATAGATACTTTAATTAATTAATTGACTTAATAACATAACTATGAGAATTAATCGGATAATTGGTAATAATGTTGGTTTTTTTCTGTTTCATTTAAAAAAATATAGGTATGTTAAGTTAAAATAATTGTGTTCAATTAAAAATTACAAAATTATGGTTAAAATCATTTAAATGTTATTATTTTGTTGATATAACCACTCTGTAGACAACAGGTTTAAAATAGTTTTAAAAAAGTAAACGAATAAACATTTTTTCATTTGATAATTTAGTAAAACCATGCCTAAACTACTATATAGTATATTATACAATAAGAAATTTTAATTTTTAAAAAAATTATTAGTTATTTAAAATATCCGAAAGTTACATACCTAATCATGATGATTATAAACATGACTAATACTAATTTTACCCATATAAATTAAAAATGTTTCGAGTAAAGTCAATTACATAGTAACAATTATAGTATTATTAAGTAGGTATTAATAAAACGCTCAGAACTTAAGTTAATATTTTTCATCAGCTTGCTCACCTTTGGGAATGTATTATATTTATAATTAATAAGCAGATATATTATACAAAATTATTGAAATAAAAAAGTTTATTTCATAAAAATATGTATATTATTTTTCGAACTTAAAAAACAAACGATGAAATGTTTGATATTTTTGTTAAAACAATAATTTATTATCACAATCGTGCAAAACGAATGCACAAAAAATTGTGTAACTTTAGTTATTATAGTAACTAGAAATAAGTGAGTAGAGACGTTAAAAAAATATTCAAAATATAATATGCTATCCAGTGGTGGTTTTTACGAGATGGCGATTTTTTATATTATGTATTAATGTAACTCGTATCTTAATATTTAGATAGTTATTTTTATTGAGAGGTGGGGGGGCTTGAAATTTTGACAACCATTCCCCTTTTGAGGTTAGATAAAAATCATCACTGATTCTATCATTATCTATTTATTGATAGTAGATAATGCTCACCTACCATTATGTCTTATTTTCTTTAAACTATTGTTCACAATTGCACGCATTTATTAACCAGATAATTAACTTTTAAGGCTCATTAAGTTATTTTTTTTCCTTGGAAAATATAAATCACATTATCAAATAACTCAGTTCAATATTTAAAGAACTGTAAGTTGATGCCGTGATTTCTTAAAAAATTAACTTACATAATGAATGACTTATTCAGCCTTTGTATACTGTAATATACTATTTACTGTTATACTGTTTACCGAACTATTTACCTTGTTTAAAATATATCATCATAATTTAATTGATAAGTATTGTCCATTTGATGTAAACGAGCTTGAGGGTGGACGCGGAGTCACTCTTAATATTATATTATTATTATTATTATTACCTACTATATATTATGGAGATTAACGATTAACTCAACTATTTACATTAATGTATTATAGTATCGCAAATGTCGGAAATCTATCAATCTAAATACCTAATAACTAGGCATTGTTAATAATGATGGTGTAGATATATATAATATATATAAGTGGTTAAGTGGTTACGATAATAACTAATATGATGTTTGATTATTGATCAAATATAATTCATCTGTAGTTTCTATGAGTTTGTTATCGATTTATCGTTCGTGAAACTTTATATTATTATTTACTGCACTTAATTATTGGGAAAGGCAGAGGTTTAGGGAGATGTTTAAATCAAAACAAATAATTTTTTAAAAGAAATTCTGTAGATACTAAAATCTCAATTAACCAAAGTTCGTTATCGTAGTCAAATCATTTCAAGCGTTTTCATTAGATGGCTGCTTTTTTCACATGAGTTCAAGTCATAAAGCATACTAATACTATGCAGTATTATAATTTACATTACCGTATCAAGAATAAAATACGCTCAACGTGTTTTTAATTTTTTTTTCTTCTCAAAAATAGTAATTAAGGAACTTTATATCTAGTATATTATACTTTTAGAATTTAGCCTATCTCGCTTATTAAATCTTTGATATACACAGATAAACAATGATAATGATGTTAGAATTTTATACACAACGTTTTAGTAATAGAGATATTCAAAGGTCATAGGAATTAATTTAAAATGCAATGTACTTGTATACATTTAAGGAATGATAATATTCAAATATTCTGAATTTTCATAATATTCAAAATTTTAATAGTAATACCTATTTATGATTATACGTTTGTTTTTTACTATGTCTACCTTAAATTGATTGTGATTTCTAGAAGTGTGAATTTAGTCTTAGCTCACGAAAATATATTTTATTTGTTTCAATGGTTACTGTTGATTACAGATTATAATATTACTATTATTAGATTATTTAAAGCTTTTAATATAATTCAAAATGCGAGCAAATTGAAAGAGTTTAAAAACGCTTCCAGGTATTCATAGCTTTTAAGTTAAATTTGAACCTCCTAACTATAATTAAATTCGTCACGATTGAACTTCTCTTAATAATTTCTACACAACTTCGTCAACGATCATATTAGCTATCCGTATTTATTAAATTTAAGTTTAACATCTCTCTTCGTTGTATCAGATCTCGTTTTTTTAAATCCCACCTCGTAATACTAATTTCCTAAAAAAAAAAATAAATAATAATAATTATAACATACATTTTTTTCTTATTTATTAACTCAGTTAGTGTTCTGATATACTTTATTACGTTATATAATCTTACCATTATATTGTCGGTAATCACTATACTTATATATTATTATAAATTATATTGTTTTTTTTATATTTTTTATACATTCTGCATATAATAATAATATTTTTTATTACGGAATAAATTCCAATTACATTTTAAATATACAAAAAAGTTATACGAGTACTAATTTAATTCGACTTTTAATCATTATTTGAATCCATTTCTAAGTTTTTATATGTTTAAATTAAAAATATATCCAAAATTAAAAATTGAAAAATCATTATTAGTCATTATAAGTGTTCTCGTAAAATGTTGAATCTATTCTAAATTTCTAACTAAAGAAAAACGAAAAACTTTAGAAAAACAAATTAATTTTTACCTCAGTGAAGTCAACAATACAGTTGGTAATTAATATATTATATAAAATAAAAACAATTTGTATATTATTATTTTACATCAATGACAATTTATTTTAAATATTAAAATATACAATTGTGTTTCAGCATGGCGTTGGAGTTGAATTTGTTCGATTTCTACCAGAAACTCACCCACCGGTACTCAGTAACGTTTTTTGCGAACTAGGAGTCTATGAAAATATCGTAAGATTTACTTTTTATCATTTTATTGAATTACGTGTAAAATATTATAAAGCTTATGGCACGTCGTTGGGCCACGACGTATGTATTGTAATAATATGGCAAAGTCTCCCGTAGACTAATGCGTTGATCAGTTTTATATGTTTGTGCTTCTAACGTTTGTTTTTTTTTTTTTTATACATAGTTTAATATAAATAAAATGACAATTTTATTTGTATTATAATGAGTCTAAATCTAAAACTATATATTTATTATATTATTGTGTGTTTTAAAGTTTTTGATTTCAGGAATATATTTATGTAATATCTAACTTTTAGAGCTTTTCCATTCTATTCATAAAAAAAATTGTTAGAAAAAATGTAATTAAAAAAAAAAAAAAGTGGGCAAGTGGGTACCATTCTGCTGTACATTAGGGGGCGGGGTTGACCTCGGACTAGGGTAGGTTAAATTTGAATGCAATGATAGGTATCATTGTATACGAAAAACGATTCTGAACGAAGATGATTTATCTGCCTAGGATATAATTTCAAGTATCTACTACTTATACTTTTTGAGTAATAACAAATATTTAAAATCGTTTGATGATAAATCGTTATCGTTACGCGATTTCGTAAAAATTTAAAATTCAAACGCACTTAAAATTTTTCTTATAATGATGCTTCGAGTTTTATCTATAGCTACTTGAAGGAAAACTTATGGAACACTTAGTGTTGTATTTTCAATTCTTAGTTATTAACACAAAAAATCTTATGATTTTTCAACTTCAAAATTACTTGCAAATTTTTGCGTTTTCGACAGATTTCGTAAAAATTTGAACTGTAAACGCTTATAAAAAAATTGCGACTAACGATTTTTAATTTTTTTTAGCTACAATAAAAACAACTCATAAGGAACCTTGTATTAAATTTTCAAAACTTTTTGGTCATTCAACAATTTTTTATCGACACTTTAAAAAAAATTTCTCAAAAAATTGAAAATTTCAGTGGTCTATAAATAACTCAAAAAAAGTCAAAATTTTTTGAAAATTTAACTATATACATATATTACTGACATTAACATTTGGTGAAAATTTCAAGTATTTTCAGTGATTAGTTTTTGAATTACAACCATAAAAAATAATCGATTTGGTCGAAAACTGGTTTTGCGTAAAAATTGTCGTTTTCCGTCATTTTTTTTTTGTTTTTCTCGATTTTTTTGAAAACCGTTGGAAAATGTTTACTTTTTACCTGTATAATGCACCATGGATATTCACTTTTCCATCGGAAACCACCCCCGAAGTTTGAAATTGGAGCATTATTTCTAACTAGTTATGCTGTACACAGACACAAAAAAAAAACAAAAAACAAAAAAAAACACACATCATTGTAAAATCAATACATTCATCACTTCGTTCAGAATATAAAACATACATCATTGTAAAATCAATACATTCATCACTTCGTTCAAAATCTAAAAACACCCATATTAAATTAAGCTTTATTACTTTTTACGCGCAATCAAATAAGATTTGCACTTATCGTTGCTGAAGAATTTTTTTTATTAACTTATGGTTTTGTTTTCATTAAAGAATCAGATAACATTGGTAAGGAATATAAATAATATAATTATAAAAATATATATATTTTTATATCTATAGAAAAATTAATGATTTAGTAATATTTTGAATTCGTGATAATATTTGGTAGTATTCAAATACTGTATTTATAATTTATAAATTTATGTTTTTACATTTAAAAGTCCCTAAACTAAGTTATAAGCAACTATCTATACTAATACTTATACTATTAGTATTTATAGTTACTAACTAATGAATAAAATGTAGATAATCAAATAATTTTGGCTTAATTCTGTAAAAAATGTCTTGATTGGTTATTATGAATCTTTATTACTTCCAAATAAAATGTGCACTTAAATATTGAACGGTAGTCAAGTATTATAATAATTGTCATAAAACAGCTAATAAGACGTCTAATATTCTTAATTTAACGAGTTAGATTTTGGCTGGCCAAATTCAATCCTCTGCTACCACAGTGAATACACTTTAAATAATTTAAATGCGATAAATACCTAGTTGATAATAAATACTAATCCTGAAACCTTAATAGTTTAAACTCACTAAACGCGTCGTTACGTTGCGGTTTCATCCAATATCGTATACAAATTGTTTATATTCAATGCGGTTGTTTGTTATGTTGTAAAAAATAAGTACGATACGGAGTAATAAAAGTAACATGAGTGGTAAAAATGCCAGCTGTCTTTTTGCGAATATAGATCATAATATCGTCATCAGACTTAGTCCCGTTATGGCGATATTCGTGTATACAGGTTGACTCTTTTACCACAAATGTTCATGATTTTGAATATATTTTATTTTTTGGCTATTTTATGTAATTATGTTATTATATTTTATATAATTTTTTATCATAGTCATAAATAGTTAAGTTTTTACTTTGTTGAGCGGTACTCTACACTATATTGATAATCTTAACTTGAAATTGATTAATTGTTTTTCGAATTTCGATTAATATGTATTGAAAACACATTAAAACAGTATTACAGTTTCGAATAAAAATATTAACTGTCGATAAAAAAAAAAAGAAAAATTAAATTAACCAAAATTAAAATATATGTATATTGTATATATAGAAACATTAAAACATTAAACATACATACGATCGTTATGCAATGTTAATTTTAGTTTTCACTTATGAATTAAGTAAATAATAATAAAAACATATACTTTATAATATCCTTTTAATAAATTGCTCAAAAATAGGTTTTAGTCTTAAGTCCTAGTTTTAAAATATAAGGTAGGCAATAAACTATTAATTATAACTACACTAACACATACCCTTTATGTAAACTGGTTATTAGTTTCAAGCACTAAATAAAAAAAAAAAACATCAAACCATTTCATTATAATAATAATTTTATTGTTACAGCGGCATTTTTTTTTTTTGTGCAGACGATTACGTGTGACTGTGATGCTACGCCGGCGATGCAGTTGAAAGCGATGCGACAGAAGGGCGACAAAGTGGACGTCTCTCATTACCGAGTGAACGTGAACAAGTTACAGGCCCGGTTGAACATTTCGTGTGACACTGCTAAGAAGAGAGGACAAATTAAATTCGATGGATGGCCAAAAGTATTTTTACAATATTCATATTTATATTAGACTTTTAAGTATTGTATACGTTTCTCAATGTTTTACGTAAACATTGTCGTCGAGGAGATTAAATACGCTTTAAATTCTTTAAAGTTTACTATACAGCTTACATATTATGTGGTTTAAGCGCTTAATCCTACTCCCCAAAGCGATCCTAGTTAAGCGCTTATAATATGGTTTTAGGTTAAGTACAGAATTTCAGTATTTACAAGAACGTACTTGAAAAAATCACTATACTGATTTGATTTTGTTAAAAATATATTTTGAATATTATGTTTCAATTTTTTTTCTTGTTCAATCAAAATTCTTATTTCTTTAAGTAATTATATTCATTGAAGTTTTTTTTTTTTTTACACAAAATTTACAAATTAAAGTTGAGTTATGTCAAATAATATGAGTATTAATTGTTAGTTAATGTATTTTTTTAGTCTATAATATTATGTATTTGTAATATTTTGTAATAAGTATTAATATTGTGTTATTATACTCATGCACTTTTGAGTATACTTATGATATAATATATTATTTATATTGGTATAAGCTTTCTCAATATTTCAATGACTTAACGATAGTTTAAGATTCTTGTTAATAATAATTAGTGTCAACTTAATGTTAAGTACCTACTTCTGTGAATTTTCCGATTAAAGTGTATCATTAAAACGAATGTTTCTAATAAACTTTACGATAGACATTTTATGTTGACGAACCAAAAGTAACATAAATTTTAGTCGTTGCACAATTCATCGATTGTTATAATGCTAAATTTTAAAGTATTATAATTGTTGCAATTTAATAAATAAAACAAATTAAAAAACTATCTCATTATTATATCTACGTCTACAATAAAATTTGACTTTATCATAAAATCACAACCGATTAATTATAACTACATGAATTTTAAAGTAATGATTCAAATTTCATTACTAACAATTCAATTTTAGAATTATATTTCTCATTAGTCGTAGTAGACTAATTAAAACTTATTGTCTAGTAGCCACTTTAGTTATTAAAAAAAAATATTATAAAATGCCTATTATTGTGCCTTTAACAAAAATGATGGTTTTAAATTTCAGATAAAAGTAATGTTGGCCCAGGTGGGATATATTAAAAGTAAATCGATGGACGAAGTACAACTGCAAGATGTGATCATGGACATTGTGACCGGTGCCATAAGATCAACAGACCTTTCTGTTGATTTGTACCGGTGGTCAGAGTTTCCGAATTTCATGAAAAGTCAACAGCCGATAACAACTTCACCTTTGGACTCGTACACCGAGCGAATGGTAGGTACTTTGGGATTCTTTTAAACCATAACTGTATAAAACAGAACTGTGGTAATATTTAAGTCACCCTAGTACACAACAAAGTTTTTGTGTATGTGAGCATAAAATAGTACCTATATTATTATTATCAAATAATATAGCATGGAATGCGACTCAACGCTTTTGAAATATGATTCTTACTATACAATAATAATAGTGAACTATAGAACTCGGAAGATATTATAAGGACGTCATTCGAATCCATTGAACTTATGCCCGAAGCAATGTTTTTGTGACAGTGATGCGTGCATTTAATAGCGGTTATACTACAACTATGTTATAATTATACCAGCAATTTTGGCATCGTTCAATATAAATTAGATATTTTAAAATTAGGAAAACTATAAATGCAATTTTACATATTATATAAATATTGATATTACTTGCTATTAACATATTGTTAAATATATAATTATTTCACTATTATATTATAATATATGTATTATTGTTGTTTTTAAAAGAACCTTTTTTCTTTTAAAATTTAATTCATTCGTTCATTTTACGATCTGATTTAAAGTAATAAGTTGTTTAATAATGAGTCCTTTTAAAAATTGAGTTTTAAATATAGCAAAATGAATAAACTAAAAACACTATAAATAATAATAACAATAGCTAAATGTAGCTACTTATAATTTAATTTAATTTAGCTAATTATAGGTAAAATATAATAATTTATACTTGGTAACTATTGTTCCATTAAAAACTATGTATGAAAAATGCTACTACATAATTCTTTTTCATAACTCTTCCGTACTTCATGATTTCATTATTAATTTCGTTACTCTAAATAATCAAAATCAAGTTTTTATTTTCAAAGATCTTGGTGTTTAGTTTACTTCTTCTTTAAGCGTTCATTTTTTATTTACAGAAACGATGGTAAAAATGGATTTAAATTCAGTTAATTGTTTCAACGTACTTTATTTCGTATTGATTCATTCCGTTTTATAGTTAAGTGTTATTGATATTCTATGTATCTTTTATACATCACTACTTCTACCAATTTGAATTTTTAACGCTTATCTTTAGTTTTAAATTAGTCACAATCAAAATTTTAACTTAAAATAAACTTTAATAGTATAATTCCGTCACTTAATGTACATTGTTGGTGTAGTTATAAATACATTGGTATAACCATTACTTTCTATATTTCATACTGTATTTTTGTATAATGATTTAATGAAATTTAAAAACTTCTAACTCAGCCGTACATATATTTATAGTAGATAGTAATAATAATGTATTGATAAGTATAGGTATCTGTAACCCGAACAAAATCCTTTACCTGTACAAAAATAAATAATTACTAATTTTAAATCAAAGCACCTAATATAGTTGTCGTAAATTATAAAAAAATATATGTAAAATTATGTATTATATTTTTGTCCTTGGACGTATTATACTAGTCAGAAGTCTAGTGACTCTAGTGTATTTATATTTACTTATTTTTTTTTTATTTTAACCCATATTATGCATTTGCATAGTGAATTATTTTATGTGTGTATATGTGTAATTATTATAATTATTTTTATATTTGTAAATAACGGTGAAACACGATTAAGCACGGTCCTAACCTAACCTATTCATGTATCGGCGATTACGCCAATTAAGATTTTATGTACGACTGTAAGATTGGATATTATTTTTAGTGATTAGGTTAGGAACGCGATGGAAAATAGTGAAATAAAAGTTATTCTATCCGAGAGAGGAAAATAATTAGTCAATGTTGGTGCTTTTAAGTACAAATTTATTGAATTTATAAAAAAGGCGAGTTATTAAAATGGCGATGCACAAAAAATAATTGTACAGCTATGATATATTCTGGGCCAGATAAAAATATCGTTATTAAATCAAGTGGACAACATAATCATGTAGAAAATTTACCTCATAAATTAAAAGGCAAGTATTACGTGAAAATTGTAGAAGACGTGCTGAAGAGTCACTTTCAACTCAACACCTTTAAAGTTGATCAGAAATGAACTTTAAAATAATTCTATTTATTAATTCTATTCTATGCTCAATCGTGTTTTATTTTGGATTTCTATTGTTTAATTGTATCTATGCTCAATTGGGTAATGAAAAAGGTAAAATGTGCTCAATTGGGTTTTAGCCGTAAATACAGCGTATAATGATTATTTGAATGCTTTATTTAGATGTTTTAGAGACAAAATTTTTCCACAAAATTTTAAACAACTATTATAAATAATTAAAAAATATATGTATTAATAAAAATAAAATATACTCTCATATTGTCATATTCATAATATAGATAAACCCCAAAACAGAATCAACAGCCATGAAGCAAGGAGAGAAAAGATTAATGGTTAAAGTCATAAAAGCGATTGGACTCGGACTCAAACAAGGTTAAGCCTAGTGCTTACATTTATTTTTAACTACACAAACATTTATTTAAATGAATATTTTGTTCGAACGAATTTTGTATTTGTTCGGTATAGGATGTTTCGAGCCGTACTGCGTGATTGAAGTCGACGACCCGTTCCAGAAGAAGCAAACTTCGACAAAGAAGAACACTTCATCACCACAATGGAACGAGAACTTTATGTTGTAAATACAATTTTCGTATCGTTAAATAATAAAATATTTGCATTAACTTGCTGCAGTCGTCGGTTCATAGCGGTGGTTCGTAATAATGTATTTGGTTGTTTTAAGCACATTGAACCGAACGACCGAGGAGATATTATTCGAGGTATACGACTGCAACCCGAATGGCGGTAATCAGTTTATGGGCTTGGCTATTGTCAGCGTCGAAGAACTACTCGTCAACCCTTATCAGAGACAAGTGTTATCACTCCAGTCACGGCCATATCAAGATGATTCGGTGTCCGGCACTCTCACGTTAGAAGTGAGTGATACGCATATTGTATAAAAAAACACGGAAAAAAAATCAAAGTTTTTATTTTACCTCATTCACAACACAAATATTTTTCAAACAAAAAATACAATAGTATTTAATTTACTTGTTAACATATTTATTTTCGGTTTCAGTACTAGTCCTAAAAATCAATTATTTTATAATAAAAATCTGGACACAGTTTAAATTTTTGTAAAATATAAACTAGAGTTCCGGTTAAACCTAGAAATCTAATGGCTCTGCAACGTGCTCTGATACTACATATTAAATATAATACATAGATTCCTTAGGGGAGTAACAAATATAACAAGCACTACGGCGTAGGAATTACAACCGGGGTTCTTATAATGAGTAGGTTATGATTAAGTACGGATCCATAACTTTAGGTGTAAATAAGTGAAGGGTAAAACCACATATCGTATGGTGAACAAACAACACCTATACATAGATTTAATGACAATAGTTATAACGTAGGAAATTGTAGGCCTAAAATCATCGATAATAATGGAGCAGTCTTTCTTGGAAATGCTGACCGAATCGACAATATTACATTACAATACGTAGTTGTATCATCCCAGGGTCACATACAAGCATTATAACACATACGCTTATGATTCAATAGGAAATCATCGATATATGATTGACGCAAACGCGTGGGAAGAGTGGATGCACTTGCACTGACCAGCAGGGACCTGCCGGTACCACGGGATATAAGGCGGTCCCGAATAGGCACATGTGATTTACCAGAGTTAGAGCTAGCACCTTTACGTCACTCAGTTTAATATTTATGTCTCCTGGACTTAGAATATTTTTCATAGTTTAATTAAAATAAATATTTGGACTTAGAATAATTTTTCAATAAAAAAACACTTCGAAATATTTCATCGGCATTTAAATTATTTCGACATTTTATCAAACTACATCTCTACGGTTGCTCTTAAGCGCTAAAGCTCCAACAATTTTGATTTTTTTTTTTTTAATTTGTTCTTTAATATCTCTCAACGTTTATTTTATATAATATATAAATATACTTAAAATAATAATATAATATATTGAATAAGGTAATTCGCCAAACATGCTTAGCCTTATTTTTTCCTTTAATAATACATTTATTCAAATACTGATTTTTAATATTATATATTATATAATACGTACTTAAAAACCATACTTTTAAATTTTTTGAGATATTTTTATACCGCATACTATTGCGGAATGTTCTATGGTAATACAAACTTCGATTTGTTTGAATGAGAACCTTCTTTTCTATTATAAATTATTTAATGGATCATTTTTTTTAAAAAAGTCTGTATATAAATGTTTTTATTAACGAAACTAATTCAAATTGTAATGAGTAATTTTTCATATAAAATGATTATATTATGAATAAGCGACCTTGATAAAGAAAAAAGAGGAGTAAGTATGCTTGAAAAATTACCCTATAAATATCAAAATAAATTAAAAATATAAATAACTATTTGAATTTTAATATTTTGTGAAAAAAAAATGGCTCTAAACAAAAATTTTATTAATTTATTAAGCATTTTTATACACCAAAAAAATGATCACGTATGTACATAAAAAAAATTTTTTTCCATGATTAAGTTTGTACAGAGAGAGTAAATTTTAGTAAAGATTTTTTATTACTTATAGAATTTATTAGGTTTAATTTTTTACTTGAATAATTATTTTTGGTTTTTAATTTTTATCGGGAAAAAAAAAAATTGTTGATAACGAAAATATTATTTTTTATATTTTGTGTAAAATGAAACGATAGATATTTTAGCGTTAGGGTATTGAGTTTCAAATTGATAATAGTAAATAAGAAATAGCATGAATGAAATATGTGCATTTCAATGTTTAAGGGGACTCAAAAGGTTATAATAATTGTGTAATCCGATAATTTTTATTTATAAATACGGATTTTGGTTTTAGTTCCACAAATTTGGAACTATTTGAATTCGGTTACAATCAGATTCTGATTTAAAATATTCTCAAAAATACTTTAAAAACTATAATTTGATAAGAAACATAATTTATTTAACAGATGTGATTCAAAATAAAAAATTTAAGACTAACTGAGATTAACTTGATAGAAAATAAAAAACAAAGTATACAAATAGATAATAATGCATTAGAGATTGCTAAAAAGTCCAAATCTAATAATAATTAACGAGTTTTAAATATTTCAAAATTTTCGTGACTGTTAAATCAAATGATTATAATAATAATAAAAATCAAATTAAAAAAGTCCCAATAAATGCTTAAAGTAAGTACACAATCAAAAATTATACATTTTTTTGGATGAATTCTAAAACAAATTATTGATTTCTAATAATTTTACCATCACTTAAACATATAACACGAAATAGATCATAAATCGATCAAATTAAACTTTAATTTAATTATGAATAAAATGATTTATTTTTTTATTTATATTTCATAACTCATCTTAGTTGTTTACTTACGCATAAAGTAAGCAAGTCGTTCCTAAATTATATTGGTCATATTTATTTAATGTATGTGTATTTTTATCATGTACTAGTTCAAGTCCAGAATCTAAATAATATATGACTTATGATATGAAATTTATCGATATATTTTAAAAGAAAGTCGAACAATTACTTAAGAGTCATAATATATCACACTAAAAAACTAATTTTGATCCCTAAAATATACAAACCGTTATGAGTATGTTAAATATTTATAATTTCAACATTTTATTTTCATAAATATTAAGAGAATTTTCATTATTAATTTCCATAATAATTATGATGACATATTATATATTTTTAGACCTTTGTGTAACGAAAAATAAAGGTTATATCAGTTTTCTGTGCATGAACGGCACTTTAATATTTTACAATATACATAGTAATTTCTGTTTATTATTATTGTATTTACGTTCTGTGTTTGAATGTTTTATTATTTTTGAAGATTTATAGTGCTTTATAAAATAGTTTTCATTTTACTTAGAAATGGAAATACATTAAATTTACAGCATAATAGCAGTTCTTATGGTACAGTGGGTCCTTTGAAAAAAATTTTTAATATTCTGTTTTTCATTTAGCTTTTAAAAACTCTACAATACTAACCTAACCTAACCTATGTCCAGTTTTGTTACAAATTAAAATAAAAAAAAAGTGGGCAAGTGGGTACCGTTCTGCTGTACATTAGGGGGCGGGGTTGACCTCGGACTAGAGTAGGTTAAATTTAAATGCAATGATAGGTATCATTGTATACGAAAAACGATTCTGAACGAAGATGATTGTCAGCCTAAGATATAATTTCCAGTGGTTGGTGAAAAAGGTGGTTTATGTTTTAATGGCCTGAATACACCAACATTTAAGTTCTTTAATAATTATTGTAAGCTAAACTTATGAAAAATCTTGTATTACATTTTCAACTCTTAGCTACCTATACAAACATTTTTATGAATTATACCTACAAAATAATTTGCAAAAATTCATAATTTTGACGAATTTTTATCAAAATTTGAACTTCAAATGCTAATAAAAAAAAAATTGTGCCTACATCTTATAATTTTTTAACCATCATAAGAATAACTTATGAGGAACTTTGTATGAAATTTTCAATTATTTTGATAGGGCCAAAAAAATTATATCGACACTTCAAAAAAAATTTTTCAGAAAAATTGAAAATTTCAGTTGTCTATAAATAGCTCAAAAAAACTCAAAATATTTTGAAAATTAAATCATGTAAAGAAAATGCCAATCTATATAACTGATAAAATTTTCAAGTATCTACGACTTATACTTTTTGAATAATAACAAATATTTAAAATCGTTTGATGATAAATCGTTATCGTTACGCGATTTCGTAAAAATTTAAAATTCAAACGCACTTAAAATTTTTCTTATAATGATGCTTCGAGTTTTATCTATAGCTACTTGAAGGAAAACTTATGGATAATTTTAATCCTTAGTTATGAACACAAACAATTTTATGATTTTTCAACTTCAAAATTACTTGCAAATTTTCGCGTTTTCGACGAATTTCGTAAAAATTTGAACTATAAACCCTTATAATTTTTTTTAGCTACAATAAAAACAACTCATAAGGAACCTTGTATTAAATTTTCAAAACTTTTTGGTCATCCAAAAAATTTTTATCGACACTTTAAAAAAAATTTCTCAAAAAAATCGAAAATTTCAGTGGTCTATAAATAACTCAAAAAAAGTCAAAATATTTTGAAAATTAAATCATGTAAAGAAAATGCCAATCTATATAACTGATAAAATTTTCAAGTATCTACGACTTATACTTTTTGAATAATAACAAATATTTAAAATCGTTTGATGATAAATCGTTATCGTTACGCGATTTCGTAAAAATTTAAAATTCAAACGCACTTAAAATTTTTCTTATAATGATGCTTCGAGTTTTATCTATAGCTACTTGAAGGAAAACTTATGGATAATTTTAATCCTTAGTTATGAACACAAACAATTTTATGATTTTTCAACTTCAAAATTACTTGCAAATTTTCGCGTTTTCGACGAATTTCGTAAAAATTTGAACTATAAACCCTTATAATTTTTTTTAGCTACAATAAAAACAACTCATAAGGAACCTTGTATTAAATTTTCAAAACTTTTTGGTCATCCAAAAAATTTTTATCGACACTTTAAAAAAAATTTCTCAAAAAAATCGAAAATTTCAGTGGTCTATAAATAACTCAAAAAAAGTCAAAATTTTTTTAAAATTTAACTATATACATATACCACTGACATTAAAATTTGGTGAAAATGTCAAGTATTTTCAGTGATTAGTTTTTGAATTACAACCATAAAAAAAAATCAATTTGGTCGAAAACTGGTTTTGCGTAAAAATTGTCGTTTTTCCGTCATTTATTTTTGTTTTTCTCGATTTTTTTGAAAACTGTTGGAAAATGTTTACTTTTTACCTGTATAATGCACCAAGGATATTCACTTTTCCATCGGAAACCACCCCCGAAGCTTGAAATTGGAGCATTATTTCGACTAGTTATGCTGTACACAGACACAAAAAAAAACAAAATTTTAAAATCAATACATTCATCACTTCGTTCAGAATCTGAAATTGATTCAGTATCTAATGCTAATTATTATGGTAGAATGTACGTTTGAAGGAAATCGATTAATATTTTTGAAAATTTGTTAACTATAATTAACTATAAATATAATTAATACATAACTACTTCTAAAAACATTATTAATATTATTGTAATAATATAAAAACAGTTATATTTAATAATATAATGTACGAAATGTATATTATCTTATATAATATGTGTGCGTGGTTTGCAAGCAACACGTCACAGCTAGTTAGATGGGTATAATCGCGGATTCGTTGGTATAATTCTGATTTATAGTTCCTTTATTAAATTAAAATGTTCTTTAAATCTTGTAAATAATTAGAAAAATACCTAATGGCAGCAGCATATACATCGCAAGCATAAAATTTATACATATAATATAATTTATAAAACGATTAAACGGGGTTGAGTATTAATTTTTTACGTCGAAATAGATGGTATCAACTGGGTTAATCGATTTTTATTTAGTTTGTTTTTTACCCACATAATGAATACAGCAAAGTCGTAATAAACAAATATTATCGTTAACGCAAAATAACTTACCTGTATTTAAACTAAGTACATAATATATTTTATTATTAAACTCGAGGCGTAAGCATTTTTCATACTCATTACTTTCGTTCTAATAAACAACACTTATAATTTAATTATATATTATGTGCAAGTACATAATATATGTAGGTATAAATGTATTAGGTACACAATTTCCCCAGGTGCGTTTGTATAAATATGCCTATTACTCGGGACTGAGATTAATATAATATTTGTGGACTGCAGCTGCAAGGATTCGGGAAGATAAAAATGCGCTCAGCAAAATTGCCCGCTGCGACATCAATCCTTTGGGAATCTAAAACAATAGAGCTTTTATGTAACGGGGCATTTAATGCAGCCATTTAATGGCACAGTCTTTATTCAGGCTTTACTTTTTATTATCCAATTTGTACTCTGGTGTATTGTTATTGTCACGTTTAACTTTTCTTTAAATTAAACGTAGAATTCTCAAATGTCTTAATAAAAAAATATACACTACACACTAATAAACGATTGTCCGTCGTAAACTAGTTTATTTACTCGTATATTTATTGTAGGTATATCCAGCGTAATAGACGAGTATGAACATCTATATCTTACTTTATATCCTTGGGAACAGTGACTTGATAAATGTTGAAGAAAAATACCATAAATATACCCACACTATAAATAGCCAATTTGTTAAAAACAAATTTATCGGGAAAAAAAAAACAACTTGTTAAATAGTTTTAGATTCTGAACGGACTGACAAATGTATGGATTTTACAATGATGTGTGTGTGTGTGTGTGTTTTTTTTTTTTATTTTTTTTTTTTGTTTGTGTCTGTCATCACGTTTTGGAGCAGTAAAAGTGTTTCGATTTTTAAACTCAGCCCCGTTTTTCATAGGAAAGTAAATCTAGTTGGTATTTTGGGAGTCAAAAGTAAAAAGTTAGTCGATAGTTTTCAAAATCGTCAGAAAAAACCCTAAAACCACTGGACTACTGAAATTTTCGATTTTTATCAAAATTTTTTTTAAAGTGTCGATAAAAAAATTTTGGATGACAAAAATAACTTGAAAATTTAATACAAGATTCCTCATGAGTTGTTCTTATTGTAGCTAAAAAAATTAAAAATCGTCACATTTTTTTTTTATAAGCTTTTATAGTTCAAACTTTTACGAAATATATCAAAATCCCGAAAATTTGCAAGTAATTTTGGAATTGAAAAATCATACAATTTTTTGTATTTATATGCAAGAACGAAAAATTCAACACTAAGTCTTTCATAAGTTTTCCTTCAAGTAGCTAGAAAGAAAACTCAAAGCATCATTGTAGGAAAAATTTTAAGTGAATTTGAATTTTAAATTTTTACGAATAGCGTAGCGAGATAACGATTTTAAATATTTGTTATTATTCAAAAAGTATAAGTCATAGATACTTGAAAATTTTACCAGTTATTTAAATTGGCATTTTCTTTACATGATTTAATTTTCAAAATATTTTGAATTTTTTCGAGCTATTTAACTGAAATTTTCAATTTTTCTGAAAAAATTTTTCGGCTGAGTTAAAATACTTGAAAGTTTAATACAAAGTTTCTCATAAGTTATTCTTATGATGGTTAAAAAATTATAAGAGGTAGGCACAATTTTTTTTTTATTAGCATTTGAAGTTAAAATATTGACAAAAATTCGTCAAAATCATGAATACTTGCAAATTATTTTGTAGCTATAATTCATAAAAAAATTGCATAAGTAGCTAAGAGCTGCAAATTTAATACCTACAAGGTTTTTCATAAGTTTAGCTTGCAATAATTATAAAAGAACTTGAATTTTGGTGTATTCAGGTCATTAAAACATAAACCACCTTTTTCACCAACCTCTGGAAATTATATCCTAGGCTGACAAATCATATTCGTTCAGAATCGTTTTTCGTATACAATGATACCTATCATTGGATTCAAATTTAACACTCCTATAATATATAGTAGTGATTTACACGGCACCAAATGTACAGCAGAGCAGTATCCACTAGCCCACTTTTTTTTATAATCAATATTCTACTTCACTGACAACTTTTAACATGATGTTTGTAATAAATGAAAGAAACTAAGTGTAATATTATAATGTATTTAATAATGATACAAACCTTATTGGGGGAGATAAAAATCTAATACTTACTGTTTTCAAAATTTACGAAATTCAGTTGAACATCGATTTTAATGGAGAAAAAATACAAAAATATATATTCTATAAGCATACATTCTTTATTAATATAAATTTGAAATTCAATTCATGAATGAGGCCAAAAATTACAGCAAATTTTAAGCAACTTTTTTAAAAGCAATAGTAAAACAAAAAAAATCTACCAAATTTTATGAATACTTAAGACTCATTTGTAATTAAAATTTTGAAAAAAATGAAAAAAAATACTTACTACTTTCACGTAAGCATAATTTTATTTTATTACGATGACAGATAATGAAATTAAATTAATAGTATCTTATCATGAATATACGATATAGAATGTCCAGGAAGACCAGTTATATAGTTGCAAATAAGTACACACAGGAAACTATTTATGCATTGCCAAAGAGCCCTCATAGAACTGCGGATTTTAAGGATTTGATAGTTCATTCAAGAAAACGAAAAAGAAAAACTCTAAAAGGATTTAAGTTTTTATTGATTTCTAGATAGAAATAAAAATATATGACATCACAAGTCCATGAAAAAAAATTAAAATGTGTTAGAAATGTTAAGTTAAATTATTAATATATTTAACTTCAAACATATAAAATCACTGTGGAGAAAAATAATCAACACAGTTGAAAAATAAATTAAATCATTTTTTTTTTTTATTTTGATTGCATAGGTATATAAATATGCATATTAATTGTGTATTGTACAATATCCAAATTTTTTTCAGATAACAATTAAATATTTTTTTCAGTCTTGTAAAGTATTTTATTAAATGTATTTGAACGATTTTAAAATATTTAGAATAAATTTTAAGGCATTTTTAAATTGAATATTTTAAATACTCTCTTTAACGTATTTGTAATTGAAAATCAAATGTTTTTATATTATAAATTATCATCAGAATTCGAAATAATTATTCATCATATTTGAAATTGGTTTGTATTATAATATTTAGGTATTATTTATAATTAAAATCAAATTATTATACACTAATTTGAATGTTAATTTATTTTATACTCCATTAATACCCGTTTATTGTTTAATTGATATTAAAGCATGTCATGGACCGTGGTTTTAAATATTTTATTGTATTTTTTTTTATTTCTCAGAATAAAATAAAAATAAAATAAGTAATATAAATTTCTTAATTTATAATATTTAAACTTATGTTTATTATATAAGCAATATGCATCACTTTGAAATCATATTGTTCAGAATTTAAAAATAATAATCAGCGAGTTTTAACTACAGTTATTACAAATATACGTATAAACATTCTTTTAAAATATACAAACAGTCGTCGGCGAACTGGAAAATCACCACCTATTTTACTATAGGTAATATGTTTATGATATCTAATATCTATAATGTCCTATATCTATAATTTTCAATGGTATATAATGTTATATTGTTGTAACAATATTGTAGTATTATTTATGTTGTAAGGCAATTACAACAAATATTTTTGTATTTGTCATAATAAATTCTGTTTCTAAAACAGTTCATATTATATTTACTCTTCTATCAATCTATGACATATTGTCAGTTGTAATAATCTAAATTAAAATAAGATATTTAGTTAACGGAGAAGTTAGTTTTTAAAATAATTCATAATCGGGAAGACTAACATTTTCATTATTCTTATATCTTGTGTTTATTATTAAAATTAAAATTTTATTTTTTAGTTGGTATTCCCAATGCTAAATTACAATACGTGCCATATGAATGTCTTGGGATTTTTTTATCGGCTTTATTATTATGAGCCATATCCTGATTCTTATTAAATAATATTTACCCTGATTCTTTTATTGTGAATAATTGCATTCAAAATTTAACAAAATTCTTTTGAAATTATTATTCAATTCATCGTGAAAATACATATTTCAGTTTATTCAAGAACATACAAGGTATGCAAGCAAATACATAATACCACAGGTATTAAATAAAAATTTGTAAATAATAATCAAGAGGTAAGGAATTTTTTAATTTTCAAAGTATCGTATATAACTTTTACTGTATAAATACATTTATTTACGTTTCCCTTGTTGTATATTATTATATTGACGTATTGTCAGCGTTATATCGAATGATCTATTATGATATAATTTGATAAATTATGATTATATTATTTTTTTTTCAAATAAGTTATACTATTTAATAAACTCTTATTCTTATATTATAATTATTATCTTATTTTTCTTGTATTAAGTATAAACTTAATATTATTGAATGATATTGGGAGCTACGATTTGTTTTGCAGTCATGAAATTAGCTATAAGACTCGTGTAAAAACTAATCATTAAGACTTAGTTTTGATTTTGGTGAATATATTAATTGGTTTTTTTCTCAGTTAAATCACTTGTACTAATGTTATAAAATTTAACTATTATTATTGAACTGATATGGTATCATACAGTCTTACGTATTTCATGTTTCATGATAGACAGTCACTATAACATTGTGAACACTGTACCGCTAAACAACTATAGAATGAATGTAATTTGCTATAGTATACCCACCGATACAAAAAACATATCGTAGATATTGTTATTTACTGTTTATCTATAATTATCTACTTATTTACATTTTTTCTCGTATCTCGTTTTGATTACAATTTTTATAAAATCGACTACAATATAATATTAAAATCTTAAGCTACCTAATTTCTAACCTTACGTCACTATAATATATCCTTTATTTTGTTGTTTTGATTTTCGTTATATATTTAACTTATAAGAAACTCAAAAGACAATTTTGAATTTTTCGTTTTTCATTTATACCTAAATTAATTGTGTAATTTTGATTTATAATTTGAATATCTTATAGAAATATGTCATAACATATGTTTTAACATAGCAACATAGTAATTTATTGTCGTGTATTTTTTGATAATTTCATTTTGAAGTAAATTCCGATATTATTATATTTTTTTAGTATTCATGGAAATTGCCTAACACTAGTTTAAACACAATTTCTTTGCAGCGTGTAATTATTATAGTACGCAGAGTTTCAAAAGTCTATTACTGCACTAAAGTTACACCGAACACATACGAAATTTAGAGACGATTTAAAATGAGATAACTCATGTATAATCATATGCATTAAGCTGTTCAGTTTTGAAATGTGAATAGAAGTGTTGCCATTTCACTCAATGCAGTCACTCTCCTGTGAACCGTGTTATTTGTGGAATAAGTGTATAAAGTACACTATGTATATGGCTATATATAATAGTGGTAAAATCTGACAAAGTTCATTTCGTACGCGTTTCGTTTGATCTACGAAAGTACCGTTTCGCGTATGTGCAGTAGTCATAGTTTAGTTGGAGAATACCTAACATTATAATATGAGCGGGTGTGGGTAGATAAATGGATATATTAATAATGTAGCGAAGACAGGTGAAAAATAAAATGAATTTATGAGATCAATTTATTTTCAGATATAACTCGATTTATTCTTGTCAAATGTATTCCACGTTTCGCACGGTGTTGTCCGACGCTTTATAAACATTTTTATTTTTATTTTTTATGGTTATATCAGTCAACCACGAAAATAATAAGAGCGGAATTTTCAGCCCCATGCTTATTTCCTATATTGGCTATAAATTATCGCTAGTATACAAATATACTATACTTTGCCTGTCTTATGTCTGCAGCGCTTGAAGTCTTACATACTATTTTATAGTAGGTATATAGTGAAGAAAGTAAATAACCTAAACACAATAATTATTACAGATTTTGCATTTATCAGTAAAATAAATAAAAAATTTAAGCTATAAACTAAAAATTATAACATATTGACTCACATGCCAACTGGTTATATTAATTTATCTTATTTAAAAGGTATAGTACGCTCATCATGTTTTTACCACAATTGTTGAAGTTGCGATTTTCTAAATTTTGTTTTCATTCTTGTTATACAAATTTAAGAAATGTCAATACCAAATATTCTTCAAAAAATTCTCGTGTATGAAATAGTTAATAATTTTGAAAGTTGTATTAAGTTGTAATTATCTTCTTTTTTTTTAATGAAATAAGATATATTATAATAGTGGAGATCATCCGGGCCCTTAACCCTTATAATGTTGATAGTTTTAATACCAGAATGAATTAGTCTTTCAAATCAAAATCAATTGTAACAAAATTATTTTTTTTTTATAGAGGTAATCGCATATTCAATGGTTTAAAATTGAAGCGTGTTATCTATGGAATTTCTAAAATAGTAATATTTCACTCACTTTTAATACACTTATAATGTACTTCATAATTAAAAATACGATTCGTCGAAATAAATTAAATTTTTTTTACGTTGCATTTCCTTAACTCTGTGGTCCAATTCCATTTATATGCATATATGCTATACGCTGTTGCACACGATTTTAGTCATAAATTATGTATAATAATTTATTATGCAACAGTGTTTCGATTTTTTCCTTTGGTGGATACCATGTCCATTATCATACTACTTAAAAATGACTAGGATGCTATATAGATAGCTTCTGCAGTATAACAAACTTTTTTTGTGTGTTCTATGCTATTCAAACTGTCCACTGCAATGCTTTTAGACAAGGTTTTATTACAAAATACGATAATGCTCCAAAATACTTTTAGTTTCATATAGGTAATAATAAAATGTTTTGCATAGTATATAATTATAAATTATGGTCTTAAAATAGTACTACATTTATAATAATTTGGTAGTCAAACTACTATTTTAAGCTACAAAAATTATCTTAATCAATTAAATAACATAATCTATGGTAATTCGTTTTTTATTTTTACTGAAATTAGAAACCAAACGTAATCGCAGCGTTTACGTTCTATAAAAATTAATAATCATTTGTAATATTTAAGTCTAAGCTAAAAACACTCCTAATGCACGGTCACAACAAAAATAGTTTTAAAATAAAGAGGAGTATAAAAATATGAGGAAAATGTATATTATATAAATTATGTATAAAAAGGATTTATTCAACATTCTTTTCATCAAATTAGAAAAAAAAAGAACTAACAATATAGCGTTCTACGTTATTGACTTTTAATTTATTCATATTTTATACTATACTGTGAAGTATATTACACTATATTATACTCTACAACTCTACATGGAAATAAAATCTTTTGAACAAAATTAATGATCTCTATTTAAAATATAATTATTATTGATTTTAAAATAATAATTAAGACTTAATATTAAAATATGATCATTTTAATGATCTGATACTTAGCAATATGTATATAAATATTATAATCCAGTTATACGAGCATTTTATCTGTATCTAGTTTATTTCAACTTAAAACTATATTCCACTTTTGAAATAATATCGCTTACTTCCACAATAATTATAATATATATATGCTTGTTTAAAATATATTTTTTTAATTGAGATTTTCAATTTTTATTAAATAAGTTTCAGAATTATGATCTTTGGTATCGAATAATTTAAATCATAGAGCTCAAAAAAAAAAAAAAACTTAGTTCAAAACCTAAAATGTTATCTATTTATATTTATACATAAAAAATAAATAAATCGTATGAAATAAAAACAATGAATTGATTGTGAACTTAAATTGATTCCAAAAACGACCAATTTTTGCAGCATGGAAAACCTTCAGATGTAAAAATAATTCAAATCTACCTTTCCTACGAAAGAATGAGAGTATAAGAGCCTTTATATTGTATCCTTCATTCATAAATAATACTTACTATAATATGTCTACCCTTGTCGAATGTCTTAGATGGTCTCGCACGATATATACAATAAAATTATACCTGCGTTATTTTTCTACGGTTTCAGTTCATTTTTCTCGAGGATGAAGAACAGAACGCCGTATCAAAAGGAACTACAGATCTTACAAACGAAAGGCTTTCGATGTACAATGATCATTATTTACAAGGTAAAAAAAGTAACGTAGTGTACAGCAAGTTATATAAGGTGATTATTTTAAAAGAAACCCATTGTTTTAAAAATGTTGCGTGTTTAAGAATATATTTTTATGTAATTTATATAAGTTTAATACATTAAAAACTACATTTATGAAAAAAAAAATTTTCTGCTTTTCAATTGACATTTTGTATGGCAGAATAGTTTTCTAGGATTTTGGATTTGCTACAATTTTGAATTTACAACATGTAGATAATTAGTCATCATCTACTTTGAAGTTTAGAAGATAAAATATGATAATAACAAATATATATATATATATATAAATATATTCTTAAAATAAATTTGTTTTTTCGACATCAAATGATTTTTAAGTAAAATTTCCAATAACTTAATTTTTTTTTGAGAAAACGACTGTTTGCTTTTGAAATAATCACTTTGTATAACAATATTTATGTATATGAATTTATTTTGACAAAATTTTCCTTTTATATTAATATTATAATTTACCTTTATTTTCGATTTGTTGAACCACCTGCAACAGAACCGTTCGCTGGCAGTAGTGTGAATCAAATACGCAAAAATGCGCAGGAAGAGAACAAGAACAAACACATATCGTACAACATCAATACGGTGTTCAACAACAAAGATTATTTAGTAAGAAGATTTGACTTATTTTATTATTATTATTAGATTTCCTTCGATTTTTAGTCATTGTGGTGGTTTGTTATCCATTGATCGGTAGAGAGATCTGAAACAGATAATAAACATTACAATAAATGTTCAACGGGCCACTCTGAAGTATATTTTTTTGTAATATACTTTTCTTTTCGAACAGCAAATGCCGTCGGACCACAGAAACATGACACAAGACGGTGTGGCAAGTCGGATGGGTTTATACAATAACAGCAGTTCGCAACAGAACCGGGAGTCCGAAACAGGAATAAGCGTCGATAGACAATATGACACCGGTTACAATGGAATGTACGAAGGTGAGATTTCAGCTGGTAGATTCCCACCAGATGGACAACAATTATTAAGTACGTTAGGAGATCATAACAAAATCGATGTATTTGCACGCACATGCTTGAAAACTGAGGCAGTGAAGTGATCACAATTGATAATAATTATTTTTACCGATTGCTAGAAAGGTTGATTGGCGTTCATCAGTATTATAAACGATTTAAAGATAAATTTCACTTATTAAACTGATAATTTTTTGAGCAACAATGAATTTGAAAGCTCGAAAGATTTTTCGGGAGTTTCCTCTAATATCCAAATAGTTTAAAACACAGAAATATATAATTTATGTAAATCTCAGAACCAGATAAATGAGATATCCAATTTGGGTTATTATTTATGCCAAACCTACTATTCGTAAGTCACACTGTTCGTTTTTTAACAAAAAAAGTACTTTATTTTAGCTGATACGCCAGAACCCAAATAATATCAGAAATGTCCAAAAGCTCTTTTAAAGTTTTTATGAAGTCCTCAATTATATCAATTAAATGTTTTCTGGATTTTGTTCTCATAAATAGAGTTAATATGTAAAAATCAATAGCTTGAAAATAAATAATGAATACTTACATGGATATTATGTTTTCGTTGTAAGTAAACATTATTTTGTTCGTTGCCTATTTCACATAACAGTACCGTCGCTTAGCTACCAAAAAAATATTTAGAATTTTGTCCACGATACAATAGTCAATCAAACGTGAAATCGAATGAGTTTGTCACGTAGGATTTTAATTCCCTAAAAACTATCAAAAAATTACTTAAAAAATAATCAAACGCCATAACAACGTAAAAATATGCTTGAAACGAATGATAAAACTGTTATTTATAGACTGATACACGACTATGCAAGAAATAAGAATACGATGATTTAACTTTTAGGATTTTTTACACTTTTTATTTTATTTTAATCAAGAATGTAAAAACATAATTTAAAGATTATGGACATTAGATTATATAAACACAATAAATAAATAGTATACCGAAAATAAGTTCGAAAATGATTTATCTTCAACTTTCCTGATAAAATACTACACCTGATAATCTTTGGAAATGGATAAATACATTTTCATATTCAAAGATAGAATAGTTGACATTTAGTATGGATGAAAATTACTAAGAAATTACTAAAACAAATGTTTCAAAAATAAAATAAAATTTCAAATTTTTTGATTTACAATAAATTTATTGGGTTACAATTTTTTAATATATGCATTCAAAATATGTACATTATCAAACAATTTTTCAAAAAAAAAAAAAAATAAAAAATGCAAAATAAAAGTTAAACTGTTGAAGTACCCATTACATGAAACGAATAGTTCTAAACTATTTAAAAAATAAAGCACTATGTATTGAAATCTTGTTTATAGCCATGAGCAAAACTAAATCAGACGATTTCTTCCAAATATTATAATAATATAGTACTAAAAAAAAAAAAATTAAATTAAAATTTTTTGTAGAATTTTGAATTTGCGCTTAATAATTAATTTGATAATTGATTTTAAAGATTTTTTTATAAAACTAAAAACCGTCTTATTTTAGACCAACATAACGCAAAGTTCTGTCAAGTTCCACGTGATATAATTAAGAAGTTATTTTCAAAATGTGACTATTTAATGGTTCCAATAATCTAATATAAAAATTAATACAAAGCTCGCAAGATAAGCGTATCTACTTTTTTGTTTTTATTACTAATTTTTTTTCTGCATTGAAAAATTATTTAGCTTTAAAATATTGTTTAGTTAAAAGTTATAAATTTGAATGCAAATAAGAAGAGATAATGGAAATCACCATAAATAAGTTTAAACTCATCGTTTTTCCTATAAATTAATATATTTAATACTAAATACCATGTTTAAACACCGGTTGTGATACCTAAGTTTATCGTAAAATGTAAGTACTTAAAGAAGCATAATATCTAGCAGAATGACGTTTTAAACATATTCGTAGCATACGGTGTACGGTCCTTATGGTTAAATTCTATTTTCATAGATTTATATGAGTTGGTTAAAGTAACTACGTTAATAAAAATGCGACCTGGCCCGATCTTGACCAACTAGTAAAGCGAATACGCTGAATGCGTAATAACATTATATTTTACACGTTATTCGTTTTTATACCATAATATATAACATTATATTGTATTACGTAGGTATAGTGTATAATATGATTATGTGATGTAATTTAAATATTTAACAATGAATCACGTTTGTTTTACGGACAGATAGCTATTAGGTACATTAGAAATTTTGTAAAATGTTTTACGTATTAATATAAAATCTTGTAGAAAAACAGACTATTATTATTGTATTTAATTAAGCTAAAAATTGGTGGAAGAGTGATAACTGATTAAGTTATAAATATGAATCAAATTTTAGACTCGACATTACTTATTTAGTCTTTACGAACTTTTGATTTAATACGCTGAGCATTATACTACTTGTATACTACTAGAATGTTAATTCTACAAACTCTTGATTTATAGATTTTCGTTATTTATTTTTGAAATATTGTATACATCTTCTGTTATCATTAAAAATCATTATATTTTTTTACATAATTTCAAAATATCATTTTTGGAAAAAAAATGTTTTTTAAGTATTTTACATTTTTAAATTAGGTAGAACATACGTCGTATTTCATTTCATTTCTTAATCAGAATAATCTTGAGATATGTCAATACATACCGTTTATAATATATGTATTGATGTGCACAAAAAAAAAACATTTCCATTAAAATATGAAATTAAATATTTATTTAATGGATCACTCCGTATATTGATGGAAAAGATAAAGCAAAATTAACTAATTCACTAATTTGCAAGTGATTTAGAACAGGGGTGTAAGGGGATGTATAGACTTTTGATCGATCCCTAAGTTTTTTTATATTGTTACAATCGTCCAAAAAAAAAAAAAAATATCCTTGATAATCAAAAATATACAAACGTATGCTAACATATGTAACATATGTATATACATTTCTTTTGTTAAAAATAACATAAGGAAATCGAGATTGACTTGTTTACCACCCCTGGTATAGACAACTGGGTAAACTTATAGTAATTAATAGTTATTATTACGATGTGAAGATTTTTTTTTTTTTTAATTAGTCGTATATAGAATCGAACAAATATCAGATTTCATTTCTCTGCAATAAATTAATGTCCTTTAACATTGTAGTTTTAATGAATATCCATTGTTTACAAATAAACTCCTACTCTTCAATATCGTAGGAAAGCGAGGGAGGGGGCGAAACCTTTAAAATGTCTGCCACCCTGAAAGAATAAAAAGAAAACTCGCAACATATTGAAGCACATTTATAAAAACTCCCTCTCAAACCAATTTTGGAGCACATGGTTAACGAATTTGGGTCAAAGCCAAAATAGTAACATACAACTGTTTGAAAATCTGCCAATCGAAACACTGGTGGATTACGAAAAAAAAAATGAAACAATAGGATAGTAACAATTTTTATTTCCATATATTATGAGATTCACGCGTAATTTGAGAGACTACAGTATTATTATGATTTAGCAATAATTATTATAGGAAACGTTTAAAAATTGTGTCAAAGTTGTCGTCGAATGAAATCGTATTATATAAATAAGAGAAAAAGTTTTCACGCTGAAACAAATTAGATTTTGATTATTGCAGGTAAACGGATAACGTTTCAAGGTGGGTGTGTTCGAGCCATGTAATTATTTTCTACAAAACGTTTTAATTTCGAAAAGTTTCATTTATTGAAAAGTATTTTAAATTAAGAGCACGTACAGTACGTACAGTATTTAATTCCTTTTTTAACTTTGAATTTAACTGAAAAATAAAATAATTTTGGTTACCCACTGATTCGTAATATTTGGAAATAAGTGATATAAAATAGATAGAATTTGAATTTGATATTTCCAATATACAAGATGAATTACCAAAAATGTTTACCAACATTTTTTTTTTTTTAGTGTATACTTAAAGGCCTTATTTAATATTTATGAATTCATTCTATGATTTTGTAATTTTGTACACCAGATAGAAGTTAACTTGACCGAGGGTTACTTTACTCCAATGCTAACCTCATATTTTCAAATTAGAATTACTATTTTTTCAGAAAGTTTTTTAGTAAACGATTTTAAAAATATTAATATATTATCCAAATCGAAATCCGAACTAGTAATATTTGAATTATTATAACTTGTGTATTAAGGATGATAGGTCCACAATAATAAAATTAAAAAAATATAAAATTTTTATGTAAAACTATATTTAATGACAATAATTATTCTTAGTATAATACCTACCTATACATTTTAATAGTTGAGAAAATACTATTTTGAATTTTTATGTAGTTACGTTTTAAAAAAAATTTTCCATTCCATAGTTTACAGTTAACAACTTGTTTCTTATAAAAACAAAACAAAACAAAAAAAAGAAAAACAATGTATACATATTGTTGTAAATTATTTCTACATAATATTCCTTAAGTGGTGTGTAAAAATGTTAGTATTCAAAAATATGGCCTCAAGTAGGGATATCTTAATATTCCATAAATCGCTGTTTAAAAAAATTGGGGTGAGCATTCTTGGTGTAGTATTATGTTTAATTTCGAGTGTGAATATTTTGTGTTTTAGAAAATGTGTATTTGAAGATAAACTCGAAAACGTATGATAAAATCTCGAGTTAATACTTTTTTGCTCGACTATAGAAATGCGTCATTAGATCACTTACGATATGTTGTTTAGATTCTTGTATTATTAAACAAGCACTATATTATAATATATTATTTTATTGACGCCTCTTCGATACTTGCCGAATATACATATTTTAAAATTTCGAGATTGCCCGGTGAAAATCCGGTCATTAGTGTTACCGAAGACGCCGAGCCTTTCCAAAATATTGTTATAATATCATATTATTAAACTACGCGTACAATTTAGTAATAATATATAAATATCATATCGTATCATGATAAAATATGCCGTCCATCCCGTCGGTTATTCAAAAGAACGTCGTCAAAATAAGTACAGTGTTTAAAAGCGATTATTTTTAAGAGGATTATCTTGGCATCTTTCGGATAAAAACAGAGACAATATAATTAAATTACACCCTGTGATGAATGCAGTCAAAATTTACTAAGCCCCTTTATTCCGAACGTACCCGTTCCTCAGATATTATTGTGTTTTATTTTCATATTTAGTGCTATTGAAGTTTTGAAAAATGATGTTCGAAATTGGTTCATTAGTTGGGTAGATCACTTTGTAATAGGATATTAATGATTTATCTCTCAAAACCTCTTCGTGCAATGGTATTATACGTCATTATTTATAGTAAAGCACATTGGGTTTATTTTAATATTCATTATGCGCGTTTTACACGGCATCATTTGAAATTATTATTATATCTAAAATATATTCCAATATTTTCAATGATAGTAATGATAATAATTATTATTATTGTGATATTGCAACGAATTAAAACATATTATAATTTATAACCACATAATATTATTATGGATTCGCTGACTTCAAAATCGAATTAATTCAATTAATGTATTTGTTCAATTAAATAAAATACAATCAGAATCACTATTAATTTCAACATTTGATCATCTTGTTAAATGAGATACTATCCACTATAATCATATTCCACAATAATGATTATGAAGAAAAAAATAGAGTAGTAAGTGAACGATTAATGATGTTCTAAGAGAACCATCTAGGAGGACATGTTATCATATAAAATGACTGAATGCATGTCCACCACTACTACGTAAATAAAAAATAAATATTTCAAACGACCACATCAGTTATCTTAAATATTTTCTCCCGATTAAAACAGAGTAGATACACAAAAATGGCATTAACAATGTCGATGATAATGGTGAGTATATCCACTCTTTGTATACAGAATAAAATTCATCGAAACATATTCATTTTTTTTTTATTCAATTACGCAGTTATTCAAAATTTAAATATTAGCATTTATTATTTTCTGAGTCTGCATTTTAAAATTTAAAATATTATTTGTATTACTTAAGAAGTGTTTTGTAGAGTTACAAATTTATATTTTTCAAATGTGGATTTTTATATTATAATCACAATTGTTTACTTTTACATTAGAATTAATTAATTCTTAATATCATAGTATTATAAATAGATATTATTTTAAAATAATGTTATTGAAGATAGCAAAATTCAGAATAATATAATATACCTAACATTTTTAAGTTTCTACGAACAATGTTTCAAAAATTATAACGAAATAATTAACAATATTAGGTATAAACATTTGAACTAGGTATATATTATGTTTATAAAAAATTAACATGATTTTCTATTATTTTTTTTGTTTATAGTTAAAAAATAATGTTAAAAAACATTATAAAAAACTTAGTATAGCATTTTCGAACCCATAAAAAAAGTTTTATAAATTATTTATCACAAAATAATGAATTAATACTTACGAGTATTATAAATTTAGTCAACATTTTAAATTGATCTGCTTATAAAAAAAATTGTAGTAATATTTTTGAAATACTTTGATTGATAAATAAGTAACTTATGACGTGTCTTGCATTTTATTTTAAAGCATTTATACCAATAAATATTTTTTAATCAAAATAAATAAAAAAAAATTAAAATTTCATCTTAAATAATTTAAAAAAATAGTCTAAATATTTTAAAATTATATCTTGCATTTAAAAAAATAAGAACATTGGTTGATGATAAATAGGTATCTTACGAGTGATTATGACATATTTTTATGAACATTTGGCGAAAATTTCATGTATCTAGAACGTTTTTTAGTTACCTATATCCAAAAAATCAAAATTAATTTGATCGAAAATTGAATTTGCGTAAAAATCCCTGTTATTTCTTTATTTCTTTATTTTTTTGTTTTCCTCGATTAGGTATAATAAAATTAACTATAGTTTTTTTAGTTTTGAACTCTCATGTTTAAAATTGATTTAATTTTCTATACAAAACCAACCGCAAAGTTGAAAATTAAAACATTTTATAGTCTACTTATCATGTACATTGACAAAAAAACATATATTAATGTAAAATGAATAATGAATATATTCATCAATTCTCTCCAAATCTGAAATATAAATAAGCGACTATTGCTCTGCTGTTCAGTAAACATCGAGTAGGTCACTATAATATATTATTATGTAAATTCAATTAAAAAATGTACCATTAAATATGCATCATGGTATATGTATTTTTGCTATAACTATTAAAGTATTTTACTATTAGAATAAGGTTCGGTAATTTTTTTTTATAATATAAATATTTATTATTTTAATAAAATATATATTGTATACTATATTATGTTGTGGTTATTAGTTATTCAATTTGAAATTTAAAATTTTTAAAAACTTTTAAATAACAAAAATAATAACTTTTAAAGAACTTTTTATTGTATTTTAAGCTTTTTAACCCGAAGAAAACTTTTTTTGTCATTAATATTTAAAAAACATCGACAATTTCTTATTTCTTTAAATATCTCAAATAGAATCAAAATGTATTACATCATACACAACAAATTGTAGACAAAATATCAAAGATTTTTTTTTTATGAGAATTTGCTATTTTACGGGTGAATATCCAATATTATATTCGTATAAACATTTTATAAAAATGTCAAGTACCTATCTATGGTTATTGGTTTTTGAGTTACACACACACACACACACACACACACACAAATAATAATAATAATAAATAAATAAATAAATAGATTCTATTAAAAACTGATTTCATTTCTCAGAATCTAAAATGGGAGTAAGCATTTTTAGTAAATCATCTATAGAATATTATATAGGTAAATAATTTATAAATCCAATCATTTCATACAATCAACAACATATAATAATATATAATACACATTGTTTGAGTTATTAGAATAATAGTTAAAAAAACATCTGGCGGCTGACAAATGTTTTTAATTGGACACTTACTTTAATGTATTGAGTTCATCAACGTCACGATGATACTATATATTTTATGGGTTTAAAGTATAACTTTTTTTCCTTATTATGTATTCTATTACTATCTGGAAATATGTATGTCTTAGGTTTGTAATCTGTTATTGGTGTAAGAGTCATGCTCCATTAAATGACATTAATTTCCAATTGGCTTTTGGAAATTGTGCTTAACAAAATAAAAACGTTTCGTTACGTATTAATATCATGTTATAGCTTACAAGAAAATGAAAGAGAAGACCCATTAGCAAAAAGCGAAAGTCATTATCAAATTAACGTTTCAAACTTGAAAACTATCTCTAAAGTCTATAAGTGATATTCAGTTACTTTCAACTCATACGGCTAAATAAAATAAATTCAACAAATAAGAATATGTCCCCAGAAAATTCTCAGTAGGAAATCTGAGAAAGTAACAATTATGAAATTAGGTACGCGTATTGGTAAAACCTTACTCAATTTCCAAATTAATAATTGAAAAAAATAACCTGTAATATACTTTTAGTATGTAATTTGCCTTATCATGAAGCATATGCAATTACGAGTTATGATTAAACAAAAAATACAATTTAATATTCCAAACAATAATATCTACTTTCATTTAATCAAAGCTATATTATCGACTTCATCATCACCTCAAGACTCTAAATAAAATATATCATTTCGATATTCAGTATGATTATTGATTACATAACTAAAATAACACCATTTTATTTATTTATTTACTTATTATGTTATTTATTTATTCTTTTAAAACCAGCTAAAATAATGTGACGTAATAACTTTGTACTGTTATACCTATTCGTATATTCTTCATTATCTGAAGATCCGAAAATCTGTGGGTTATCTTTGTAAACCGTTGTTTAAACGTGTTCAACTCGCGTATTTTTATCGGAAGTGTCTTTCCAAATAATTATAATATTGTTACTCTATATATTGGTTTTCGACGTTTTACAGCTGATCGCGGCCGAAGCAGGAAAAAGAAACGTGACTTTTTTGGCGCTATGAGGACCCGGTTCAACAGATCCAAGTTCAGGTCCAAGTCGATCGACGCTAACCAGCACGACAAGTACAACGATTTATACGGTCTGTCACCGGGACAGGCGCGATCGATATCGGCGGACGGCACTAGAAACTCATCGGAACCATCTATCGGTAAGTGAAACCTTTATTTACCAGTAACACGTGTTTGAATGGAAAATTTAAAAAAAAAAACAACTAAAAATGTGTGAAAAAGTATCCATACATTTGTTCGACCTATAGTGCACGTATATGCAGCACCGTAGATTAGTGTATCATAATGTAAGTACTTAAATTATATTTTGATACAGGGTGATTAATTTTTAATTAATCATTTTCAAACTCAATTTTATTTAATTTTAAATTTTTTTTTTATCTTGATCGACTTCAATTTTTTTTGAAATGGCAACGAAATACTTTTCACATTATTCTGATATGGAATAATTAATTTTTTGAAAATTTGTTTCAATTATAATCATTATAACTTAGTGGGCCATATATTTTTTGAAGTAAATTGTATCTATAAAACATTTTACATCGTTGTATTATTATTATTCAATTTATATTTATAAACTAAAAAATAAAGATATTGTTGTTAAAAAAAAAAAATAGATAAAATAACTAAATTTATATTTTTTAGTAAACAATTAATGTTTTGATAAATACCATGAATTGTATCGAATATCTATTTATTATTATTCCAAACAGAAAAAAAAACTGAACTAGTAATTTGATGTAGCGAGTGAAAACGATCACCCCATGTAGTCAGCACATTACTGTAGTATCGTTTAAATTAATAATGAAACGCCAGAGAACAGGTCAATATTAATATAATCATATAGGTACAAACAAGTTTATATATTATGCGAATTATTGCGATACAATATTATGGACACGCATAATATTAATATACATACCGTCGATACGGCGCCACGAAAATTTAAATATACGGAATTGGTATAGTATGTGAATAATAAGTAATAACGTGATAGAAATAATATTATGTACATTACAATACATATATTATTATATCGCACACTCCATACAGTGTGCAGAAAGCTTATGTTATACAGCCTATACGCCAATAATATTAATTATTTATTAAACGAATGCGATACCTACGCAAAGTTACAAACTTAACAATATGTTTTCTTATAACAGAATAATATTATATTAATATTCTAACGATATAACTAAAATCGTTATGCTTTGTTTAAATTTCTTATTTCATTCAAATTTTAACTAAAAATGTTTTTTTCTCATAATTTTAAAAAGTACAGATAATTTTTGATTTATATCTCTTAAAATAATTAATTCAATTCAATTGATCAGTATAAAATACTTCGTAATCTAAGTTAATTATTAGATCGTTTTATTTAATAGAAAAATTGCTTACACAAAAAAAAAAAATTAAAAATGAATATAATATATTATTATTATCTATTTATAGTTCAAAAATTAATTATTTCAGGTCACTACAAATATAATGACTTATACTAACTAATAAACACATGTTTTAACATGAAAAATTTTTATAATAAAATTAGGTTCTTATGTAATTTTGCTTATAACAATTATTAATGTTGATGGCCACTTAAAAAATCTCATCGGAGGTAGTAAATCTATTTTCACGGAACTGCTTCTATCTTATTATTATTATTATATATGATTGTTATGATCACGTCACACAGTATATGGATTATTGTATTTTGTTTCATTCAAATATTTAACGTATACACAATAATACACTCCTTTCATTAATCATTTCGTGAAGACTTTATAGGACATATTGTGTAACCAATTATTCAAGTTCAAATTTGAAGACGAAAATACGTGGTTGAATACGAAACATAGGTATTCGTTTTCAATGCTGGTGAATAAATGGACTTATATTCAAGTAAAATCCTTTTTTAAAATTCAAATGCTTTGCAAGAAAAATAGTACCTAAAACATGACATGAATACCTACTTAAAATACACTTTGGGATAATAAGGCTCATACAATATTTGAATTCCTACACAACGAACGTATTATTAAAGAAGTTTTTTTTTTATTTTATTCAGTTTCACGTATCTATAATAACTAATAGTACATTACATTAGGTATCATGGCGGTGAACCTCTGTGTATCTGAGTGTCAAAATACAAAGAATTTCTCATTGATTATGTTTGAGCGTCATGTCAGTCATGCAATAATCAATTTTAAAACTTGAAATATTTATTAAAAATTTATTTTTTAAAATAATTATCTATTAAAATTGTCTATTCATAATCAACCTTTTAAGATAACTTAGTAATCACATGACGTATTACCGTCTAACTATAATGTATAATGTAATATATTATTTTATGATCTTTTATGCTATAGATAATAATTAATTTTACACTATTGTTTTTAATATTAGACTTATTTCACCAGGTATTAAATTTAAAGGCACTTCCATTATTTAAGACCCCATTTTAGTTTTTGTTTATATATTTTAATTTAAAAAAAAAAAGACTAAGTTTAAATCTTTGGTTATCGCTCTCTACCATTATAGGTCTGTGGATGACCCTTCTGTGACGTTATGATAGATGTATCTTAATATGTAAATATGATTATTCAATAACATTATACTAAATAATAAACTAATGATAGATTAATGTCAGGTTAGTTACAAATATTTCATCATATTTTGGGTATTACAAAATTATTTATATTGTACTGAGTATACAATACTTCCAATCAAAAAAAGAAAAAAGAAGGGTTTCAATCTGTAAAATAGAAATTTGATATTTGTAAACGAAAGCTCTTTTCATGATCTCTACAATAAAGGTTTAAAAATTCAGTTTAGTATAAATAAATATTTTTTTTTTCAAATTTTCTGTTTCACCAAATTAAAAATTTCTTAACATGGTTAGTCTACAATGTATATAAATATAGTTATGATTATAGATAATTTATATTTTATATAATAATATATGAGTTCATATATAAATAAATATATAATTTCCAACGAGATTGGAGGTTGGGGGGGAATAAGGACGTTACAACAAAGCATCTGAACATTTAGAAGAATTTTTAGACAAAATAGAAAGAGTAACTAAAAGTAAAACAAACTCCAGACAGGTCCCAGTTTAATGCATTTATAAAATTTCAGAAATAAAACAATTAGTCGGAAATTAGTAGAATAAATAAGAAGTTACACTAAAATAATATTAACTCCAGCACTATAAGAGACAACAGATACACCTGACTTGATTACATTTCTTCAAAATAGTTTTACTCGAAAACTTTTAAAATTCTTAAATATAATCCGTACACTCAAGTAAACAACAATATTAATAAAAATATATTTATTTTATATATAATTGTTAAATATATTATATGTACAATGTAACCTATAGTCGATGTTTATTAGTTTTTTTTTTTTTATATTTATATACATTTTCTAATTTTAAATTTCTAATTCTTATTTTCTATATAATTGCATAATCATTAATATTTATCTGTAGAATAAAATTCTCATACTATTATATATCTGTTGTATGTACTTATCGGCTATTAAAACACTAGTTTCACTAAATAGACCATAATATAATATAAATCATTCTGCAAACGTAAATCTATCAAATTATATTAACAATTTTACAATAGATTAATGTCGAATTACACACATACTACCATGCTTATTATAATATATTATTAACTTTAAGCCTTTTAAAGTTGGCTATACATATTACTGGGCATATAATATTATAATAAACATATCTGTTCTAAATTTTAGATTAATTCATGTGTAGGTTGGATATGTTAAGTAAATAAATAATACGTGGTCACTGCAATCGAACTCGATTATTATACTCTAGACATATTAAATTTTAAGCATTTATTACAATAAATGCAGTGTTCTTAATTCGATAAACATCCACGATTTATTTAAAAACGGTAATAGTTTGAAATTCGTTGTTTAATTAAATAATTTGTACAGTATTTAAAACAAATACCTATGGAAAATGGCTGGCAGTTTCGAAAAAAAACCTTGGTCCATTTTTAATCAAAAAGTCTCACTTTTAAAACACTTTTAGTGATAATTTTTCTCGTAATTGTTCTCCTCCCGTGGCGCTGTCACATAGACATAAACACATGGAATACTATACTGTAATCAATAATCGATTGGATCAAAGCCAAATAAAAAGTTTTTGAATTATATTAAATCTCAGTACTTGGCTAAAGATATTTTTTCTACTTTTCAGCCAAATTTACAAATATACACATTTACAACTAGTCGTTTGATTATATTATTATGTTAATTCCACAGAAATAATTCCGTCGACAGTTACAATTTACAATATTATATTCGCATAATAATAATATACGAAAATAACTTAAAAAGAGTAACTATAATTAATTGTTTGTTGATCTTTTTTTTTTTTTACTTTACTGCACACGTGAGTGTATAATATATAATATAATATAATATATCCTTAAAAAGTTAATTAATTTTACTATCACCCTCATTATTTTAAAATGTTATATATTTTTATCGTTATTTAACATATGTTTGCTCAAAATTAAACTTTAAATGGGAATTTTAGAGTCATAATTAACTGTACTAAATAAAGAGTTCATGATAATAGGTTCAATGTATAAAGAAAATATTATGTTATTTAATATAAAATATATGACTACTTATTATTTATTCAAATCCTATGATTAATAGAAGGAATTTAAAAAAAAAATTATTAAATATTAATTAATGCATAATATCAGTTATTATTTTTTTGATTTTTCAATGTATTTCTATATTAGCATAATAATATGGTCTAAAAGAACTATCTACAATTTAATATACAACTTAATAATACAGAAACTGCTTGTTTAAAGTTCGATTTAAATAGGTATAACATTATAATATATATATATATATATATATTATATAAAAATGCTGTTTTAGATTGAAAGAAAAAAAGTTTACTACCTACCGCATTCCTAAAATCAAAATATTTGAAAATAATAAATTCTCATTATTAAGTAAAAACTAAAAATTTTCAAAATCAGAATTTTAATACATAAGAAAACAAAGGATAAATAGAAGTGGTAAACATGCTTAGAGAACTATCCTGTATATTTCATGTATATTATTATACTAATATTTTTCAAACCATCGAGCTCGTGACTACGTATTTTTATAGTCATGTGATCATCGGCTAAACTATTGGACACAATTTGAAACGGAATAGATATTGAGCGTAGACATATACTTCCTACAGTTTGAGTTTACGTGGAAATAACGAACCTCTTTATTTCGAATTTCCAGCTCTGTCCCGTATTATTTATAAGCTATTACATATAATAATGCAAGAATAAATTGCACAGGAAGATAAAACGGAGATGAATAGGAGAATAACTATAGTAAATGTCCTCTCTTCCCTCTATAAACGGTGCTTTCTAAATTCGGTAAATTTTCTGTCCCATCAGTGAAACATTATTTTGCATAGTTGCAAATAATGATTGAGGAGCACAGTGTGAGTATATGTGTTATATGTCTTTTATGATATTGTAACATCCAATCACAAATACACTTAGTATAATATATTATATTATTACTATACGATTGTATAAGGTATAACGGTCAGTTAGAAAACAATTTTTTTGTAATATATTAGTTTTTCATTAAGCAATATTAAAGATTAATTGGATATATTATGTAATATGATTTGCATTTTTTTTATGTTTTGAATATTCTCACTTTTTTGCAGTACCTACTTATATTAATTGTTTAAATTGGTACCTGTAATTTTTCCCGAATGATATTTTGTCCGAAACTCCGAAAACCAGAAACCTTTTTTTTCGAAAGCCTTTTTCTTGACGGTTGTTGTTGAACAACAAAAATAAAAAATATTTGTTATTACGAAGAGCTACAGTGGTATATTTTCTATATATTCTATTTTTTACCTATTAAAAAAAATACAACTATTGCAATACATTCTAATCTATCAAGAATCAATTATTTCGTACGTTAAAATACTATTTGCAAAATTGTAATGACATCTTGCTTTTATCGTACTTTGCCATGTAGTTACATAGTTACAACGCCATAATATTATGCCTTTTTAATATTTAATTATTACACTACATAGTTTATACTTATTATAATTTATCAAAACGGGTAAAAGGTATTCTGAAAAAAGGTATTGGATTTACGGACTTTTGGGTAAAACACAATTAGGGAAAAAGTTCAATTGGAAATAATACTGGCAACCATTTAAATTACACAATATCAGTAGTCAAATTGTTTATCTAGGTGGCTCATTTACACATGAAAACATTTTACTGCATGAAGAATTAAAAAAACAACCATAGATTTTTCTGGAAGAGATTAATCACTACAAAAACACAATTAAAACTCTCAAATTTACAGTTTTTATATTCAAAAACACTAGACAAGCGTCAAACCATCGTCTATAGTCTGACTTAGTCGTATAGGTTTACTTTTTAATAGTTATATTTTACACCAATGAATTTCACTAGACTCGTATTTAAAACATTCATTGATTTTCACTAGAAAAACTTATAATTAGACACTCAAACATCACTTTCAACCTTACACTTTTTGACTTTCAAAATAACATTAGACAGGTGCCAGAAGAATGTATTTAGCTCGTCAAGGATCGATTTACACCACTGATGACTGACGGGTAGACACACAAACTCATTTTTCAACTACTTTTCTACGTTCAAAAAACACAACAAACATTCATCAGAATGCCAAGTTATTGGTACCAACATAACAATGATTACTTCCAACTTTAGAAAACTGAACTTGAAACGATTTATTGAATTACATACAATCAATATTTTGTATTAAACTTAAATAAAATAAAAATATTGATATACAATATTAAAATAAAAATTGAAATTTTTAAAATTTTAAGAATAATGATTATTTTTTGATCGATAGATAGGAAGAAGTCGTTTTATTTATGGTACACTCCATGCACCTGTACGTTTATTAAATTATAGATATGCTTGACTATTTCTGTGATTAAACATTTTTCGTAAGATTGTATTTGGTATTATGGTATGCTAGACATAATATTATTATAACTTATCTACTCTATAGAGAGATTAATTTGTTTGAAATTGTATAGTGCTATAAGATTTTTCGATAGTTTACTGCTGTCCTGTACTGTACATCCAATTTCAGTTTACGTAATTTATTATGATTGTTAGTATGTGTTTGGTGCTTATGAATAAGCTGTTATCAGGAATTTGGGAGTAAAAAAAGTTAAAGTGAGTGAATATATACTGTCTTAAACGTTTGAAAATTGTCATGTACAGATTTTGCATGTATGACATTTTTTTAAATATAATATAGTGTACACACAACTTTTAATCACAAAACGTGTACATGACAATAGTGAGACATGTAAATCAGTAATGTTCGCTTGAACTTTTTTCAACTCTTTTTAACATTTGAAATATATTCATCTCCCTGTAAAAATGGACTTAGAAACCTCGGATAATAGTATAATACTATTATACTTTATTATTTTGTGGAATGGTTTTTTTTTTTAAATTTAGGATTTTCAGCCAACCTTTTAAATGCAGTCTCGCGTATCCTAGAATTTTACTCCCACGTCTCAAAATAATTACCTAATTTGAATTAGTTAAAGGGTTTTCCGTCGTCTCATTTCCATATACGCAATTTAATCTTGCATTAAATATACGGTGTATTTAGTCTCGTGTAGGTATATTCGCGGTGAGTTGCCCATGATGAACCTTGATTACATTAACGTCAACTTATTGTGACCTCGTTTGTTAATTTTCCAATTGACGATTCGACTTTTCCATTAAAACGTTTGAGATTTAATCAAATACAAAGTTACACAGTTAGATATACTATAGCATAATAGTAATATATTAAACGGGATTTTACTTCAATCGAAAATAAGTTTGGTACTAGCACGAATACGTTTCGCTTACAATATCGAATTATATTTATACAGATATTTAGTAGATAAAGCTGTATATTATTATATTATTCATAATACGATTTGGTCTTTTGCTAAAACGAACAACTGAACATAAGAATGCCTCGCTCAACTTTGAATTATATGCAGTATTGTCCATTACTTAGGTTGTTGTAACAAAATCAAAATATTTAAAATGTCTTTATGTTTATTAAAAAAAATAAATACCAAAGATCAATAATTGTCACGTTTGTTACAAGATTTAAATTTTTTTTATGCGTTTGTCATAGTTTTTCTGAACTATAGCTTATTTTTTCATTTATTTGTTTTTACTGTTTTAGTTCATTTATGTGCATATTTATATGGTTCGATAGTTATTTTATAGTATATTCGTGTATTGTTCATTCTTTAAACAAAATCTACCAATGAATAATCATTTTAAAATACACGTGTTCACAAATTTAAACATGTTAACTTAACAATTATTTTATTCATTTTTTATTTTTATTTTTAGTTAGATAAATTTGGTTATATTATTACCTAGATACAAATTCTAAATGTTATCTATTATAAATATACCTATATACAGATAGATGCAGTTCTAATGAATTAATTGCTATCTTAATTAGATAACTTTTGAGTTACCGCTGTATTAGTAGATGATTGAAGTATATGATTTCTTTGAGTATACTAACATAATAAGTGAAAGAAATAAGCTTAATTTTTAAATAGTATATTGTAATACAAACGCAAATAATACGTTTTATTGAAAGACAATGCAATTGGAAATCATATACCTAATAATATTGTCATACTCAACTATAATAAGTCGCAACATGCTATTAAATATATTTCTACGTATTTAATGGTTTGACTTCGAGAAATCGTATTTTTATTATGAAAATTTTTATCATTCGTCTGTATTATACTTATATATGTCTAATATATTCTTTTAATATCCAATTAATAATATTCTTACAAATAAATTTTTAAGTTTCACTTCATCATACTAGATCAATATTTTATTATTTTTTACTCATCTAAATAGTTATTAAATCTCCCTTCTTTATCTCTATAAGCTTCTTACTAATGTAGACCTCAACTCTAATTGTCTATTTTACTTAAATTCTTCTTGGAATTTTATTATTTTTATTGTTATTTTTTTCTAGTTAAGATAATATTATATATATAGTATATTAAATGATAATATAACTCGATGGTTTCGGCCCTCGTCCTCTAATTATATTATCTTGTATTATCACAACCTAACCTACAATTATTGTAAACATTCATATTGTTAGTTGATTTTTTGAGATGAATAATTAAATTTTCAACATTATGTTATTGGTCTCTAAATAAGTAAAAACCAACATAACTGACAGATTATTAATTTATCGCACCCTGATTTTGTTTTAAGTAAGAATCGTAAAGAGTTAAGCTGTTTTGGTTTTTTGCTTAATTTCACGACAACTTAAATTCAAAAATACATTTACTATTTATGAATTTATGGAATTTCTTAAATGAAAAAAATACATAACATTGATTGCAGCAAAATCATTCTCAAAATATTTTAAACATTATTACAAAAATATTAATAAATAAATAAATAAGAAAAAGTGTATTATAAGTTTTAATTAACTTGTAACGGAGTGTATATAACTACCAAAACGGCCCTTTTCAGGGCCACCATATAATATAATCAAAGCAAGAATGTACATAGGCAACACACATTACAATAGTTGACAATGCCGTCCGGAACGCTTCAAAGGCCGATTGCCGAACACCCGAAAACACTACAATTTAAAAAAAAAAATGTATCTATGGATAGATATGATCATCCCGTTTACATAGATACTAATCCGACAGTCATAACTCAAATACCGGCAGAATGATGTTAAACACCGCGCAGACAGCAAAACCGATCACACAGCGTGAAGGTTTACTCTTCTGTACGATGTTTACGCTTCGGTACGGTAAGTAGTATATATACGAGTGCATTTTAACAAACGGTCACTTATTCTTCTATCAACCTTCAAATTCAGCCAGTACTAATTAAAATGGAAGAAATTGAAGAAACCGAAGAATATTGAAAACAAGATCAAACAGTTCGACATATACGGTGACGACTCCGGTTAGAGAAGCCATACCCGGACCAAACAACGACCGAACCCGGCAAAGTGGTCGTCATAAAACCCGACGATACCGACAGCAGTGCCGTCAAAGGGATACCATCCGAATCTCCAACTGACGCACCACGAGACCAGTCGCACCAACGGCAGATCGGACGATTACCAGCGGCTATACACGCGGTGATCACATATTATTGCCAACGGTCACACAGAAGTTAACGTGGTTGCGGCAGTAATCGCTTAACAGTCGATCTACCATTGCGACTGCCCATAAAAAAGCCCTTTTTAGGACTATTACGATTGTCCCACCCAGCACGCCTGCTTAGGTAGTCGCTCGAGCCGTCTCATTCCTACGACAACTTATATGAGTTTGTAGTAGAGTTACGCGGACTCGCTTCATAATTTATTGTAAACGGATAAATCTCCACATATTGTTTTTCTTTCGCGCCTCTAAAGCCCTGATACCGCTCGTGGTGACTCACTTATTTAAGCCAATTCCGCGGTCCGGAATAAATTCTTCCCTATATTAAAATTGTTATAATGATATTCGTGTTTTAAGTAATTAAATAATAAATTTACATGATATTAATAAATCAGCATTATGAGTTATTCATCGAACACCGATGCACTGATGCACTACATCAAACTGTCGGCGAATTTTGTTTTATATATTACGAAATGTATGCTAGTTTGTATTGTTAAATTTGAGGGGTAGGGAGACAAAAGTCTAATTTTATACGAATTGTTCTAAATATCGAACGTATGTGTTCATTAATGTACCGAATATTTCATTCTGAGTAAGTACTAATAATATTTTTCAGGTGTTAGTGGAATCGAAATAATACAAAATATGTTAATATCAAAAGTGTCAAAAGTGTATTTTTTTCTTATAATTGTTATTAAACATATCTACAAACTGTTATACTAAATGTGTATAATATCACACTCATGTATTATAAAAGAAAGAATATAAATAAATAATTCAGCACTATTAAGTAGATACGATTTTCATTAACAGCTATTAATAATCACTCAGTTAATTACTATTATTTTTTATTCATCACATAGTAAAAACAGAATTAGTTTTTGTTTTGAATAATCATCGATGACCAATTATAATATTGTTAAAGGATTTTAAGTATTTCAGTGAATTGCTATTTTTTTTTTTTTTTAATGAATTTATCGATGAAAGTTGTTATATGTAAAATAATTAGGTTGATAAGAATTTTAAATTCTTTTAAGAAATAAATAATTGAATACCTAGTTAAATTTTCGTTTTTATATAGGTACTTATATTTGTATTATTTGAGTGTTTTTTGTATGCTACAATATTTTGTGAATAAGTTTCATCTAAAATATCATTATTTACATTTGATGTACCATCAAAAATGAGCTTATAAATAATATTGGTATCGAGATTTAAATTTTCTTAATCAGTAATTTTTTCAGTGATTCATTATTAAACTGAAATGCAGTTTTAAGCTTTACGTGTTTCATTTGTCTGAATAGTAATCGAATCATGGTAATCTGGACCAGTTAGCCATCGTGGAATAGTTTAATTGTAGCGCTTATTCAGAAAACAATATATAATATATAAATTGATCGAAAATATTGGATTTTATACAACAAATTAAATTATTAGGCGCATATATTAGAATGTATTAAATAATAAAAATACGTTTAACACGAATGTCATAAATATTTCAAGCGGTTACATACTATTAAATTATACTATAAGACCATTAGTGTCATTAAAGTGACATACTATCTTAATTTTAGGTGATCGAAGAAATATTTCACAAAGCTTTTTAATAATAACAATAAAAATAGTAATAACAATTAAGTTTTTTTCTATTTCAATAATATATAGTATATACAATATACACAGGTAACGTAATTTTTATTTCACGTGAAATATTGTGTCTTCTAATGATGATAGAAAATTACTATAGACTAATATTGAAGTTATATATTTACAAGGAGAAGTTGAAAATAATATAATAATTATAAAAAGTAGTGTAATTTAAATGAAAAAGTGGAGGCTTTTAAATCCCTATTTGTTTAATTAAACATTCATCCTCCCTTACCAATTGAATAACCATATTTAATAATGTTTTTATGTCATAAGCACAGATTATTAATTAATTTACTAAATAATAATATTAAAATAAATAATCACAAATGAGATAAATTACGAGGGTTTTAAGAAGACGGCAGTACTTTTATTCTTAATTTTGTCATGATTATTCAAATAAAACAAAACAATACTAAAATCACCTTTAAACTTCATTGAATCGTATGATATTTTGGTTTTAAGTTAATACTTAATAATAACATACGCATATAATATGCGGAGTATGTTATTGAGAACCCAAATTATTATTTTATAAAATTGATCACGCATACCATCACCCATACTTAAGCTATAGCTCAAAACAAACAATTTTTTCTGTTATAATATTATTTGCTTACGGTTGAAATGTATGCTGTTTAATACACATTAACTGCCGCCAATGCTAGTGTTGACCTGCAATTCGCGTACATCAATAATAATACCAATAATGATACGGTCATTTCTGTACAAATATCGCATTATTATTATTTATTATAATTTATAATAGAATAATATGACGTGTATGTACAATATAATAAATGTATATTAATATTATATCATTTTTATATCGTGTGCGAGTGCTTTTAGAATCCAATCGTAGGTACTTACATAGTTACATAGTACCTATACATAATGTATTATACATATATTATATACGTATTATTATGACATAATATATTTAGGTATATTTCAGTAATGCGTGCCGATAACATGTTTTTTATCGACATTATTCCGAAGTAGTTTTTATTTTATTTTTTTGGCGAATTAAAAAACGTTATTATAATATTATATGCCCGTTACCGTGGGTGATGTATGTGTGCAGTCAGTGCCAGTCATAATGTCCGCTGGCTGTTTGGCGCATTATAATCGCTCGTCCTATTTTAATATATATATCTAATCGTATTTTTTTTTTTTATTTTTTTTTTTTACTCTACAGCATAATAATAATATACCGTAGTTGACTGTAGTTATTAAATAATTATTATAATACGTTCGGCGTGACGTAAATATGTGAATCATTCGTGTAATAAACTGGAATTAAATATTAAAAAACGGTGTAGGTATATTATATTATGACAAATATCATATATTTTTCTCCGCGTATAATGTAATTCAAAGCTCGTACAAAGAAATCTTATTTCTTTATCTTATTTTGTCAATTTTTAATACATTTAATATTAAAGTAGAAAACGTTTATTAAAGAGTAAGGACACGAATAATTGGTATGATCGAATTTTAAAAACAAAATGTCTAGAGGACGTACATTAAAAATTGGAAATAAATCGGATTATTGCAACACACATCGATTAAATAAAACAATTAAATCCAAGGTACTACCATAAAACTACGGTACCGCGTCATAATCTTTTCTTTACTATCGTTTCGTATCGATATTGAATTCAACTTGTTCAATTAATTTTGTTTTTTTTCTGTTTTTTTGTCGTAACTCATAAGTGCAGTATCTATCTTACCGTACCTCTTTACTGTCATCGTTTAAGATCAGATTCGGAGTACTTACTTTAAAATGGTTAGTGGTTTGGTGTTGAGCAAAATTATTCTTAAGAAAGCCAGTTTAAGAAAACCAGACATCGATATATACATATTAGACATTAAATATAAAATAATTCATTTTTTTTTTCATAGTATATATATATTTTTTTAAATTATACATATTTTTCACAATAATTAAGACCAATCATTTATTAGAAACAATCGGTTAATTGAAATATTTCATCTCAGTCCAAAAGTGATTCTAATAAACGGCTTCCACTGTATATTAAATATATTTATTATAGGTACTACAGTAAATTACAAAAATAACAATTTACGTCATTAACTGTTGAACATAACAAAAATCTACATTTAATTGACATTAAAATATTGTTACAATAGTTAACTAAAAAGTTGCGATAATAATTTTTGAAAATTATAATTAATATATTATTATTTGTATGAATACCTATTTAAAATTGAAATATTTATAGCACAATGAACAAGAAGAACATTTATTATTTTGTAAAATTACTTATATATGTTTTAAACACTAGGTTTAACCTAACCTAAACACAAAAACCGTGGACAACGATTATAACTCGAAAAAAATGTTAAACCCGAATATAACTACGACTAATAGAATATTTTAATATATTTTTTTTTAACAGTCTAAAACGAATAATATTATCAATACTTGTGGGTAAAGTAAAACACACTTTCATCATTACCATGTAATACGTTTTTACTTCTTACAATAGGTTTTTATACATAATTTTCCAATCCTGAAAATAATGTATATAATGTATATATATAAATTTAACCTACAATTAATTTTATATCGCCCGATTTAATGCAATAATAATATTTTACATCCACATCATTGATGTCACCATTACAATAACCGATTTAAAATATTTTACGTTGTTGTTTCATAAATTATAAGTCACATAAGTAACAAGCTACAATTTCTAACCTATCAACAATTATTATTATCGTAATAGTAGTAAAATATAAGAGTAAATAAGGAAAGTTAATTTCGCCTAAAGAAAATTAAATATTTAAATAGTTTCTATTAGTTACAGATTATATAACTTTTATAATTAGTAAAAATATGGAGTTAACGATATTGTTAAGCAAAATCTTAAAAACTAATATTATCTATAAATAATCTATAATAATTACTTTTATAATTTATAATCAAGATTTGATTCCTTATTTTTGGAAATACTCTTATAATTATAATATTAACGAACTGAATTTATATCGACTTTAACTATCATTTATTAAATGATTGAATCAGTCGTCAGTTATTTGTGTTTATATCAAAAATTAATCATTGAATTATGTTTGTATAAAATATTTGAAGTGGAGAAAAATAGAAAATGATAGAAATACAGATTAATTTAAACGAAAACGATATTAGATAATGAAGCTAAAAATATAAAAAAATCAAGTTTTGAACAAGTAGTAAATTAGTAACTTGAATTTGAATTTGAAAATCGATTACTTGTTTATTTTCATTTGGCAAGTATGCTTTAATTGTTATAAATAAGTTATACATACTTAATTTTAAATACTTTTATATCTTTCAAAATATTACTATATTCTTTGATACAACAAAACAATTTATTTTTATTGATATATACGTGTGTATTTATAAACTTATTGTTATTTAACATAAAATTAACAAAAATCTTGGAAATAATAATAATTTTATACATTATTTGTATTATTATTATACATGAAGATGATATAAAATAAACTGTGACACATGCTTTGTAGTTTAATCTGTAATCGTTGCTTTCATGGTGTCAAACACAGTATTATGTTGACTAAGTTATTACTAATTTCAAAAGTTTGATTATTGAAGAGTGAAGAAGTGGAAATATGTTTCCAAGCTCTAAGATAATTTTAATAGAATATGTTCTAACGACCAAATTTATAAATTTATTAGAAAAAATGTTGAATTTACTAAAAATATTAATGAAAATTAAAAACAATAGTGAAAATATTTATACTGGTTTTTCCACAAACATTTTATTGGACATAAAATGTTTCCATACAAACAGAGCTAATTTGAAATTATGAGCTCAAATAACATTGATAGAAGTAGAAGTACAATATAAACTAGTTTACGACCGAATAAGTGATAATTTTTAATTAATTTCCAATATTGATTTATAACAAAATACACATAATATACCTATATGATTATAATATAGTTATTCCACAACAATTAAAATAATTAATTTTTAAAATAATTATGTGTTGCAATAACAATAATGAAAGTTTTATCTAATATAAAATTAAATAATAATAATTTTTGACATTTTTCATGCATTTATTATGTATTTTGAATTAATTAATACATTACACTTTAGTCATACAAGTAAATGTATATCCATTCAAAATAAATTACCAGTATTTTAAGCTTATACAAGAAGAATAGTGAACCAACATTTTGGGTTTTAACCGTATTCCACTGAACACATCAAAACTTTAATACTTATAAAGAACAAATTACCAAGTTACTTATTTGAAATTCGATTTTTTAGATGTGTTGGATTTCTTCGATAAAATAAAATATAATAATTGAACGAAATGTTCTATTTGTAATTATTTTTTAAATTATTTCTAAAAGAATTAACACTTATTAAAGAAAATAAGTAATTTCCTTTAAAATAATCACCTTTTTTTAAAGCAGCTGTGATTCAAACGGAGCCAGAAAGGTTATAAAAAAAGTACTTTAACTTACTGAAATTGGGGAATTCGATTTTTTTTCATAAAAATGAAAATATCATATTCTTAAAATAAGTATTGAGTTTATCATGATTTCAAAATACAATTAAAAAAAATAAATGTATTTTCATAGATAACACGATCTTATATTTTAAAGCAGCACGAAAAATTTATATTTAATATTTTAACAAAAGTGCGATTCATTTTATAGAATGACCAATGGCATACTGTGGGATATATTGCGTTCTTAGTACATCGATGTTACATTGTAATTGGTTAATGGTTGTATTAGTTATCTATAATAACGGTAAAATTAACTACGAAAAAAATTAGATATGTGAAGAGCTTGAAGTCTTGTGGCAGAAAGTGGTATTGTAATAGGTGACCGAGTACTAATATAGTAGGTACGTATTTAAATTTCAATAACCGTAATTTTATATAAGAAAAAAATTGAAATATTAAGGACTGCAATACGGAAAAAAATGCGTTTCTAAAATCCTATGTTGTATACGAGGCTTGAGCTACAAATTTAAAATTTCGTAAATTCTTAGGAATAATAGATAGTTTGTACTTTGAAGGAATAGACTAGGTATGATAACAATAAATAATCAACATAATATTTATATTATGAATTTTTTTTATTTTTTGCTTATATTTTCATCTGTCTTCACAAAATCTAATATCGATTAACAAAGATGTTAGATCGAGTAGTAGAGTAGTAAATACAGCCATACAGCTTAGGTACTTACTCTGTCATTTTTTTTTCTGCTAATAATTAACCTAATTATGAACTATTCAGTTACTTTTCAATATTTTTCAGTATTTTAAAATACAGATCGAACGTGGTTAACTAGAAATTCTTTTCTTGAAACCGTGGATACCTCAGACTTTTTCCACGGTCCCTAGAATTTTCTTTTTAAATTATACAAAAATCTTGTTCAACTCGAATACTTGCTTAAATAACTCGAAATTTCAATATTTTTTAAGCTATACATATATAAATAATAGATTCACAGTAATTAATATATTGTACTGTTTTAAATAAAATGTATATTTTGACATTTTATATTTGGTTTTGTGGAATTACTCAAATACTTGGATAACTCGAACATTTTTACCAGTCCTTTCAATTTCTAGTAAATCGAGTATGACTATATATAAAATAATATTAATGTTCAATTTATATAAAAGTAGACAAATCAAGGGACGTGACTGAATATAATCTTATGGTAACAAAACAAAAAAACAAATAAATAACTGAAAAAATATACGTTTTTGACAGTATTTGGCATTCTCGTGAATATTTATTTCTTTAAATTTTTGGAATTGCAAAACCTAGAATAGTAATTTATTTTAAGGTAATTTTAAATGAAAAACTTAAAATTATGTTACATTTAGCTCCACTTGGAATTGCTTTTAACGCACTCAGAGAATGCGTTAATATTGTCAGTTGTCACATTCAACTTCTTATAATAATAATACACTATGAATATACACAATCGTCCTTCAGAGCTTAAGTGAACAAAGCAAGATGAGTTCCTTAATCTAAAGGTCTGTGATCAAACAATAAAACACTAACAACTTCACTAACCCATAACAGAGCCAGTGACCTGATAACTTTTTTTCCGTCTCAAATATTCTTTGATAATAATAAATATATACATATTTTATTTTACCTTTAATTTAGGTCATTTATACAGATGTCGATAAAAATGTGTATAGAACTTTAAACTTTAGCCCTCATTAATATATATAACGTAATCGATAAGTCCATTTTATATACAGTATAGTATATATTCATATCTATATTCTATGCATTTAGTTTTCTATAATATTTTTGTTATTAAAAAAAGTTAACAAATTTAGTAACTGTATGAATATGTAGGTATTAAGATTGTCCTAATGATAACTATACCATTTTAGTTTTATATGTTATGACTTTACGAGCAAAATAATATGCACTTTTAAATATCACTGAATATTTTTTATGCTGAATGATAGAGAGGCTGTTGATATTGTCTTATACCACATACATTAGAACATTTTGACTGAAAATTGTAATAGCTGTTAGTTTTTTTATATTTTTAAACAAAAATTATACCACAGAAGTTTTATGAATTGCAATATGAGTTCAGTAAGTTTAATTTAATAATAAATAATATTTTTTAACAATAATTATTTTCTCCGATATTATTGAGTTGTTATTATCAAAAAGGATAAATGCACTAAATAGTACTAAGGGCAGTATATTTAAAAAAACTAATATTACTCATTAAATTAAAGTTTATGGTGACAATAATTATGCGTAAGTTATAGTTAATTATAAAAATAAATTTACAATACCTATGTTATTTTTACTTTTATAGTTTTATAATAAATAAATTATTTTGCTAATAATGGTACTAAAACTAAAAAATCATTTAAGTTTATAGTAGGTTAATCATTCATAATGTGTGTATGATGGTGCATATATTTTATTAGTTACGTATATGTTATTAATATTTATAATGTTATGTATATTAAAGAAAAAAATTGAACACTTCTCAATAATCAATGAGCGCTGTTGTTGTAGAAATATGTCGTTGGTTTTGAAAATATAAAGATTAGGTAATAGTTATGTGGGTTAGACCATATATTATAATATTACCAAATTAAGAATTTTTTGTTTTATAGAAAATATGAACGCAATGAATATAGTAATATAATATACAAGTGATTATTTGAATAAAATGCTGTTGAGATAAATATGTCAAAATTAATTTAATTTACCTAGTGTATTTTCTTTGAACTTATATACAAAAATTGAATGTCGTTTTGATTCAGTTCGACATAAATTAATGAATATAATTAACTATGGTTAAGTTAAGTGAACTCAAGATCGTTAAATTAGTAACTAATAGTTAAATAATTACTAAGTAAATAATATATATGTCATACTTCATAAAATTCAAATATAAACAATTCATTTTTAGATTATTCGTTGCAGTTAACGGGACATAACGTATATATGGTACAGATGTGACTCATAGTTTCGCAATTGTCGATAAATATTTTATATAATTATATACCTACATGTTTTATTATTTTATAACATAAAACAAACTATAAACTCACTGTTATTTGTTTCTCATCGTATTTAACCGGAGTTGACTTCGTATTTCAGATTTACTGGCACCCCCTCGGGCCGGGTCGGCTCGGTCAAGCCTGAGTGAAATGTCTGGAGCCAGTGGTACATCAACTGGTACGTATCTGAACGAAGCATCTACATTGGTGTTAGAGACGACGGAAAACAACGTGAAAAAGTGAGTTGACCCTTAAGCGATGTGTGTGTAATGTGTATTGTGTATGTTACATTTTATCGTACATAATTTTATGATATTAATCCAATTTCTGAAATCGAGAATTAAATGGAGAAAAGTTTCTGATTTTGTGAAATCAGCAATAAAATTGACGTAAACGCAAAATCAGAATTTTGGAGCTTATAATACTACCGGTTTCTTTAGTTTTACAAGAACTTTATAGAAAAAAAAAAATGTAAACTCATAAATGAAATTAACATTATTTTCTACACTAGATATTGTTAAATTTTAAACTATACTATGTTAGCTCCAATGAAGGCTTTAATTAAATAAAAATCGTTTGAAATAAAATATAAAAAACAGTCATTTTTTTTTTTTTTAAAAAAACACTTATCTTGAAATCATACATTATTGTTATTTTTCAATTGAAATATTTTAATAGAATAATAAAAAAATATATCTTTTTTATAAATATCAGCCTGTTTGATGATTGGTTTTGATTAATGAGTACCCATAGCAAATATTGATAATGAATAATTTATCATTATTGATAGCCGTAGCTCAGATATTACAATGTTTGCATTTATAATTTTTCAATTATTACCTTTAGACTAGGTCTCTATTATAAGTTACGCTTTTTGAAGTCAAATTATGGTATTTATATTTGTAGTTTATACAAACTAATTTTAGTATTGATTGTTTGAAATGTGCTCTTTGTTAGTAACTATCCATATCAATAATAATAAGTAATAACTAAATTATCACTTCTATGTTTTTATAAATAAAAAAATATAAATTTAAATAATTATAAAACAAAATTAAGTAACAAACACTTAATAAAAAGAAAAATAAATACATTGAAAATGTTCAATTTTTAATATGTTATGAGTTATGCTTATAGTATTGTGACTTTTATAATGCGTGCGTGTTAGTAGATATTGGTCAGACGAAGAAGATCAAATCCGTGAAATAGTTACAATGTGTTTGCTCTACAAAAATAATATAACAAATGCGTTTTATATTGAAGTAAGAGCAGAGGACATACTATAGCCCTAAATATTCACAAAATATACGATAACAGGTTGTATAGTGTACTCTCAAAAATTTGATCGAACTATAGCTATTGTGTAGATGCTTTTAATTTAAACTAAATTGTATAAGGATTGAATGCGATATTTTATTAAACATTAATTAAAAGAGATGATACACGCATAAAAAATATATATGCCTCAAAAACCCAAACCGAACCTAAATAAAGGTATATTTTTAAGAACACATACATTTTATGTATTATAAAATTAAGAATGTTGCTTTGTTGTAAGTGTAATATAGAACCATAATTGTTTTTTTTTTTTTAAACGATATTATAACACAAATATCCAAAAATGCTATGAGCCTCTTTATTTTACTCATAATCAATAAGACGTAATGTAATATTCACTGATATTTTTGTCCCCATTGATATTTTAACTTCTAATAATCTACACGAACATTGAAAAGCGAGTTTTAATGAATAATATTACATTATATTATGTTTTTTCATTTAAATAAATTATACTCATTTTATGGTTTAGAAAAAAAAAATAATTTAAAATAATGTAAAACGAATGAAATATTTTAACATTATAATCTTAGCTTATTTTCGAGGATTTTAATGGTGTGTTGGTGCATAGTATATTTCACTAAAAGTGTCTTAAGAAGACATACGGAAGGCTGAATAATTAATAATATTTAGAGTTTTAATAACTTCCGGCCCTGCGATTATATTGTTATGATGTGATAATGATATTAATGTTTTTAACGGTAGCTTGATCCAGGGCGCCTGTGCATAATAATAATGAGCTATTCGATAAACACAAAAATTGTCATAACAACATAATATTATTATGAGAAACCTGCACTGCCGGAAGACTCAACTTGGTGAAACATGATTGAGCACGGTCTCTATTTTGAAACAATCCGATTGAGCACGGTTCATATTTTTTAACAACCCAATTGAGCACAGTCAAATGAATACAACGTTGCCAATTTTTCTGTCCGACTATAAACAGCTAGGCTACAAGCGTATTTTGAAATACTCGTACCTATACGGTGGGAATATTCGTCAATCTATATGCTTTACTAGTCGTATGGGAAGTATTTAACATAGAATGGTGATTATTTTTAACCGTGGTTTCCCATCTTTTGAAAAGCGGCATAAGTATAATCGATAAATAATATACAAGTCGTGTAGGAAATTAGGAACTCTTAGCGGTGGTGTAGCTAAATTGCCTATCCAAGGCGCCGTGTTAACACAATATTTCGATGTCTATCGATTTACATTGGTCGCATATTATTATAGAACAATAATTATAAATAATAATATTATCATAGCTATTATTATCATTATTATTTATAAACAAATACACAAACCCTTTTTTTTATCTTACCAATATCTCCGCCTATATAATATAATATAGTATAAGGACCTATAGATATAATATAATTGGAAAGTTATCGAATAATAGGTTTGTACTAAATACATTGTATTAATAATGTTTAATAATATTATAACATGTAAAATACGAATATTATACTTAACAAGAAAATATTGGTGGTGCTCTCTTTCTTGTGAAATAACATTTTTTTTTTTTTAAATTACAGTTATAATCGGGTAATACAGAGTATAAATACAGTACAAATACAATATTTAGAGCGTGTTGATTTTGAAATGTAAATTTAAACAGTTTTTATGATAGAATTTCGACCAATGGCCAATGGGTGATATTAGTTATTATTATTATTCAGGTGCACGTAAATAATAATTACCGTAATTGCCCCGTGGTACAACGACGACCATCACTTTGAGTCATTGTTCTCATTCGACCTACTCTCTATATTGTACTGTTATGTAGGTCGGGTTCATAATATTATTATTATCATCATTATCATCATTGTTATTCTCATGATCGTTGTCATCACCATCATAAATACACTTTAATACTATTTTGTAGTTAAATAATCACGATTTTATTATTTGTAGCATTTTACATTTCTTACGCAGTTCCTAACGTGTTACTATACTCATTACTCAGGAACAAAGCCGATGGCGAAACATTGGACAGAGTTTTTGTATGTCAATGCGTGAGAGAGGATAAGAGGACGTAAAAAAAAATCGTATCGTACAGGTGCTTATCACGTTATTTGTGAAATACGCAAAACGCAAAAATGTCTACCCAATTAAACAATAAAACACTTCTGCGGGTGATTTTTTTTTGGTTCGACTTCTAGTGCGCGACGATTTGTGAATCGTTTAGATTACATTGTAAGTTGCATTAAAACAACAACAATGAAAATAAAAAATCAAGTTAATATTAACCTTTTTATATTTGTATTAAATTTTACTCTATAAGTATACTTTTTGCAAACGAAGGAAAAAAATAATAATAATATGAAAACGGCAGAAAACAATAAAAATATATTACGAAACGAAAAGTTGAGAGCTGTAACTTACCAATATTAATACAATATTATGCCTATATAAAAAAACGGATTACAATGCGTATGCGTTCAGCTCTCGGAAGCTAAGTTTATAAAATTCTACGTAAATTATATTTATTGTTGTTCAATAAAAATAACATTGTTCTACTAATCTAAGCATAATACTACTGTATTTAGAGGTCACTGTTGGGGAAATAAAAAAAACAAACGAAAAAAAAAAAATGATACTTTTGAAACAATTATATAATTTTACCTCATGGAATTCAAATTCAATGTTTTTAAAATAAGATCATCGGAAGGATTTACACAACTGAAATATTTTAAGAATATCGTTTGATTTAGATTTGTGCCAGTGGCGTAATGTTTAAAGTGTTTTGAAGTCGTGTAAGTAGCACGATATACGATGTGGTTCCGATCATAGCAATAAGTCAAGTAGGATAGCCCCTTTTTTTGCTGTCCAACCGGAAGCTTTATATCCCATTTCATATTTTTTTCATCGTTATTTTTATTTATTGAAATTAAATGTACGATGTTACTCGATTGATTATGATAGAAAAATATATACTTATATTTGTTTTAATAGTTGGAATTGATTATGTTTTTAAAAATTAGTTTTGTTTTTTGTATATTACAAATGTTGAAATGTCTCAAATCAAAAATTTGAAGTGTTCAAAATGTTAATGAACAAAAAATGAAAACTCGACTCGTGGTTAAGGTAACCACCTTAATTGTAGGCACCGCCTGACCTAGTGAACAAGTAATGCAAGTATCAATTATTTATGTGTACTTAGTTACGTATAGTAAACACGACACGATTAATTGTCATGTATGAAACAATGTTTATTATCGTACAAGTTTAGTAGAAAATACATATTATCGTAGAATATTGAAGGACAAACTAATGAGAAATTTTGCAAACAATAAGTATTGTCTATTTTTAATAGTCTTAAAGTATTGCATATTTACTATATTTAAATTAAAAATATAGATAGGTGATAGATTCTTACTTAATTATGGGTTATTAGAATTATTTAACAAATATAAAGGACAGTTTGTAACTAGTTAGGTGACGCATATCCCTAAAACTATATGTGACCAAGTTTACACATTAAAATTTTAATTTAAAATTTACATATTTTATACAAGTGATATTTCTTCGACTTTTACGTTCATAATATAATTTACAGTCGTTCTATAAAAAATAAAAAAATAAACCATAACTTTTGAGTATTTAAACTAGTATTTAGTAATTATTGTATTGGGTGACAGACGAGAAATGTACGAACGATCATTTAGTTTAAAACTTTTTAATCATCATTTATATTTTATTCGTTATCGAAACCGTTAGATATAATTTTTTACTGTAATAATTATGTTTATACGTAAACACGAATTTCAACGGGTTTTGTTTTGTAATTGTTCCAGACATTATTTGGTACCATTCACTCAGGCCAAGAAAAGCAAATGGAAGAGGGCTGGTGTTAAACTGCACATATATAATGATCATACGTTCGTCGCCAAACATTTATCCAGGTACGTTTATATTGTTTGTGTGCGTAAATATGATTAAAAAAAAATACTTTAAGAGATTTGAGGAAGAATTATGTAGTCGTTCACGATACTGAAATTACATTTGTGTATATTGTTTCCTTCGAACACTATGTCATGGCAAATATTTAAAATTTTTGAAATTCATTTGAGTTTAGAAAAAAATAATTCTATGTACAATAACATCATACAATTAAGCGTTTTTATTTTGTTTTAGTGTAAACACTAATTGTCTCAATAATTAATAACGTGTTTAATATTTGTATTTTCGTTATATATGTACCAAAAGTTTTTATTTTTTATTTTTATTTTCATTAGCTTTTGAAATGTTAAAAATTACAATTTTTCATATAGACAGCAAATTATTTTAAAAACTAACGTAAAAATCAGAATTGATATATTTAAATGTAAAGATAAACGATACGCTTCTTTTTTCTTAATTGGAGTTGTTACAATACCGCTTCGCTGTTCTATGAAGTAGTTTTAATATAGATACCAAGAATAGTAAGAAATGTTTATTGGATAGATTACTGATATATTGATTGAGGTGTTTTTAAAAGTAGTACTGAATATGACCAAAAATAATTTACGTGGCTCACGTGAGATGGACAGTTCAGCATTAAAAAGCATACAGTCCTCTATTATGACCAGTATCATACACGTAATCGAGGATTAAAATAGCTCATAATTCCCCCTTTCATATTATGTAATAATATATTATTTCATATAATTTATTTAGTCATTAAATATATATAGTATTTACTGTTTTTCGTGGTTATTATTCATTTTATTTTTTTTTTATTTTTTTTTTAGATGCATATATAATTTAATTTTTCCATTGTTTGTAACATACAAATACCTATACAATTTACAATTCATATAATTTATATATTTTCAAAGTTCCTATGTATAAAGAAAATTTTGAACAATTGCTTTCGATGATCAGAATTACTATAACTAATTATTGGCTGACGTTGAGAGATATACTCCTGTACCAATTCAATTTACTCTTTAATATTTTCAATACTTACCTATAATTAATTAACTGAAGTTGTAGTACCTATTTTATCTTTTAAGATTTATAATCATTGGAAAATATTTTTCTTCGAAATTGAAATTATAACGTAAAATTGCATAAAATAAAAACGATAACGATAAAAAAATATTAAATGTTAATATAATAAAATGACTTCCAAAACCTTTAAGACTTTTTGAGAAAATATTAGTGTTTACCTTTAACAACTTTTAATAATATGCTTGTATGTTATAATAACATGGCCTTCAACCGTTTTTGATTTGTTCCCCATTTTGATGATCATAACTTATTTTTACATTTTGTCAATCGGCAAAAACAAGCAATACTCAGCAAACAGTTTGAAGTACTATATTAATGGATTAGGACTATACATTGGATAACTAATTGAATAAATTAAATTATTGTATTGTTATATTGATTTATATTTTAGAAAGCGTTCAATATATTTTTTTTTATTACCATAAAATCTCCATATTAAGCAATAATTGTTTGATTTAACAAATTAGTTTTCGACAATCGATTCAGTATTATAATATAGGTAGATAGAAAGACGTTGCCACTGCATTGACTCTGATACTAATGAAGCGTATACTATAGTATAATATTATAAATTAATGTTACTTTACTACGTCGTAAAAATGTTATCTAACGACGTCTGTTCCATAGTCGCCTCAATTGTCTGGTGTGCGCAAAATACTTCCCGAGACGCATCGGCAAACAAGGGTACGAGTGCAGGGACTGTCTCATCAAATGCCACAAAGAATGTCACGTTAAGGTGTCGGTGGTGTGCACCAATTCAAAAATTCATAATATCGACCTGTGAGTATACAATTTAATATTATTTTAAAAGATATCTACTGTATAGTGTAATGACAGTATGGCATACCACTCTAACCGCAATAAAATAATGTATGACACGTATACATGTATGCACGAGCGTATTGTGACGACGAAGTTTGATTACGATAATTATTTTGTAAGTACTCTTTCGATCGTACATGTTTTGTGCATCGTCTTACAAAAATTCAGTTTCAAAAGGTAAAAAAAAGGTTTCGCCTTATCCCGTTGCAGTATAATAGAATCACATTTTTGACTTTATTAACATTATGTCTTCCGACTGGCTGTCTCAATAAGATACATAGATACATGTATGATATAAGGCGCTCTTTTCTTCACTATAGACAATAGTCTTAATATCGTTCTTCGTTGTATTATATTATTATAACGTAAATAGTATAAGTTTAATAAGATGAATTATTCTAAATGTTCGTTAAATTGGCACACACATTTAATGCTACAACTTTAAAGCAAACATACGATAATTAAAACTTTCTATGACTTTGATATATCATTTTCAGAATTTACTACTACTTGTTATTTTTTTGCAAACACACTAAAATTATTTAGATGTAGCACAGGGATATTGTTCAAACACCTTTGAAGTTATAGCGTCGGATTATAAACGAATTTTATTGTATTTGAAAAAACATATATATGATCCAATGTCTATATTAGTGAATGCAATTTTCTTAAACCGTTTGTTAAGTCAGTATCTTATGAATGGAGATTGGTAGATTTATATTTTAGTAAAATGTATAAATATTATACATATTATTATATTTTGAGAGCATGAGTAACCATTTTTATTTTTAACTTGAGATATTTTAAGTTGTAATAAAACATATTAGAACCTTATAACTAATTACTCTGTAGTAATATGAAATGACGAATAATCAAAATATTATATTAATATGTTATACTTTAACACACAATTTAAATAAGCCACTATGAAATTATAGGAATTTTGTCAATGCAAATATAAATTATGTCAGTATAAGAAGTGTATTATACTTTATTTATAAACTACGTCAAATAGATACTCTAATTTATCATAAGTGTTTGAATATCGTAAGATTAAGTCTAGTAAAGTTCATATTTCTATGACCGTAGTTTATTTTTTTTCATAAAATTTTTATTTTTCGAAACATTTTATAAATAAAATGAAGTAGATACTCAATCTAAATTATACTTATTTATTTTGAAAGTAAGAAATTTCAAAGGGATAAATTGTCTAGGAAATGTTATGACTTATATTTTGAAACTGTTTTAGCATAAACATAATATGTCACAATATAATCTATGTATCATATAAAAATAAAAATAAAAATACATACATATTTTTGCACACGAAAATCAACTAGGTTCTTGTCAAATGATTATTTCATAATTAATTTTTGTGTATTCAATAAAAAAGGATCTCGAAAATTCGGAAATTACACCTACACGTCATAATTTATAAAGTTCTATAAAATTTGGATTCAACCGTATTTTTCCAAAAATAACATACTATGTCTCTCCACTCTTTATTTTTCTTTAAAAAGTTATTTTATACATTATATATAAATACTGTATAATATCAAATTATAATACAAAATATTTGATCTATATTTTTATATAATATATCATAAGCAACACTGATTATAGTAATAATACAAGTATATAATTAATTGAAACATTGACAACAATTATCACATTATTTTTTAAGTTAAAGATATTATTCTAATTTTATGTTATAATTTTATAACCATTATTACTGTTTGTTAGTTTTTTACTTTATCCTATGTATTTTCTCTTTTCTATGTTAACTTTTTAATCACTTTTTCTTATTGTAAATCACTACTTTATATAGATTGTATACTGTTTTAGATTGTTAAAAAAAATTTGAAAATATGTTATAGCTTATATGAGGTATAAAAAATTATTTTTTTCTCTGTTTTAACATAATAGTTTTTAATTTTAATTTATTTCATTTTTAATTTTTATTCCATGCCTATGCAATAAACTATATAAAATTATATTTTTAGACAGAAAATTATAGTTACTTATTAAAATTAACAAAAGATTAACAACAATAATTTTTTATGACAGATATTTTTTTTTTTAATTATTACGTATAGTAAAGGAATTATGTATCTCATTATTGTATTTATTTAACTATCGCCAAATATTTCATATTGAAAACGATCGATTTTTAAAAACGCATACATTATTTTTATTATTTAGACAGACTTAAAAAAAAAATAATAATAATAATAGTTAATGACGACCTTATCATGTTAAATGTCACGATATTATACGTACTTATAGGACCTGTCATGTCTAGGCCTGTAGCTCTTCAACTTTGTTAATATTTATGTATTTTTTTTTTCAGGAATAATTTAACAGTATTGCCATCGATATCAGCATAGTTACTGGACAGTCGACCGCACCAGACGTGCATGTCCGTTCACGTTCACGTACACCTTATCTACTCGCTAATAATAATGTCATATTATCATAATATTATAACATATATATCGTACACGATAACCTTATTATATTTATGTACACTGACCATAGTATTATTATAACATAGGGATACTCGTTAAAATGACATCGGAATAAATAAAAGCCAGGTGGTCGTAACGCCCATAATAATAATATTAATATTATATCCGATACGCCGAAAAATCAACCATGTCCGACGACAACGATAGTAGTTATAAAGATGTCACTAAAGATAGATACTAAGATGATACTAAATAATAATAATAATAAAAGTAAAAGTTATAATAACAGTAGTAATAGTCCTAATAGTAGGTAACTATGACATAGCGGGATGTGGTCGAGGAAGATGGTCGATGGAGACGCAGAACAAACACCGCTGTTATAAGAACCATGTAAATACACAACATTTTAATATTATAGAATAGGAGGTAAAGGTTATATTATAGACATTCAGTAGTTATTTTTTGTCCCAGACGTGTGTGTAATAGGAAATAAACGAACAAAATATAAATAACGAACAACCCAAGTATTTTTTGAGTCTATATATCACGTATTGTTATTGGCAGGCGACATTTATGCATGTGGTCATAAAACATCAATCGTGTATACAAGACTGATGAATAATGATAATTTATAATAATAACCATAAATATAATAATAATCATAATCGTAATAATAATTATAATAATAATAATAATCTTTATAATTAAAATAATAATAATTTTAATAATTTTTATAATAATAATAATAATAATAATAATAATTGTTATAATTATAATATTGTATTATATATTAAAAAGACTAAAGTTAAAATAAAAATCAACGCTACGATAATATACAAACACACACTTACACATAAACATAAACATATAACACACGCGCTGTCACACAATAAAAGTACATATGCCGAGTGATTATCGTTTACAGTTAACACTCGTCACCTCAAAAAGTATTGTTAAAGTATTAAGGTTTTAAAAATGTTTATTTTTTCCAACATTCGAATTCACTATGAAAAAAAGTTTTTGATAAACAAATATTTTTTTATTACCGTCTTTTGTCGTAACTATTTTGATTTAATATTCGAAAACAAGACAATTTGTCTAATATATTCGAATTTCGTAAATCAAAATGCTCAGAAAAATGTTTCAGAATGTGAAACTAAAATGTATGTTATCATTAAAATAAATTGAAATACTTAAACAATGATACCTAACGATAAAAATAATAAACAAATATCATTCTATTTTCAAAAACGTTGTTTCGTAATGAATTAAAATTATGTAAATACAAATATTTTAAAAATACATCAAATTAAACTTTACAAAATAATGAGTGTTCACTGTTAAAAGAACAATCACTCCATTTTATATTAGGTATATATTTTATTATTTATATACGTATGCAGTTACATAAAATATGTAGATATATAAATCGGTATAATAACATCATAAGTACATAACTTATCGATTATTCATCTAAACTACGTTTTGGTGCTTCAACAATTTTTACCTAATTTTGTCGGTAGCGACAATAATATACAACAACGTAACTAGATATACATTGTCGAACATTGTCGTTTTTTGTTTTTGTTTTGTATTGTTTGTTTTTTTTTCACACTTAAAATTAATAATAACGCTATATATTGTATATTATTTCCGTTATTAATATTATTATTCGTTGAAAACAAAAATAATTATATAATATGATTTCCCTTATCTAGTTTTTGAATATTTGTTAATAATATTATTATTATATGATATATAATATATATCATATATAATTTTATCAAATGCAGAAAAATATTATTGTAATAAATATTATGTATTATTATTTTTTGTTCCATTATTCTTACGGTATAATATAATATTATTTTAAAAAAACTAAAAATAAAACAAATAAATTTGAATAAAAACTTTATAACACACTCGCCTTATTATAATATTATAGTTATAATAATAATAATATCAATAATATCGATAATAAATAAATTATTCAGGTTTCAATCGGTGCCAGTATTCCACGCTCTGCTTTGGTTTGCTTAGCATATCCTTCCAGTGCTGTGCCTCCAGCTGTCCAGTCGCATTTTTGTTAGCTGACAATAATACATCATACGAATCCATTATAATATATACAATATACCTACGATTGGGTGGTTTAGTTGGTTGGTGGTTGAGGAATGAGCAGGTTATCAGTTATAAACATCATATCAAAGGTGTTAGGGGAGCTTATAACTGTGTTAAAATTATTTAGCTTCTTCTAAAAGTTGAGTGATGACTGGTGGGGTATGTAGGACAAGTATATGGCTATAATATCTTGAGTTGTGTTAAGAAAAAAACAAAACCCCTCTTTGGATTGAAGTTAAGATAGTTATAATAGTTACAAGGATATTATAACGATAAAAACTTCTAACAGAAGCGGCATTGTAAATATAATACAACAGTTTTATATTTTCGTACAATTGTTTTTTTTTTTTTTTACTTAATCAAAGTATATATTTTACTATTATTGCGACAATAGATGAATTTTGTTTAATAATTTATTTTGTAAAGCATTGAATTCTACCTATATAGCTATTTATCTGAATTTTTTTTCATTAGTTACGGTCTAGTACATGCTTGTCTAATATTTAATTCTTAACTTGTATAAAATGTTTTAAATAAAGTACCTGAATATTTTTGCAGATTTTTAAAAAATGTATGTAACAACAAACAACTTTTGCATGAATGTGTATTTATTTAAAATATTATTATTCACCTATTTATGTGAGATATTTTATGAACTTATAAACATTTTTGACAAAAACATTAGCTTTAGAGAACTAAGAATCTGATAAGTCACAAGAAGTAGTTGTGATAAGTTTATATGTACCTACTACGAGATATATAATGTTTTGCTATTACAGTAACACCTCGATTATTTGTCTCTGTCTTATCTGTCAACTTCAGTTATACGTCAACCACCATCATAATGGTATCGTGAATACTGAATTATAAATAGAATATTGCAAGTTTGTACTATAAGTATACACGTACTTGTAGAAAAATAAAAAACTTATCTATGAAAAAAGTTTAGAATTCAGACAAACAAACTAAGAATTATTTTATTTTATCATAATACTATATTATATACCTTATATTAAAATGAATATAGACATAATAGTTATAAACATAAAAAATATTTTTTTATTTTATCCGTCACTATTTTAGTCCTGTTTAATATGATTTATCCAAGTTTTACTGTGTTCAAAGCTCGATTTTGAGAAAAAAATATTAACACAGACACTTTGCGATATGTTTTTTTTTTTTTTAGTCACACATTTTATTTATTATACATTATTGAATTTCAAATAAATTTTTTTAACATTTTAGATTCTGAACGGAGTGATGAATGTAATGATTTTACAATGATGTATGTTTTTTTTGTTTTTTTTTTTTTTTGTGTCTGTGTACAGCATAACTAGTCGAAATAATGCTTCAATTTCAAACTTCGGGGGTGGTTTACGATGGAAAAGTGAATATCCTTGGTGCATTATAGAGGGAAAAAGTAAACATTTTCCAACAGTTTTAAAAAAAATCGAGAAAAACAAAAAAAAATGACGGAAAAACGGGAATTTTTAAGCAAAACCAGTTTTCGACCGAATCAATTTTTTATATGATTGTAATTCAAAAACTAATCGTTGTAAATACTTAAAATTTTCACCAAATGTTTATGTTAGTGTTGTCTATATACAGTTTCAAAAAATGTTGACTTTTTTTGAGTTATTTATAGACCACTGACATTTTCGATTTTTATGCGAATTTTTTTTTGAAGTGTCGGTAAAAAAATTTTGGATGATCAAAAAAACTTGAAAATTTAATACAAGGTTCTTTATGAGTTGTTCTTATTGTAGCTAAAAAAAATTAAAAATCGCTAGTCACAATTTTTTTTATAAGCATTTATAGTATCTGTCGAAAACGCGAAAATTTGCAAATAATTTTTAAGTTGAAAAATCATACAATGTTTTGTGTTTATAACTAAGGATTAAAAATACAACACTTCTAAAATATATAATAGTGATCCAAACGGCACATAATGTACAGCAGAGCGGTACCCACTTACCCGCTTTTTTTTTAGATTTTGATTACATGTCAATTATTAAATTTCTTAGTTGAAAAATGTCATTAAGTTATAATGAACGGAAAAATAATATTTAGAAATAATTTAAATATTAAAGGGAAGTCGACAGTAACAGCACTCAGTCTAAATAATAGCAAATCTTCTAATACGTTTTTCACTTTAAATATATTCATGAGAAAGTAAAATATGGGGAAAAGTTAGTCGGTATACTCGATCACCATAATATGACCCTGTCAAGTATTCAATTAATATTAATGATTTAATATTTTATAAGTGTATTATTATATCATCTTTAATATATCTAATTTAATATTAAATAATATTTGCTACCCATTGTAGGTGAACGGATATTACATTGGCATACACACTCACATGATATTGTTATCTTGCCGATAAGTTCGTTACGACCAATGTTGTCAAAATCCATGACCATCACCTCCAAAGCCGCTTCCCTAAGCTGTTCCACCGGCAACGTGTACTCAAATTTCTCGTCAAAAATTGGATTTAAATTGCATTTAAAAACCATGCTCTTGCGCTTCTCCACCTTTTTGTCACCCACGTGCAGCCACACTTTTACGTACGGATCTGAAAACAACATCATACCATGAATATAATGTTATAATTTATAATAATATATCAGATTAAATATCTTAATATTTTATTAGCTCATATATTATGATAAAGCGAAGTATATTTAGCAGATTTCGATATTTTGTTGTACATGAGTAACAAGAAATTTTAGTTTGTTGAAAAATAAATTTAATGATTATCATAATACCTATTTATACACCAAGATAATAGGATAATTTATTTAAAAATATATGGCTCAATGCACGTTAAGATACGATAGTCCTAATATAATTATGAATCACGGATGAATTATCAAATTATGGAAATTCACACTGCAGTGATTTTATATTTCTAGAAATTACGTTTACAGGATGATTTCACAGATCATTCCCACCTCGTACCATTTTGTTTAATAAGATTTTTTTTTTTTAATTATGAGTAATGGAATTTTTAAAAACACAGAAACATCATAATATTATTTTCAAATACTTGATTTTTTTTCCAATTTAAGAGTTACCCTTCAAATTATACCCTGAAGTTTTATAAATTAATTTTTTCATATAATTTATCGTCATTTATTTTTTGTGATTTTTAATCATACATGTTGTTACATCTAATTCTATGTTTGAACGATAAGTTTCTGGGTTATTAATCTTTATGTTCTAAGGTATTAGTATTTAATAATAGTGGGTAATATTAGAAAACTATATTAAATAGTATTTCGTATACAATATAATATTAATATATACTATGTTATATAACAATAAATATTAACAAAAATGTTTAACATTTTAAAATTTTAGTAAATTAATATTAGGTTTTTAATATAATTTGCAAAAATTATCATCATAGTCTTTTCTTATATCTTATTCTTAACCTGTTATTCTGAATTATTATCCCGTGTATTTAAAGTGTACGGGAATTAATCGTTCGTATTCCGATATGAACACGTGGATATTTTCAAAAAGTGAATCGTAAAAATAGCCGGTAAAAAATTACATACGTTAATGTTACATACAAATTTACTTATTGTGTATTTTTTAACCTCCTATGTCTTCTATTGGAACTTAAATTCGTCCTTTTAAAATAATTGTCCCATTAATATGTTACAGTAGATAAAAAAAAAGAAAAACTTGCACCGCTACAAGAAACTCTTTTGATTAAACAAGTTTAAGAATCTTAAAATAGGATTCTCAAGACGTATTCTCAGTTTTAAAAAATCAGAATATTTTGATTTATTTCATTATGAAAGAGAAACACGAGAGTAATTATGCTCGGTGATTCACCATACATAATATTATAAATCATATTATTTCATACGATTATCTTGAACTGTGGTATGCAGCAGCATATTAAGAGTAATTAAATTAATAATTACTTCGATAGCGTAAATATAGTAATAATAATAACAATAACAATAATATAATATCGTGTATTATTTATTCAGCGATTGATGTAGATTACCTTGTGATTGGTAATTACGATATGATATCCGAGTGTAGGGGTGTAATATAACAATACGCACGACGCCTACGCACATGTCCGTCATCATCATCACACTGTATGTTATTATTATAATTATTTCAAAATATAAATTAATATCAATCGTTCGGCATAACAACCTGGATACTGTTTAAACGGAACCGTAAAATACAGCGACAGACGTCCGTTTCCAGTGTTTCCACATATTATGATTATAATCATATAACGTGTAGCTCCATAATGACGAATTACTTAGCGGTAATCAGCCCGATTTAATACAATATCATAATGTCTATCAACTATATCTATAAACCATATGTAAATAATTAGTTGTAGCCGTTTTCGCTCGTTAGCTGTCACGGATATGATAAGTTATTACCCCGTGTAATAACGTCCCGCGACCCATTCTGGCAGATTGATGTTGATTATACGGACATTTTGACAAGCGGTTGCAAATTTCGGCGGCTTTAGTACCTAGCTAACTTATTTTTTACCTAAATTATACTAGTAGATAACCAGCAAAATAAACGCTGATTCCGTCGATGTTAAGCCTTTATGATTTGGAAAATTTTATTTTTAAGTTCCTAGTCAAAACTAAATTTGATCATATAATAACACACATTTTGTCTCCAAATTTATTGAATTGAATGAATCAACACAACATACTCACTCTTAGAGATTGTCACTTTTATTGTTTATAGTGTAGATTATGACAGTAATACAAATACATTAATTGTTGATTTAAAACTCGGATTTGATAAGCATATTATAAATATTAAAAACTTAAGAGTAATACTAAAATCTAATCTACTAAATACATTTAACCATAACTGAAAAAATGATTTAAAATAATGCATTTAATATTCTGAGTAGAGTGAGTAATAATGTATTAATTTTATATTGATGTGTATTTTTTTATTGTATTTGTATTAGCGAAAAAAAAGTTTATGATAAAATATCGGATTTAGTTGTTACCTACATTTTAAAATAGGTAAATAAATAAAACAAAAAAAAAGTTAAGTAAGTAATAATTACTAATTGTTGTGCTATTATATGATATGCAGTTGTAAGTATTAAATTTACCATATTACTGACCAAATTACTATAGTATAGGTAAGTGTTAAATTAGAATCTAATGAAAAATCATAACATATAAATAAAAAAATTTCCATGATATATTATTATTCCTAACATACCTATTTTTTTTTATTTTGTAATAATTGACATGCCATATTGATGTACCCTAGGAATTTTCTACTTTTCATCTTCTAATATTATACAAAATAGTTATAATTTTCAATTAGAAACTATTATAAAAGTGTTATGGGCTACGAGATATCAAGGCTAAGTTAGTATGACCATGCCTCGTGTTAAGGGTAATGCGGATGCTACTATGACCATGACACGTGTCAGGATAGTAAGCGCATCAATAATTATAGTGTACTAATTATGCATTTGAGATGTTATTGCACATCATCAAATTCGTGTCCGAATTTGCAACAACAACTACAAGGACACCTGGTTTCACCCAGAAGGCGACAACTCGACGTAAACAAGAGACGCACCACAATATATAAGGGAGCCCGTAGATCAGCAACGGCAGATGTACCAAAGCTATCAACAACTGAGCACTTTCACGACACTCAGCCACTTATTTTGTTTGTTACATGTATTTAATTTATACACAATAAAGATATATTTCGTTATTGAGTTTAACTTTCGTTCAAAATAACCATCTGGATTTAAATCTGATATACTGGCACGCAACAAAAGTTAAAAATTGAATCAATTTTTTTTCTATGAAAAATGTTTCCAGCCATTACAATATATTAGACATATTATCCACATATCATTGTACAATCAACGTTTTCACCCTTTCCGCTGAGAACACTAAACGAATACTGATTAACATTTTAATATTGTATTAATATATTTATTTGGCATAAGCTTGATTTAATCTGCGATTATTCGTATGAGTGAAAAAATAATCATTGAATTTACTTTAATATTACAAATCTGACCCTTAAATCTCTAAAATTAGTACGCCCTATACACCCTACACCTGTACACTGATTACCATTCTATAAAAAATCGTTTTATACTAATAATAATTATTATGAATCGGCAAGATTGTTTTCAGAATTTATTTGCACGATATATCAATAATATACTAGTTGTAATGACTTGAAAAAAAACTTAAAAACCTAGAGGACTGGGAAACTCACACTTGTCGATTAGTAGATTTTCCGATATAAGCACGTACGTGATTCAGAACTTGACAGTGCAGTATACTTCAAACTATTACTACATTATTAAACATGTTGTATTGTTGTGCCATAAGATTGTTGGCTTCACTACATATATTTTCAAAAAAGATGTTTATGAGTTGAACAAATATGATTGTATGCATGATTTGAAT